>NW_024387279.1:1800000-2122500 GCF_900408965.1 Simochromis diagramma | reverse complement strand
TGTTCGGACCACGCCCCGCTGCAGTGGCTCCACCGCATGAAGGATGCCAACGCCCGGATCACCCGGTGGTATCTGGCGTTGCAGCCCTTTAAGTTCAAGGTGATCCATAGGCCGGGGGCGCAGATGGCAGTGGCCGATTTCCTCTCTCGCTCGCGGGGGGGGGGGGAGTTGGCTCGGCCGGACGGCTCCCCGGCCTCGAACGGGCGGTGGGGGTGTGTGGCGGAGGCGTGGCCCCGGGCGCAGCTGCAGGGGAGGAGTGGAGCGGAAGGCTCAACAGGGCGGCGCTGCGAGGCCGGTAAGAACAGCTGATGTTGTTTATGGACTGATGATGGTCTCCCTCCGCTGTGTTTATAGTGAGACGAGGAGGAGCGGCCAGAGGGGAGATCAGCTGGGCTCGTGAGCTGTCAGACTGTGTGACTGAGTCAGCTGTCAAAACAACAACACTTGAATAAATGTGGAAGTTGGCTGTACCTACCTGTGTGTGCGTGTGTCTGTGCCTGGTGTATTCCACAGGCCCCCATTAGAACCCATGAGAAATGCAAGAAATGCATTATTGCTCAGTCTGCAATATCTTTCCCAGAACAAACACCAATTGCAAATAACATACTAAAAATAAACCTGAAAAATCTGTTTAGAACAGCGTACTATGTTGCAAAGAGTGAACTACCACTGGCAAAATTTAGCAGTCTTTGCAAACTTCAAAAAGCAAATGGCCTAGATCTTGGTTCCACTTGTCTCTTACCCGTGACTTCAGTGGAAATTTCAAATTCAGGATCTGACACAGACTGATTCATGTCCTACACAGTTCTTACAAGTTCATAGAAATTTCTGTTCAATTAGAACCAAGTATTTGAGTTGATGATTGTAATTTTTATACAATGTTGTAATTTGTTTTTCAACAATTTTTTGATTATGTTTTGTTTCCTTTACAATATTATACTTTAATGTATAATATTGTAAAGGAAACAAAACATCAATCAAAAAATTGCTCTCTTTTTTATTCGGGCTACTTAAATTTATTTTGGGCTACCAGAGATTTTGAAATTTTGCGAGCCCTGAGATATATTTATTTTTTTTATTACTTTTTTGTTTCAGCAACATTAAATTTAAAAACTGTACTTTTGAGTTAAAATATATATTTATAATTTTAATAAATGACAAATTAAAAAGGCATAAACATTTTTTTTGTATCGAAAAAATATCGAACCGTGACACCAAAGTACTGAACCGAACCGTGAATTTTGTGTATCGTTGCACCCCTAATATATATATATATATATATATATATATATATATATATATATATATTAGGGGTGCAACGATACACAAAATTCACGGTTCTGTTCGGTTCGATACTTTGGTGCCACGGTTCGATATTTTTTCGATACAAAAAAAATGTTCATGCCTTTTTAATTTGGCATTTATTAAAATTATAAATATATATTTTAACTCAAAAGTACAGTTTTTAAATTTAACCCTAACCCTTGTGCGTGTTTTTTATTTTGACAGCGAATGCGCACCTGCGGACCACTTATGTGCAGCCCTGGTTATTTAGCTCGTCATATTGCAGCCACAGAAATTATTTTGTCCATGAAACCATAAAGCTGCACTTTCTTTTTGCCTTATAGTCTGATTTGTCATAACTTCTCCGTTTTGTGGTAAGCTTTTCTTTGGCTGTCACTTCTTCACCCTGACCTGTCTTATTTGGCTCAGCAGAACTAAAATATATATCGTGCTGCTTTTACACACGGACTCACATAAGCTCAGCGATTCTCTGCGCGATCAACCTCTCACATGTTTAAGCTTGCTGCGGGAGATTTCACTTGTCATGTTTGCATAGTAAGCTAACGATTAATAAGACGATGTCAGAGGAATTGGTGCACAAATTATCATCACTCACAGATCAGTGCTGTCGCTCTCTATACACAGTTCGCACGATTGCAAAGTGAAAGCAAAAAAACAAGCGCAAATTCAAACGCGATTACAATATGTCACATATTGACAGTGGCTCACCGATGCCAATGACATAATTACCCAGCTACATTTCTGAAAGAATGCAAAAGCATTGACATATATTTTTCCTTCCTACAATAGCCCGACGGGCAGGGAAGAGATAGATTTTGGTAGCCCGACTGAAAAAATCGCTAGCCCCAGGACGTCGGGCTAGCGATATTGCGAGCCCTGTATCTGATTGAGGAATCACTCATCTTTGGAAAAGAGAGTTTATTACAGAGAAATGGCTCTTTCCAAAATAAAAGCTATACTATACGCTTCTTCTGGGCTATATTCTCAGCAGCATAAGGAGAATCATGTGCTAACAGCTGTCTAAATGACTCTGCTAAAGTTAGTAGCATGCTTGTTGTTTTTGTCTTTGCACTAGGATGATGTCGGCGTAAATGTGCAGTCATATTCGTTGTGTTCCCACTAGTGCTTTCAGGTTGATCTCGTTGAAATGACCTTAACGCCACAACACGGCAAATCTCCGTTAACGAGCTACCGCCGATCGCCCCGTGCATGGGGCTAGACGGCCAACACGTTAACGAGCTAACTGCGCTAACACACTAGTTCCGACCCATGTAATTGAGCATTGCATGGCACATCCAACATACTGTTTTACTTTAGTCCATGACTCGCTTACCTTCAGGGTCATACGTCACATGAAAACCAAAATAATTCCAAACGCCAGATCTGAATGAGGGTGGGGGTGGTCCATGTTGCAAGGAGAGCTTAACTTCTGTCTTGCTAGCTTGCCCTGCGCTCTTCCTTCTGACTATGCTGTCTGTGTTGAGCGCTCAGTGGATCTGCGCTCGACAGTGCAGCCTAGGCGGAGTAGTCGAACGCAGATTCACTGAGCGCTCAACACAGACAGCATCGTCAGAAGGAAAGTTGATAAAATAAATTACAAATGTTGTATTGTTCGATACATATGCGTACCGAACCGAAAGCACTGTATCGAACGGTTCAGTATCGATACGAATATCGTTGCACCCCTAATATATATATATATATATATATATATATATATATATATATATATATATATATATATACACTGGTTTTCTCATCACTCTTGTAAATCAACCATTGCTAAAAATATTGTGTGTATATATGTATATATATATATATATATATATATATATAGATCATGTTAATATTGCTTTGTTCTGAGCAATAAAGTATTTCATTTATGTATGGATCCTCTGATTGCTGTGTGCTTGACAAAGTGCTCTTCATAGCGAGCAATTTGAACTTTATTGTTTAAAATGATGCTTTAAATTTGTACTCAGTCAGCACAAACCACTGAATTTTGTTCTTTAAAAACATATCTTGATTATATACACATATCAGATAATTACCAGAATGAAAGTAGAAGCACGACAAACAAAGGCTGGAAATTAAAACACTTTTTATTAGGCGGTACAAATGGATTTTGAGTCAACTGAAAGAGCTACTTTAAAGAATACTCTCATTTTAAACCAGTTTGAAAGAAATATATTGAGTGTTAACCAAAAAAAAAAAAAGTAAAAGATTCCAGTGCTTTCAGATCCAAATCGGCTTCAACCCATTTGTCTATTAGTCTGTAAAAGCACAGCAATCAGATTATAGACACCAAGGTGATTATGTACAGCATCACCCAGTGTGAAGGAGAAACTGATTATGGATCGTGATATACGGACATTATGGCGTCACAATAACACTTGATTGTAGCTGAAGATTAAAACATTACTGCTTGGAAATTATGGAGGTATAAAGTTATTCTATGGAGTCAAAGGTGGCAGCAAAGTAACTTTGAAGGAATTGAAAGTACGGAAACTTTGGCCTGTTTTAAATGTTTAGCAGAACACCGAGTGTCTGTAATTGGCTATATTTGGTGAGTAACCTTCAGAGGCTTAAAATTACCCACAGGGAGTGATTTGTTTGTTTAGGAAGTGATGTATCCATTTGTCAACTTAATTAAGCGCTAGTTTAATATCAAGTACAATGCAAGTAGTTCACTTGCTAACACTTGCAAGTCTATTCTTGTCCTGAGAACATACACATACACATCATTGCCCTTTAGTGTGTGCTGTTATTTTCTGCTTTCATTAACATTTGCTGTTAAACAGTGAGCAGGCATGTAGCTCATTTATGAATCTGTTTTACTTTAGTAGTAATTTTATTTAACTAGAGGTTCCTTCCATGGTTAAAATGTTGTGCTCTTTTTATGTTGCTGAATCTCTTTTATTGATGTCATTACTTTTCACTTTTGATATCTGACTAACATCCTACAATACAGTCGAAGATTTTAAAATATCATTTCAGATCAAGCTTTAACTAGCTTTAGCATTTAAATGCTGTCCTCCCACTAAAGTTTTAGCTATAGATAGACACTTTTACTTAAAGGAAGTGTGTGTGTGTGTGTGTGTGTGTGTGCCTCTGTGTTTTCTTCCTATATTATACTGAAACCCTTAGCAGAATCCCTAATCACATCATCACTACTTTTTCCTTCAAAATGGCCACAAAAGCTGTTACTCATGACATGACTGCTAACTTTCATGTGTGTTTTAATATACATTATTGGTGCTCTAGGGCAGCAGTTCTCAATCCTCAAGCCCCCAAAGCCTTGTCGGATAAAAACCACCAGCTTATATAACCCTATAAGTCTAGTCTATTTTAACCACTTCCATTTGTTTCACTTTTTCCTGTAAACTGTTTTCAAATGATCATTATGTAGGTCTGTTAATACTTTACCACACGTTATTTAAATAGATCTGCTAAATAACTATTTTCAAAAATATACCAATTACTACTGCAAGTGATTGAAACTATGCATCTATTGTTTTAGCTAACCATGATACTGATTTATCCTTTAATGACATGTTTACCTACTTATCTATTAAATTGACTATATTTAAACAATTTATTCATTACTGAGAACTATCAAAAACATTCAGGCTAACTACTTCTTGCTACAATGTAGCTACTACTGCAAGCTTTTCAAATTACTTTTAGCTTATCAATTTAACCCTTTATTGATTAGTAAACTATTTATCCATTTATCTAACTGAAACTAAACTGAAATTAAATTCTGGTGCTTTTTATCCATTCATTTAAGCTATTTAGTCAATATATTGTAGTTGAGTAAGAGTCTCTGACTCCTAAATCTAAATTGTAAGCAGGTTCCACAGTAGAGGAGCCGGACAGCTGAAGCTCTGCCTCTCATACTACTTCTGAAAACTTTAAGACCACAAGTAGGCCAACAGTCTGAGACCTTGGAGTCCTGTTAGGATAATAAGGTGCTATAATGTTTTTAAGGTATGATGGGGCCTAATTATTAAAGGTTTTGTATGCAAGGAGAAGGATTTTAAATTAAATTTATTTAATTTATAATTTAATTTAACAGTTACCCAAGGAAGAGAAGCTAATATGGGAGAAATTTGCCTGTTTTCTATCCCCAGATTATTTAGCAGATTTAGTACTCTCACTCTAGCATTCTGGATTAACTGAGGACTTTTCAGGGAGCTTTTAGAGGGAATGATAATAATGAATTACATAAGTCCAGCCTAGTTTTTCAGCATCACTCTGAGACAGGAATTTCTCATTTTAGCTATACACATTTTTATTTAATGTGCATGCTGAAGGACATATCCTGATCAGAAATAACTCCAAGACTCCTGACAGAGTTACAGGAGCAATGTCATCTAAAATGATTAGACACCATCTTTCTAATAGTTTCAAGAGTACAATAAACTCAGTTTTGCCTGAATCTAGAAGTAAGAACTTACAGGTAATCGAGCCCTTTATGTCATTAAGGACTGCCTGTCCTTAATGACATTAGTTGATTTGTATATTCTGGCTTGATGAATGAATAAAGCTGTGTATCATCTGAATAGAACTGCTTTTTTGTTTCTATTTTTAGCATGACAACGATACAAAATGTACTGCCAATGCAGTAAAATTATACCTGAATAGAAAAATATACAGTGTAACACTATCAGTCGTGGATTGGCCTCCCCAGAGCCTCAACCTCAACCTCAACATGACTGAAGCAGTAAGAGATCATCTTCACAGAGTTCAGATCTCAGGTCCAAAGAAGAGCTTTTGGAAGCACCTTCAAGAATCCCGGAAAACTATTCCTGAAGAGTATTTAAAGAAATTGCTAGAAAGGGTACCTGAACAAATTGAGGCTGTGAGGACGAGGAAAAGTGCATCATACCAAATATCGAATTTCAAGTTTGTTCGAAATGTAGAAACTCTGGCTGTGCTTTTATGTTTGCATATTTTTAAAATAGATTGCTGAAACTATTTTCCATTTTCCTAGCAAAATAAAAAGTGATGAAGGGTGGCACTACACTTTCGCCCACTACTTGATTTAGTATTTATGTTTATCCATTAATGCGACTCATTAAATACTTTAAGCGACTTTTTTACTGCCACTATAACAATTTAATATATAAGCTTTTTATGCATTTTATTTTTTACTTTTAGGCAACCAATTAAAAATAGTATTTAGCAATTTAGTGTTATTAGACCATTTTAACTATTTACCCAACACTTTAAGCTATTTCAGCATTTCATTTGTTAGTTTACTCTGATCTATTTAGCCCACTTAAAGATGCTTATTTAGGATATCCATCTGTGTGTGTGTGTGTGTGTGTGTGTACAATAGCAGGATGTGTTAGGGTTGGGACAGGACACAGGCTCTGCGGACACAATGGCAGTGAAACGTTTAGCTCTGGATGTGGTCTGTCTTACATTTTTTCTCCAAATCTCCTCTGTATCCTTGCTTGAATTTTTTTGTCTTCCTGGCAGGGTGGAAAAATCCCAATCCGGTGGACAGCTCCAGAGGCCATCGCATACAGGAAATTCTCCTCCTCCAGTGATGTGTGGAGTTATGGCGTGGTCATGTGGGAGGTGATGTCCTATGGAGAGCGACCATACTGGAATCTCACTAACAGAGATGTGAGTGGTGTTTGCTGATTTAAATGCCATTTAGCGACCAGAGGTAATGTGATGGTTATTTTTATGCTACACATTGTGGCCTTATGCATATTCTGCTGGACATGTACAGGTGATCAAATCTGTTGAGGAGGGCTACAGGCTGCCTGCTCCTATGGGCTGTCCTGCTGCTCTACACACACTCATGCTGGATTGCTGGCAGAAGGATCGCAACGAGAGGCCCCGTTTTTGCCAGATAGTCACCGTTCTTGACAAGCTAATCCGCAACCCAGAGAACCTGAAGTCTATGGACACGCTCTGCAGGTAGGTGGGCAACGGAATAAATCCATATTTGCAGCGGCACAACATGAGTGCATTATGTCACATGCCGAGGAGTCTTTTTGATTTAATTTGGCAAGACAGCTCGCCAAAATTTAATCAAATATTGGTTCATGTGATTAGCGGATTAAACTGCAAATCAAAGCAAGACACCACCTGCGAGGGCCTGAGAAGATGATCTCCGGGACAATATATGGTGACTGACTGTTAAGCTACTAAGTAACCATCCTGGTGTGGGAAGCAGAGTAAATCCAATCTCATCCCACTGCTATCAAGCATGGGCGCGGTGGGATAAAGTTGCAGCCTAAAGTTTCCCTCAAAGTTGTCTGGCAGATGAAGCGAGCGGTCATGTTCGTTTTCCAATAAGCTCATCTCTGATAGACGCGCTGTGCATTAAGTAAAAGCCTCGCTGTGATATTGACATTGATCCATAGTGAAACTGGGAGCAGGTTTGAAAGGACACCCAGGCTAAAGCTAGACCTGTGTAAATTGCTCAGTTCAGATCTCAGGTCCTATGGAGTCAATGGTGCATGACACTGTGAGGTGAGAGAAACAGTAGGAATATTAAGAGGCAGAGAAGCAGGAGGAGTGTTAAACATTTCTCCCTGTGTTAATCTACCCAAAGCAGCCATCCTGCAACCACGGTCACCACCTCTTCTCAATCATTTTAACTGCTATCGATTTCCTGTCTCACATACTCGTGCATTTCAAAAGCCCCTTTTCCCTCAGGATTCTCCCTCTTGCTCACTTTTTGACTCCTCTCCTTTTCAAGCTGCCTTCAACTAATCTTTTTGGCTTCCGATACATCTTCCTGTCTCTTTCACTTCTGATCCACTGCCATCTGTCTTTATTTGCTGCAGTTTAAACAGTCCTACACTGATGGAGAGAGCTATCCCTGACTTCAGCAGCTGTAACTCAGTAGACGAGTGGCTGGACACCATAAAGATGAGCCGCTACAAGGAACACTTTGCAGCTGGGGGGTACCACACTCTGGGTCACGTCATAAGCATGAACCAAGGGTAAGCGCTTCCTGGGGAAGTCTCAGCAGCTCAGAGGCAGTAGTGAGCTGTTAGATGTAGTAAAATCAGCTTTAGTGCTGATTTTACCTGTTGTCAAGTTCTGCTTTGCAATTTTAACTTATTTTATGTATTTTATGACTATTGCTTCTTTTATTAATGTTGTTCTTTTGTAAGATGACCTTGAGTTTTTGAAAGGCGCCCTCAAATAAAATGTATTATTATTATTATTATTAGTAGTAGTAGTGTAGGTGCTCTACAATCTCTACCAGCTAATGTGAGAGAAAATCACCTCACACAGACCTTAAACTGCTTTACAGGACATAGAATGGCATAGCTTGTACACAGAAAAGAGGTAATATATTATATTATAACACTTATTGATTATCATCTCCATTCTTCTGTCCCATGAGCCTCTGAGCTCAGTCGAACACATATTAAAACCTCCCACAATGCTTTTCAAATCTGACCCAGGGGTCAGGAACTTATGCCACCCAGCCTTCAAGCCTGTCCTTCAGCTAGCATCAAACTACATTAGCACAGCTTTCCTATAATATGAAACTAAATCACTCAGACTCTCTCACACCAATTTCTTGAGTGTCCATTAGTGTATATCCAAAAAAAGGCCATTTCAAGTATGAGGCGTTATAATATTTGCAGCTGATGGAATTACCGTATTTTCCGGACTACAAAGTGCACCTGAGCGCATCCTGTTTTGTACATACATTAGCCACTACTTTGAAGTTTGTTTTTCGCGCTACTTCGTACGGCACTACGTTACCTGGCGGACGGACATGTGACCAACATACCACTCTTTAACCCCGATACTGTGTGTCTGATCACATGCCCTTGCGCCAGGCAACGTAGTGCCGTACAACAGAGGAACAAACAAAACAAATCCTCTTACGATATGACAAAAATCATGGACAATCCATAGAAAAGCCGCACCTGACTAAAATCCGCAGGGTTCAAAGCTTGTGCAAAAAGTAGCGGCTTATAGCCCGACAATTACGGTAGTCCCTTATATAGTAACACTAGGGAAATGTCAGGCTCACTGAGCTCTGCCATCCATTACCTGCTCTGAGTGAATTATTTACATTAATACATTAATTTAATACATTGACTTACTGTATGCTTATATCTACACACACACACACACACACACACACACACTGAGGGGATCGAACTACCAGAAGGCAACATTGCAGACATAGAGGACAGCTACAAGTACCTGGGAATCCCGCAGGCAAATGGGACCCATGAAGAGGCCGCTAGGAAAGCTGCAACCAATGAAGTACCTCCAGAGGATCAGGCAAGTCCTGAGGAGTCAGCTGAAGGGTAAGAACAAGATCAACACCTACACCCTGCCAATGATCAGGTACCCTGCTGGAATAATAACCTGGCCAAAGGAGGAGATAGAAGCCACTGACGTCAGGAAAAGGAAGCTCTTACCATGCATGGAGGGTTTCACCCCAAGTCCAGCACCCTGAGACTGTACGCTAAGCGGAAGGAAGGAGGCCAGAGACTAATGAGTGTCAGCACCACAATCCAGGATGAGACAACCAACATTCATGAGTACATCAGGAAGATGGCCCCAACTGACCGCATGCTCAGTGAATACCTCAGGCAGCAGAAACTCAAGAATGAGGAGAAAGAGGAGGAACCATCATGGAAGGACAGGCCCCTGCACGGTATGTACCACCGGCAGATAGAGGAAGCGGCTGACATCCAGGAGTCCTACCAGTGGCTGGACAAAGCTGGACTGAAAGACAGCACAGAGGCACTAATCATGGCAGCACAAGAACAAGCTCTGAGCACAAGATACATAGAGGCTGGTAGAGAACCCAAGTTTGAAGGATAAAGACTGCCTGCAGGGGCAAGAGGGGATTTTTTTTTTTAGATGGATGGATAGATAAATTATAAACTGTTGTGTAAACAAGAAGAATGTAAAAAACTCTATATAAACTACTTTGTAATGTCATATCTTTTTTTATTTAATTTTAATATCCAAATTTTGTTGATTGGGATTCTGTTGAAAGTTTAATGATTGTATTGGTGCCTGTCAGGAAAGGACAAAGGCTGGTATGAATCCACAAACCGTTACCTTGGTCTGTAGGAAGTAAGAATGTGTGTAGTTTTCAGAAATCATCTAAAGCCTTTGTCCTTTACTGACGGGCACCAATACAATCATTAAAGTCTTAGGAGAAACTTGGTTGTGTTCCTTATACAAGGAAATAAATGCTATTATTTTTTAAATCCATAACATAGAAATATATTCCTAAAACAGAACACCTGGGCATTGTACTTTTTGACCACATATAAAATGTACAAGTACCATCTTAATTACTCTTACACTGTTTCACTTCAGCAGGCAGCAACTGAACAATCAGAGGAAAATTTTTCAAACACTGATACCTGCATTAAAGCAGCCTATTAAATTAATGGAATAATCAGTTACAATTATACTCAGATCTTCCCGTGTCCTAACAGCGGCGCAGTAATGCTAGTGAGATATTTAATGACGCACGTGCCTTGCATTTTTTCCTCTAGGTAAATACACTCATTTATACAGTTGCTTTCCAGACTCACAGTCTTGACACTTAACTCTATGTTTCTTGTTACATGTTATTGTACTAAATTCAGTAATCACATTACAGTTATGATTATGTGTTTACTTCCATTACAAAGGTTTGTAATTACCTGCAAGATGCCCAGGTCCTGTGAATAATGTATTATGATTAAACAGGTTGTTGGTGGTTTGTCAGATTTCAAAACCAAGCTGTGCTGCCATGTTCATTTTAGAGAGAAGAGGCTTCGTCTTGGAAAACCTTCTAAACAAGCTGTAGTTGTTCAGTTGTTTTCCTGATCACATGTCATAAACTTTAACACACTAACTGGGGCCTGTAGAGTCCAACTTTCATAAATCTTCAAATCTGATTTGTTTTTGTGTGTGTGCCATATAGGGATATCCAGAGGCTCGGGGTGACATTAATGGGCCATCAGAAGAAGATCATGACCAGCGTCCAGCTGATGAGGGCGCAAGTCCTCAACAAGAGTGTGCCGTCGGTGCACGTATAATTCCAATGCCGTGGTTTCTCTGCTGAAATCTGGAAACCCAGGCTTCTAAAAGGTCACGAGGGACTCCACTGGAAATAAAAGGATCAGAAAACTGGGAGATGTTGGGAACTTTCCAAGACTTTTCTTCAAGAGATGAAAGAACAAAATGTGAAAGGTTTTACTGACAGAACAAGTAAATAATGACTTCTTTGGGAAAAGTCCAACCTTTTATTTTGTTTTTTTCCCAACCCAATTAAATTTTCTGAGTTTAAATGTCTTGTTTGTAAATGAAAAGACTGCCTTAATTAGCACAAATGATTTTATTGTATTCTACAAAGAGAAAATAATTTATCAATCATGAATTTATCAGAGAAATATGATTTGCAGAACCAGGCAATAGCAAGAGTAGATGGAGTGATGTAGTAAGTGGGGTGGGGGGTTTAAATGTTTCGATGGCGCTTGAGAAGCTTGAAAAGAATGAGGTCCACAATGAAGCTCGAGCCGGGACAAAAAAAAGTTGAGGAAAGTGAAATAGGGCTCACCCGAGTTGCCAGATCGCCTCCGCAGTGGAGAGGACCTATTTCACCCCGGGCTATTAATACCAACAACAGGCACATTTCTCAACCGCCCAACCTTGATGAATGACCCCAGGAGAGCCCAAGAGCCCTCTGCCCAGTCTGAAGCTGCACGGCGCACAACTATTGTACTCGGAAGATGTGTGTGATTCAGTTACAGTGCACTTTATTCTACAATCTCTCTGTGTTGTAGAGGTCTTGCAGTTGTGCCACAGATCTAGTTGCAGCCACAACTACAACTGCAACTAGATCTCCCTCCAGTCCTTTCAAGAGTTAGCTGTTTTAAAGAATAATAAGGAAATAATGAAGTAAAACATTAATAAACCCAAGAAGTAGAAGAGAAATCTAACATTTATTGGGGTTATACAGTAAATACATTGCTTATGAGATTTATTTCAGTCTTTTCTTCACTGCGTCAGAAAGCAGAAAAGAAAATATGTTGAAATATTATGCACTGTTATTCCATGTGCATAATATTAAGCAATGCTGGCCATTTTTATGTTGTGGTAAATGCTATAAATCGGATGTATTTTAAGTATATTTGGGCATATTTATTCCAAGTGCACTGTCATCTGAAATTCATTTCAAATCAGGTGTAAATGTGACGCAAGATGAATCCGTTTAGTTTGTAATGACCTTGAGAACAGCAGGTTGATGAATTGATCTTACTTCTTAAGTTCACTTGGCAAGAATGTGAGATCAAGCTAGTAAGCGTCGAACTGTTTTCATGCCAATGGTTTTAAAGTCTGTTTTCATCTTATTGTACTTTTCCTACAACATATGTTGTAGGATATCAAAGCAAATATTTCCTGAAACAAAACTATGTTTTATTGTTGCTTGAATGGGTCAGTGTGTCAAATTTACTGGAGTCTATAGGCGGAACTGAAATAGAGGTTTTAAACCTAGGATTTCATTAGTGGCCTGTAAGCACATGTTGTATATAAATGATACATGACACTCATTGGTTTCTGAACATTTTGATGCCTCAAAGTTAGCATTTTGCTGTGTTGCTTTTGGAGCCAGAAATTAGAACATTTACATAAAGGGTTGTGTGGTTAAATAGAGGTTAAGGGTATTAGGCTTGGTTAGCGAGTTGCATTCAGAGAGTCTATGCTTGCAACCCACCGTATCTGCTAATTAGTAGCAGACTAATAAAATACTAGAAGTTCCCTCAACAAAACTGGAGTACAAATTTCTTAGGCAGGATGTAAACCACAGCAGGCCATATTATTTACCGAATAAAATAAAATGCTACAAAGGGCATCGACAGCACAAACATGGCCAAGAAGTCCAGTTCAATGAAAAAAATTAGAGGAGGTGAGGATTTACAAGTGTACTGACAGTACACCTGTAAATCAAAGTGGCTGTGCCTCTAACATCAGTATCCAGATTAACACATTATGACAGGAGAAGCTGTCATAAAAGCACCAGGCTGTAAATTTACTTTTAGCTGTCCTAAAGCTGGGAATTCAACGTTCTTCCTGAGATATTAGAGAGATCCAATTTTTTCCGACTTCATAGTGACTTCGAATTTAATTTCCCAGAGGTTCCAACTTTATAATACAGCAGTTATTTTAAAAAATGTGTCAGTTTTAGACCACTTCTTCTTATTTATATAGGTGGAAGGGTTATCTTTCACATGGCCTGCCAAGTTACAAGGCCATGAATGGATAAACCTAACTCTGGCTTTTTGCATTGAAGTGAGGCTTTCACCTGAAGGACAGCAAAGGAGTCAGCTGCAATGTGCTACCTCACCATTAAATCTTACACAGTAAAACTATTTTAGGCTGCTTCCTTATTCACGAGTGATTACCATAGTGGAGAATTCCATGTTTGATTTGGCAGAGGTTTTATACCAGATACACTTTCTGAAAAAAACCCAAAGAGCATCCTCCCGGGACCAGTGAACTTTTGCTTTTTAGGTAAACATTTAAACCACTACACTATAGAGACATTGTTCCTTTTCATTTTTAAAAAATAAATTTGTATTTTATTGCCAGTTCAAAGAGCTGTTAAGCTATGTTTAATGAAGGAGAGTGCTAAGCAGATATTTATCTGTTAGCAAGAAAAAAATCTACAAAATACAAAACAAGTTACATGCATTTGTGAAATAAATATCAATGTAGCACAAATTTATATATTTGCCGATTTCTGTTTTCACATAAGAGAACACCTGTTTCCTGAATATGGGCGTCAGTGTCCCAAATACTGAGCACCCAATGTTAGCTAAATCTACTCCATGTTGTTACCACCATTACACACAACAAATGTGTCCTGTCCAAATAGTCCTGATCAGGTCGATCTCAAAGTTCCCCATAAATGACAATGAAAATTACTAAGCATACTGTACATTTTTATATTTTGTACTTAAATAATCCCTTAACTAGTATTCCAGTAATAAGTTACTATAGCTTGCAATTGAAATGAAATATTTGGGTGGAAATTGTAGATTCTGTATCTTCTGAATAATATTTTACTGGGTGTGTTACAACTGGAAGCCCTCATACTATTTTGGCAGTTCATAAACAAAATGCTACAAAGCGTGTTTAGTTCAGTGAAACTTACTCCTGGGATTGAGCACTGACACTATTCAGTGCGATAAATCTGTATCCCAGCGTTCTGTCTTTCAATAATGGGATATAATACACATAAGCTACGCAGACTGTAAAATAAAGTGTTACTTCTGATCAAATGTGATCACACTGTTTACCTCGGTGTTTGAGGGAAAGGTTAAGAAGAACATGTAAGTAGAATGTTTATTTCGAGACACTATGAAAAAGTACATAATCAGTCCTAATTTATACCCCCCTCCCCCCGAGCCATCAGGAGAATGTCTTTTCTTGTGCACCTTGGTAGGTTTTTCCTCTAGATGGTTGATGTCAGTTTTTATTAGAAGAACCTCATGATATTTCATGAATATGTATTATAGTGGCATTTCACTACTGGTTTACTTTTCCTTTAGGATGCTTTTGAAGATACTGGACTGAAAACCCATATTTTATAAAGTTAGGATATGTTTTTGCTAGATGACTTGATTTATAATGTATACAGCAAGTTCAGTCACTGGAAGGAAGAAAAAAATGATAACAACCGGATTTATTCACCTTTCATTATTTATTCATGCTCATTTGTTTTCCAAATAATACAAATCAGAGAGGTTTTATTACAGTCAATGAATCATTCTTGTTGCTAATGATAAATCATTAATGTGCAAACTGTCCATAAATACACAATAAAGGAACGTTTGTCTGTGTGTGACTGCAACAATGATGTTGCGACTGTTTTTAACACAATGGTTTTTACTGTTTTTAATTGTCGCTGCACTAGCTTGAGTCCTGAATGTCTGCACAACTTAAACTTCATCAGAGCTGTTGGTGTTTTTTCACATTTGTTGTTTTAGTCAAATGAGTCCAGAACATGAAGTGTGATGAGCAGTTATCGCTTTCTAGTTATTATATGCTTGACTGCATGAGCTGAGGGACTTTCCTGCTGGCACTGATTATTTTGTTATGCAACTGTGATTGATTACATCACTGTCAGGCAGCTGATCTGGGATCTTTTAAATTAGCAAAGCTGCTAGTTGAATTTCTACCTGCTTTGCTAGTATTAAAGACCTCTGAAAAATTATTTTGTAACTGCAGTTGAAAACATGACTGGTTTTAGTAGATTTCTATTGAGAAATAAAAAATATCCTTAAACTAAAATATCAATGTGACAGCATCCCATCCAACAGGCTAAAGAGCAGCCAGTTTGCACCATGAAAGTGAAAACAATTACATGTTATTTTTAAATGTATCTGTGACTAAGTTAAACACAGCATCTCTTGAGCTCTTCATTTTTACGTAAGATTTGTGTGAAATATACTAAATGTATGTGAGTATATATGTTTGAAACATTTTTTATTGCTATAATTCACATTAACAGTCACATCAAGGCACTATATAACTGCACAGAAATGCCATACATTAACAGTGAGAAAACCCAAACAATCAGATGACTGACTATGAGCAGTGACGGTGGGAAGAAAAAAAAACTCCCTTTTGACAGGAAGAAAACTCTGGCAGAACCAGGCGAAGGGAGAGCCAGTCATCTATTATGAACGCTTACGGGTAAGCAGAAAGAGAAGAGAGCGGAGGGAGACAGGACCAGAGGGACACTGTGGGTGACAGAGAGCTTGGGTTTAATAATTACCAATGATTAAATGCAATAGTGGTGTATAAATAGAGATACACACAGAGACTGAAAAGAGGTGGGTGAAGAAGAAATGCTCAGTGTATCATGAGATGGACTGAGCATCAATAGCCCACAATGACACCACAAATCCAATATCAGCAAATTCCATGTCAAATCATAACCTCATGGGGTGGTTATAGCTCAGGAGGTAGAGTAGGTCATCTATGAATCAGAAGGTTGGTGTTTCTATCCCTGTCTACTCCAGTCTGCACGTCAGATATCCTTGGGTAAGATGCTAACCCCAAGCTGCTCTTTGATGCAGCCATCGGATTATGACTGTGTGTAAATGTTAGATATAAAGCACTTCAATAGAAAAAGCATAGAAAAAGTGCTTGTATGAATAAATGAATGAGGTAAGCTGTATAGAGTACTTTGAGTGCTCAGGTAGAGTAAAAAAGCGCAGTATAAGAACCAGTCCATTTACCATGGCTTTAAAGACGGAGGGAGAAGAGATAGAGAGCAGATAGAACCGAATTATAATATTCAAAAGGTTTAATATGTTTATATGATATGTTTTGAGTTGAGCATTTACAAGAATACCATTATTGTTAACTGTAAAGGATGTGCATTACCAACTAAAACTACACAACTGAAAATATAATATTATTATTATTAATATTATTATTATACTGTTTATATGTGTTTTGAAATTTGTGGTGACGCAAACGTGAACTGTTAACTGGGATGAAAGAGTTGGAGAATTCTCAACATAGAGAGGTTTTAATGCATTCATCCAAAACAGAAGAACATATTTTGTTACTAATGTGAGAAAATTAGCACACATATGATATATTTTAATTGTACATAACGACTGTGATCTGAGAGGCATGTTTTAAACCAGGCATGTAAAGTACCAATGGAACAATAGATTCTAGTCTCTTCAAGAAAATATCATCAGCGATTATGTCAAAGGAAGTATAGTTAGGAGTGCAGAGTCTGCTTACATCAGTAGATCACGTGTTATTTTGACCAGGGCTGTCTCTGAAAACCATACTGAAATTAAGTATTATTAAGGTGAGTGAGGTAAATCTGCATAGCAACACTTTTTCATACATTTTTGAAAGCAAAAGTAAACTAGCACTAGGACCATAATTATTTTCACTGAAAGCGTCTGCACTTGGTTTCCAAAGAACTGGAATTATCACAGCTGTTTTGAGGGGTAAAGGAACAAAGCCAGTGATTAGGTTTTCCCTAATCTGTGTTAATGCCAGTAAAAGGCAAGAAACTGAGAGGACAAACTGGATTTAACCACATGAGTGGGAAGTGGGTTAAAATAACAAGTGGAAAGTTTACATTTCTTAATAAATTCCGATATTTCCTCAACAATCAGGAGTTTAAGCTAGAAAGAAGAGAAGGGGCATTCAATATATTACCTAGAAGACTCAGCTGTTGATGAATATTACTATTAAAAATTTGTCAAGTTGTCAAAAAATATTGTTTATAGTAGAGAAAAAAGTCCAAGTATTCCTTTCACCAGACCTTATTAGTGTTGCATAATATTCAGGTTTATCTGTAGACACAGCATCCTTGCAGTGGTCAGTTTTGGGAAGGTTACTGTTAAAATGTATTCCACTACAGATTACAGAATACATGCCCCAAATGTATTTTGTAACATATTCCGTTACGTTACTCAATGAGAGTAACGTATTCTGAATACTTTGGATTACTTATTATCATGCTTTTTACAACTACATGATTGTACTATTGCTGTGTGATTTATTACTATTACTGAAGACTACTGGCCATACCAATAGCAACTACATTTTAAAATCTTAATATAAAATGAGTAACAGTAGGTGGACATTAGGTAAGGCTGCACTTTTTGCAGCGATCTCGTATAGAAAACTATTCCGCGCGTATATAAAACAGGTCCACGGCTCCGAACCGTAGTAAAGGGACCTCTGGCTAATACGTCGGGTTTGTGTCGGACTCGTAGCTGAAAAATAGCTTTACTTTGTTGTGTGGGTCAACTTTGCTAGCGAGAGACAGAGAGAGGCGTTGAAAGGCTGCTCCAAAGGAACTTATTGTTTCAGAGAAAAACACAAACACACTGTACAGTCGAGTCTTAACAGCTTACTTACAACTGGGCTCGTCAGGCACTCTTCTTGGCTGAAGTGGTTATTATTATATTTACATGCTTCCAGCTCCCGTTTCTGCACGGTGACAACTCGTACCTTTCCACTCTCCTTTTTCTCCCTCCCTCGCTCACAGACACTTAACTGGTATGACAGTCCATTCTCCCTGCAGCATTCTTTAGGGCTATGCCTGTAACACTTTGCCTATTGCCTTCATATTAAATACTTTTTGTGAATAATTTTTACAAATATTTTTTCACGTCATTATGCGGGCCGCAAGTAGAGGTGACATGGGCCGAGAGATTGAGACACAGGCATTAGAGCCTCTTAATGCGTGTTTTGTTTGGGTTTGTATTCCGTTACTCCCCAACACTGGCAGTGGTGCATGTGTTGATAATACATATCCTAATGAAAAACAAGACTAGCCTTTGTACAAAGGCGTTCTAAGCAGTAGTGATGTGTCGGTCGCGAATGAAACGGCTCTTACAGCCGACTCTTTGAAGTGAGCGACGTGAGCCGTGGGTTTTTTTTTTTTTCTTTCTCTCACCCTCTCTCGCACTTTTTTTCTGCTTCACTCCGCATGCGACTTGTGCTTTGCACTGGGAAGAGGGGGGAGGGGCCGTAGTTACTAGTGATGTGCGATACCACTGATTTCCTTTCCGATCCGATACCAAGTAAAATTCAGGGTGGTATCGACGATGCTGATCCGATACTTTGTACAAAAACTTATTTTATTTACTGTATCTCAAATTATAGCATCATAATGATTACAGGACATCAGATTACTTGTTCTTATCACTTAATAATGCAGGGTTCATCATATAGAAATAAAAAAAACTAAAGTTGTGGCTATTTGAACACCTTGCCTGCCTGCAGCACTAAAGGACTCCGTGAGAGACGTCTGTCTCGCCCTAGCAGCACCTGTCCCTCTCATCCTCTTCAGTCTCAACATACGCTCGTCATATTCTGTGATATTTACTCTGAGGTGTTTAACAAGGTTAGTGATGTTGCCACAACCATACATGCCAACCCTCCCGATTTTTCCGGGAGAATCCCAAATTTCAGTGCCCCTCCCGAAAATCTCCTGGAGCCACAATTCTCCCGAATTTCTCCCGAATTTCCACCCGGACAACAAAATTGAAAAACCATATCGTAGCTGTGTAAACTTCAAATATCTGAGCCGACCGACACATCGTTTTCAAACCCCCGCGGTCTTTCACTACTCGGGTCAAACATGATATATAAGTCACTTAGATAACTTAAAAATCTTATTGTTTGGCTTTTTCAGTGTTTTATTTGTTTGTGGGTAAATCGGTTTGGCTGAGATTAAAGTTATTAGATTAGATTAAATTAAATGTAACTTTATTAATCCATGGGGTGGGTTCCTCCGGGGTTTTCACACAGCTGAATAAACATCAAACAGAAAACTGATTAAACAAAGTGTGAGACGGTCCAGAGTTTACGTCAGCGCCCTATTATATTTTAGATAGCAAGGAGCAGACGGCAGAGTTTCACTCCACCGAGAGAGCCTGTGACGTACTACCCGGTTTTCTTTAGACCGCGAAGGCCGGGTCCTCAGGTGGAAGCAGCCTCTGAATTTGGACACCCGCGCTGTTTCCGGGCCGGCCAATAATAACGGTGACATTTAACGTATTTTATCCGATAAATAAACATTGTAAATTTATTTATTCCCCCCCCCCCAACAGCCCCTCTGAATGTCTCCCTAATTCTGAGGTCTCAAGGTTGGCAAGTATGGCCACAACACCTCACTTTTTTGCCACATGTATCGCAAACCACGTCTCAACTGTTTGTGGAGGTAAAATACGTCCGCACAATTACGCTCAGCCATTGTCGTGAGTGCGCACGCCAAGGGGCTGCGAGACATTTATACAGCAGTATTTCGCACAGTTTCTTATGAAAGGCGGAAGAGGAAGTAGTTCCTTTGAATGTAGACAATACGAATGTTATAGTTTCTTTCCACTGTGTTCCTGTTAATGATAAACTACAAATTTACCCTAAATTACTAAAATATCGATATTTTAATGTGAGAATCGATTCTAGAACATCAATGATTGGTATCGGAGGAATCGATATTTCAGGATCGATCCGCACATCACTAGTAGTTACACTCGCAGTAGCACAGGAACAGAGCGGGAGGGAGAGAGAGAGAAAGAGCCAGGGACAACAACGTCACATTAGAAAGGTATAGTAATCATCCACAACTATTTTCAGTTGCAGATGATAAAGGATTCAGAAAGTTTATTCATGCAGGTCCATATGACAGAGAATGTGCATGTTTTTGTTTTCCTATTTTAATTTATATTTAATTGTGTTTTAAAAGCTGAAATGTAAATAGTTGGTTTTTGTATTATATGATTTATTTATTACATTTTATGTGGAGTGAATAAATAAAAGTATATTTAATGTATATTTAAAGTATATTTACGGCACGTACAAACTCCAAAACACATAAAAACTTCAAAACACGTAAAAACTCCATAGCATGTACACAAACTCCGAAGCACTTAAAAACTCAGAAGCACGTACAAAACACAACAGAAGTGCTCCAGGATGCTAGGGGCAGTGTTGAGCTGTGTACAGTGTTGAGCTGTGGGATAGAGTGTACACACACTCTATCCCACAAAACACTGGTATGTCTGGAGGCAGAGTGGGTGGAGGTTAGGTGCATGTATGGGCACATTCATAAATATTCCCTGGTGCTGGAGGACATTAAGTATAGGGCAAAACGCATAGACTGAAGGCTGTGGTAAGCTCACGGCTGACACACCCATTGATTTTGGGGAAAGATTGACTCAGGTTTAGTAGATTAATGGGGCAGTGTGTTGGTGTGCGTTCACGACAGGTAGGGAGTCTGTGCTGGACTGCGCTCAATGCTGACTCTGGGTAGTCCGATGTAGACTATGGGGAAGAGGTGGAAAAAAAACTAAATTAAAATTTCTTGGATCCTTTTTTACAAGTGTCCAAAAAGGGTTAACAGGAGCTGAAGCAGTTTTTGTTGCTTCCCAGTTATTAGCCATTTCAAGCTTTAGGGTCCCAGAAATCATTACATTTGTAATTTGGAAAGAACAGTTTGGTGCTTAAATCAAACTTCTTCCATTCTCTCCATCTTCACAAACATTTCTGGCATTGTAAGGTTTCAGAGAGAGATTGTGTGGAGAAGTGCTGCATCATTTAAGCAAGACCCTCATACTGTCCAAAACTTATCTTTAATGGATGACTTTCCTGTTTTCAGTGAGGGCAGTGTTCAGGAAAATTCATTTAGAAAACACCTGTGTTAAAGCAAACCATCATTATGTGCTCTGCTTGGTCATATACAGGGAGTGTATTTATAATCACCATGAGGTTTTTGAGAACTTGCAACTTGACAGAGCCCTGAAGATCACCCTGCAATACTCAAGCTAAAAGCTACTGTCTTCTCTATTATACTGATTGGAGGAGCTTTTGACTAAATAGCTTTTTTGTCTGTGGGAATATAGCCCTGACCCAGCTTTGAAACATTATTTTGTTTACAGCCAGAAAGGGAATGGTCTGGTGAATCTGTTTCAGAGTAATTGTCCTTTCCTTCACCTTAGGAGGGCTGCTCGGAGATAATCCTCTCCTTAGTGAAACGAGACCTAACACAACATCATTAATCTCATTACTAAGGCCATGTTGCTTTGTTGCCATTGAGTCCCACGCCCAATTATCAGATGCTACCCTGTCTTCGTGATGATGCTTATTCCCACATATCACTGACAACAATCTCCGCTGTCCCCTGACTGACTTTTCTTGAGTGGCAGTTATAGCACTCTGTATCTGTAGTCACAAACCCTCAGAGCACTTGTGTCCATGCGTCCTCCCGTCATGTTGGTTGCGATCACAGCGCAAAGCCGATCATGACAGCAAGTGGTTTTGCCATTTCTTATCGCCTCACAGCAGGTCCACGTTGCCAGCAGAAAACAATATACACGGATTTAAGCGTTTATTGTCAAGTTTGCTTCTGTCGTTAAAGAAGTACAACAATAAAAATTCATTAACACACTCTCAAATCTATGTAAATCTCTGCAGAGTTGTAATGAAGTCTTTGTGAATAACCTTGGAACAATGCATGTTCATAACTCACTGCTGTAATTCCCTCTATATATTTCATCAGGAAAACACTGAAAGAAGCTCTCATTGGAGACTACCTCAACAGTTCACTTTATAACTGGTTTAGTTTTTATTCCCCACTGTGAGCTCTAAACAGAGCATCACCTCCCCTATTACACAGTAGTTTATTTGACTGGGAGAAAGGTTTCATCACCAGCTGGATTAATTTGTCACTGTTCTACTTGAGATACAGTAGGGCTGGGCAATATATCGAGTTTTTAAATATATCGATATATTTTTATACGAGATATGAGATGTGACAGTTACATTATAATTACACTTGTGGCACCGCAAGTTTGCCTGTCTTTCATCCACTTTTGTCTCTACGCAACGTTACTCTGCCTCGCCTCTCTCCTTCACTGAACATAACTCCGCTATTGCTTCACCTGCAGGCAAAGATAACATGGACACGGCAGCTATCAAAGAGGAGCTGGTTGATAAAAAGAAACCATTTGGAGATTACTATTTTAGTGCTGCAGCGTTACTCTCGTTAAAACGACATTAACGTCATAACTGTATTAACGCGGCAAATCTCCGTTAACGAGTTACTGTGGATCGCCCCATTTGTGGGGCTGCACGGCGTCAACGCGTTAGCTTTGCGGTTAGCTCGTTAATGCCGTGCAGCTAGCACTACTAGTATTTTCACAGTTTACAACAGCGCCATGAAGTGCAAAATGAAGAGTGTGTGAAACTGCGTGCTGTATCCGAGACCGCGAAGTCTCCCAGCCTCCTGCCCCAGGCTGTCAGTCACGCAGTAGAACTTGGGAACAGAGCAGCTGCAAACTCTGTCTTTGTTATATGCTCAGCGTTTAGTTTACATTTTGACTGCACAATTGTGAGTGTTTTGTTATATACAAAAACAACATTGCTTTATTTTATTTATGGAGAATTATTATTTAATAAATGCTGATAATTTATTTCTGACTAATTTTTTCATGTACATCTGTGCTGTATGTTAATAAAAGAGCCTGTGTGACATCTGGGACACAGTGTGAGTAAGAACTGTCTTTTTGTTCTTACTTTATGGCTTTAACAAAATATCGAGATATATACCGTATATCACCATCCAGCTAAAGAATATCAAGATATGAATTTTGGGCCATATCGCCCAGCCCTAGTTAATAGAAAAAAGAAGAATGAGATGCTCTTAGTTCAGTGTTAAAGAGCCTAAAACAGGTCTTTGCATCAACATGGAAATATTACATTTCTTTGCTGACAATTGCTTTTAAAGATCATATTCAGTGGTTCAGGGTTCTACAAAAAATGCTAGTAAGTTTGTTTACATGTATTTAGATGAGCTTTCTTTAGATATCGTTAATAAGCAGTTGAACTGGTGTCAGTTGAGTGCAGAAGTCTCAGAGAAGGAAGATTACCCTTGTTCTCTGACCTTAGCAAACACTTTGTCTGATGATGTTAATGGTGATGTTCATTTTGTAAATGTTGTTCCCATTAGAGTCAAAAAGGCAGGATACGCTTCAGGGACAAACATCCTTAGCCAGATAAAAGGTAGATATAGCCCCCATAATATTACCCATTGGTTTGGAGATCATACATACATGAGCATTAGCATTTTGGCCATCATGTTGTATTTTTGAAACTAGAAATTATATGGATCTGTTATGGCTGCCAGTATCTTCAATTTGGTTAACTAAAGGATATTTTAGTGTAAGTATTAGTTTTGTTTAGTAGAAAAAGTGATGTTGCCATCTCTCAGTGATTCAGAAGATTTTCCACTTGGGCATCTCGTGACGACAGCCTACGCTCAGCATTTGACAGAATGATAAAAATTTATGATGACTTGATGCGCCCTGAAGCAGCGCTGACCTACCCGCATTTTGAATTAATTCATGACTGGCTTTACCGAGTGAGTTGTGACACTCGCACAGAGAAGGAACACACCCAGTTGTTCCCTGATGGTGCGCATTGTGCCCGGAATGTCAGCTGGTTTACCTGGTTAAGCTGCGCCCATTACCGTTAATGGAGATCCCATTTAAGCATATTAGCATGGACTGGAGTGCACACGAATATGGCTTTGTGTTAGTTCTGGTGGATTATATAAAGCCAAATCCCAAAGCAGTCTCACTGCGCACCATTTTTGCAAAGAGTGTGGCGCAGGTGCTGTTTCGGGTCATCTCTCAAATCAGATTCCCGAAAGAGATACTGACCAACTACAGAACATCATTCATATCTCGCACAGTAAAAATGCTGTACAAATCTTTGGGCATTAAATCTGTTCGGCCCAGCATCTGCAACACTCAGACTGATCGGTTGGTGGAGCAGCTGAATAAGACTTTAAAGTCCATGATTCGTAAGTTCATTCATAAGGATGAACGCAATTCGGATCACTCGGGAGGTGCTTGAAGTGAATTACTGAAAATCACGGGGGTGTTGGAACTGATTAAAGAAAACTAGGGGTAAGGTCCAACCCCAGCTAAAAGTGAGATACGTCCTGGATCTGAGAGCAAAGCTGCACACGATGGGGTTGTCACAGGAAAATTTGCTCCAGGCCCGGGAACTTCAACAGCGCCTGTACAACAGAGGGGCTAGACTCAGGCAGGTTTCGCCAGGAAACAAAGTGCTTTTATTACTCCCGCCTATCAACTTAGTGTTACTCGCCAAGTGGCAAGGACCCTTCCTGGTCAAACGGCGGATGGGTGATATTGACTATGAGGTGGTAAGGTCGGACAGGGCAGGAGCCTCACAGATATATCACCTCAAACTTCTTAAAGCATGGAGAGAAACTGAAAATGCTTCTCTGGTGAGCCTGGTTGGGGAGAGAGATGAGTTGGGGCCGGAGTTGCTAAATTCCACCATTCCCACCTCCCTCCATTGTGATAACTATCTCACACAGGCCCAGAGGGTAGATGTTGTTGCGTTACAGATGTGTTCACCAAAAAGGAGGTGAGACCGTTCCTGGGGCTGGCTGGGTGCTACCGCCGGTTTGTTCCTGGCTTTGCGGAGCTGACCAGCCACTTGACTGATCTCACCTAAAAGGTTTCCCCCAGATCTGGTCCAGTGGATGGAGCAGTGCCAGGTGGCATTTGTGCAAATGGGAGCCACTGCTCCACACACCTAACTTCTCCCTCGCTTTTACTCTGCAGACAGATGCCTCAAACAGAGGGCTGGGGGCCATTTTGTCCCAGCAGGTAAGGGGGTCCACCGCCTGGTCCTCTACATCAGCTGACAGACCAAAAAGGAAAATACTGCATGATCGAAAAGGAGTGCCTGGCTATCCAGTGGGCGGTCGACTCCGTCCTGTATTACCTCCTGGGAAACTCATTCACCCTCTGCTCAGACCATGCGCAGAGGGTACCAACGCCTGGATCGCCAAGTGGTATCTGGCTTTGCAGCCCGTTAACTTCAAGGTGGTTCATAGGCCAGGGGCACTAGTCTCAAAAACTCTGGATGCAACACAAGGACAAACTAATCAACATATTTGTTCTAGTTGTACCTTGAGGTGGCTGTTGTTGTAATTTGGTGTAACATAAATACAACTGAATTGAAATTAATTCTGGGATTGTTGTACCACATCACGAGCCATAGTATCAGTAAGATGCTCATGAAAAATAGAATGATCCAGCAGTACACACAGTGAACAGGTCCAGATTAATGACTAATAGTAGTCGATGAGGCCTAGCAGATGCCAGCTACCTGTATTGGGACACCTGTCAAACAACAAAGCAACATCTCTTATTCAATTACTATCCAGGTGTATGAATTTTAAAAAAAAAATACACCCCATTCAGAGTTTTTATGAGTTGGGGGGAAACTACCCAAAACAATTCTATGTATGACTACTGTATATATGGCTATTTGGTCTATAGGGATTAACTCAATTTTGGAATGAGCGACAATGAGATGAGCAGCAATTTTGTCAATTTCAGTGTTTGTTTCATTTCTCAGCACAATGAGATTTCACTAACCTTTAGAAGTTCACCATTTATTGGAATTTTTGACCATTCTTCCAAAAGCTCATTGGTGAGGTCAGACAGCGACATTGGAAAAGAAGACCTAGCTCGCAGTATCTGCTCTACTTCAATCCAAAGGTGTTCTATCTAGGTCTTGAAGTCAGGACTCTGTACAGGCCAGTCGAGTTCTTCCACACCAAAACGAACTCATCCGTGTTTTCATGGACCTTATTTTGTGCACTGGTATGCTCTTATATTGGAACAGAAACTGACCAAAATGTTTTGATATGCAGGGATAACTAAGGGGCTGAGCTGTTTTACCTGCCATAGCAGATAATAGCAGTTAGGTGGAAAGAATGGAAAGTTGATTCCATATTTACTTGGTTCCAAGCACATTCAGATTAATAAGTGACACCAAATAATTTCTGTAATAATAATAAGAAGAGAAAGGTGTATGAATTATGCCTTACAATTTAAAAAGGACTGAATAAACACAGCAGATAGATGCGTTAATGATAACTTAACCCCACCAATGTCAAAATGGAGTTAATAATAATATTGTTTACTCAATGGTAAATATGAATTCGTCTGGTGTCACGACTGTTGAGTAACATGAAAAGCTGAGTTTCCAGTGATTGTCAGTGCAGACAGTGAGTTTGACAATATATTTTCTATGCACCATTTTTCCCAAACATCATTTAATATGCATATATTCATGATTTAATTGTGTAGCTCTGTAAACAGGCCATATATTATACATAAAGTACACACAGACTAACAAAATAAACATACATTTAGAAATTCAAATGAAATACAGGTAAGTAAACCTAACACTCCACATAGTCACCTGGATTCCGTGTCATATGTGAACAGGTCATAGTGTTAATACTGAAAAGAGAAAAGAATCTGTTGAATTTTCCTTGTACTGAAAAGCCAGGTGACAGTGACACAACTGAAAGAGCCATGCACCACATCTCATGCAATGAAGGGCCTCTGCAAACTGAACCTTGACATTAGGTCATGTCTTTTATTCAGTAACTCTGACCCATGTGTGTAAATATTTAGGAGACCTGGTGACATAATGTGTATGGCGAAGTGATGTACTGAAGATAGGCTTTTAAAATGAAATCTGAGGAATCATCATAAAGACGCCTGTGCTCACATATCAGTTTTCACATCATATCTTAAAGATTAGTGGTGCGTCACAGTTCCTTTCCCTGGATTTTGAGGCAAAAACTGAAATGATCATCATTGGTTTATGAAGTCCACAATAACATTACAGAACAGATCATTAATCTGATTCAGTACAAATACTGTGAATATATTATATCACCAATTACAACCAGTGACATTACTGGTTATAGCGATCATTTTGGCAATCTTTGAAACAGTCATATGTATCAGAACTTTAAAGACTGCAGTAACACTTGTGTTATATTGCACAATGTATGTACTGGAACTACTGCAGGACTACATGAATGGAAGGAGCACTGATGAGCAAGCAGATTTCTGCACATCAACATTCATGATGTGCTTTGCATTTACTGTGCATGGTTAACACTGTGAAGTCAGTGTCAGTGATGAATCTTGGCAATCAGAGGACAAAGCAAATAATCTCTGTAAAACACTGGTGTAGAATTAGGACTCGGAGCTCGGTGCTACAGGTCATCATCAAGTGTCAGAATGGCTGAGTGGTCAAAGGCGCTGTGTTTAGGCTGCAGTCTCCTCTGGAGGCGTGGGTTCAAATCCCACTCCTGACAGGAAATTTCTGCTGCTATGTTAACTCAATTTCCCCCTGGAATTAATAAAGCTTGTCTCATCATCAGTTGTAACTTAGTCCTCAGGATACTCAATTTAAGCATGCAAACGAAAACACATTTGCAAGTGTATTGTAATTTATACAGGCAATGTTCCCTGCAATGGGCTTATGCACTATTTTATACTGATTGTAAAGAAAAGATGAGACAGGAACGTCACACAGAGTTTTTGAAGTCTTTGAACTTTTAGTATATATCGAGTATGTGAACTTTTTTCTCTTTTTTTGGAGCCAGAATTAGTGATTAGGTTGGAGGGTAGAGTCTTGCTGCATCCATATAAACTATGAGGTTGCACTGCACAGTATGTACTCGGACAGTGTGTAACAGAGAGCAAGCCGTACTGTCAGAGAATTCCATTAAAAATGCTCCAAAAGGCACCAACAGCATAAAAAAGGCAGAGAGGTCCAGGTCAGTGAATTGAGAGGCCTAGCTGACTGGTTACATCTTCCCGTGTCAGCACAGAGACAGTCTGTAACTTAGCCACAACTTTAGGATGTGTAATAAAAAGGAAAAAAGGTA
Source organism: Simochromis diagramma (assembly GCF_900408965.1). Classification (NCBI taxonomy): domain Eukaryota; kingdom Metazoa; phylum Chordata; class Actinopteri; order Cichliformes; family Cichlidae; genus Simochromis; species Simochromis diagramma. The sequence continues at coordinate 2,093,894 of NW_024387279.1, read as the reverse complement.
TCTCCTCATTTTATAAATTTGTATCTTTTGTGAGGACAAACCAATTGTTTCATAACAATGAGCTTTGTGTGTCACTTTGTTGGGCCGAAAGTGTCTCCATAAGTGTTTGCCAAATAAGGAATGTATGCTGATGAATTCATTCTAATCACTGTGTAAATGTTTGCCACACAGTAACAGATTTAAAGCTGCACTCGTCCAATTATTCACGTGTTTGTTCAGAATAAATTACATTAAGTCACAAAAGTTTTAATTAAACCCTGCAACCAGGTAGCCTTCCTCTCACTAACTAAACATCACCACGGTTTTCCTTTAAAGAGTTGAATGAGATGGGTGTGATTTTACTTAACACTGTTTTCTCTGAAATCACCTGCCCATCGTTGACAGTTTAATGAATCCATGAAATGTATTTAAAATTTTGTTTGTCTTTGTCTGTCTGATATAAATATGTTAATTATGAAACCTCCTTTCATCGAGGGATGATAAATGCATTTAATGCTATCAGATTTGTTTATGCGCAGCACTGTGTTCTCCCATATGGAAAAGATATATATAAATCTTATAAAGTTTGTATCTGTCTTGTGTGAAACTTGTATGAAAAGCATATAAGAGTGAAAACAGATATAAGATCCCTTGAAAAATTATATAAATGAAACTTGTATGTTTTGGATACTTACTAAAACAATATATGAAAGTAATGAGAAAGTGGCCACTTTCATGAGTAAATCATGTAAGTTTTTACTATTTCTTTTCCATATGGGTTGCTTGAATAGTATCAACCTTAAATTAACCTTTGATGTCGGCCGGTCAATGTAGATAATCAATGAAATAGAAGAAAGAGAATCTTTAACACAGCGTATAAACTCTTGACAGTCCCAGAGGTACTAGCCCAATTTCTAAATCACTTTTAAAAAAGAAGCTGCCTGCTGAGTTGTTTGGGTTGTACTCATGCCACGTAGCAATAACAAGGAGCCGATGTGAAGATCTGCACACATCAGAAAATTCAACTTGGGAAGGGCAGCACTAGGATACTCTCAAAACAGAAGCTTCTCCAATGCAATAATTAGGGCCGCATTAATTAAAATTTTCATACTACCACTCCACCAAATGCTTTTGTGCGACATAAAAATAGTGTCTCATAATAAAGACGAAACAGAATTATCTCTCAGTTCTGTAGTTAACTGGATGGAGCTTTGTAGTGTACTCCAGCTCACTGTTTTGATTTCATGGTCAGGCGGAAACTTTAACAATTTTAAAATATGTTTGTACCGCTAGGTCATCACCCAGTCGCAGAGAAGAGAAACCGAGTGCCAAAAAGAAAGAAAAATATCATCCACGTCAAGGAAAATGCAGTTGGAATTTTGGATAACTGCATTGGAGCACTTTTACTCATCAAAAGTTAAAGGTTAAAGATCCTTATCCTTACACTGACAGACAGAATCACAGAATCATAAATTAAGCATTGTGTTGTTTTTTCCTGCTGAAGTAGACAGTACTGGCTTTTGAAACCAAGGATCTGTTCATTCTTTTCTAAATAAGGCTGAACAGATGCATTTGTGTTAAGTATATCATTTTTAACTCTTGGTAAAGTAATAATATTTGTGAGATGTATTTGGTTTTACAACAACAGCTAGGCAAGTTAGGTACCGTATTTACCGCACTATAAGGCGCACGTAAAATCCTTAAATCTTCACAAAAATCGACAGTGCGCCTTATAATCTGGTGCGCCTTATGTATGAATTTTGGTTTGTGCTTACTGACCTCGAACCGGTTTTATGTGGCACACTATGCTCAAAAATCAGTCAAAAAAATATTTTTAGTGCCACTTTTTGGAGCATTACGGTTACCGTTGCCAGGAGCCTCGCGGAGTAATACGTACGGTGCTTCAACACAACATTACCGTGTTGTGTGTGTATAACGACTCCAAAATGGCACCCGCGAAGAGACACGCTTACGAAGCTGATTTTAAACTTCGAGCAATTAGTTATGCAGAAGAGAATGGAAATAGAGCAGCTGCCAGACAATTCAGCATTAATGAGTCCATGGTGCGCAAGTGGAGGAAGCAAAAAGATGACCTAAAACAAGTAAAGAAGACCAAAAGGAGTTTCCAAGGGAACAAGGCGCGATGGCCGCAGTTAGAGGACAAAATTGAACAGTGGGTTATTGAACAGAGAACAGCAGGTAGAAGTGTCTCTACAATCTCTATTCGACTCAAGGCAACAGCGGTAGCACGTGACATGCAGATCAACGACTTTCGAGGGGGACATTCTTGGTGCTTCCGTTTTATGAAAAGGCATAATCTCTCAATCCGCACAAGAACTACTGTCTCACAGCAACTGCCAAACGATTACAAAGAAAAGTTGGCCATTTTCCGCACGTACTGCCAGAATAAGATCACTGAAAAGAAGATCCGGCCAGAACACATCACTAACATGGACGAGGTCCCCCTCACCTTTGACATCCCCGTGAACCGTACTGTCGAGAAAACAGGGACCAGTACGGTATCTATACGCACCACAGGGAACGAGAAGTCATCCTTCACTGTAGTTCTGGGCTGCCAAGCTAATGGCCAGAAACTACCACCCATGGTCATTTTCAAGAGGAAGACTTTGCCAAAAGAAAAGTTTCCGGCCGGCGTCATCGTCAAGGCTAACTCAAAGGGCTGGATGGACGAAGAGAAAATGAGCGAGTGGCTGAGGGAAGTTTATGTCAAGAGACCGGATGGCTTTTTCCACAAATCTCCGTCTCTTTTGATCTACGACTCCATGCGCGCCCATCTCACCGAGGCTGTCAAAACCCAAGTGAAGCAAACTAATTCGGAGCTTGCCATCATTCCGGGTGGATTAACCAAAGAACTCCAACCACTAGATATTGGTATCAACAGGTCGTTCAAAGTTAAATTACGAGCTGCGTGGGAGCATTGGATGACAGAAGGCGAACACACATTCACCAAGACAGGGAGGCAACGCCGAGCGAGTTACGCCACTATCTGCCAATGGATCGTGACTGCTTGGGCTAAGGTATCAGTCTCAAGTGTCGTCCGAGCTTTCACGAAGGCTGGAATAATCACTGAACAGCTAAGTAACAGCAACGAGACTGATTCGGATAATGATGAGAGGGATCCGGGCATGCTTGATGCCGAAATTGCCCAGCTGTTTAACTCAGACACTGAAGGTGAAGAGTTTGATGGATTTGTGGAAGTTGAATGTACTGGAAATGTAAGTGTATTGTTCAATATTTGATGTTTAACAGCTCAACAATGTTAATAGTTACTGTGAATGAGTTGGTTAAATTTTAACTCATCCGATTGTTTTATTCTGCTGAATGCACTTTAAACGCCTTTTAATCCGGTGTGAGAGGGATCCGGGCATGCTTGATGCCGAAATTGCCCAGCTGTTTACCGTAACTCGGACACGGAAGGTGAAGAGTTTGAGGGAATTGTGGAAGTTGAATGTACCGTACTGGAAAAAGTGTGTATTTTTCAATATTTAATGTGTTACAGCTTAACAGTGTTAAGAGTTACTGTGAATGAGCTTAATAAAGGTCGAGTTATTTTTTGTTTGTCTTAATGCGTCTTATAATATGATGCGCCTTATGTATGAAAACAGAGCCAGTCTTCAACAGTGCGCCTTATAATCTGGTGAGCCTTATAATGCGGTAAATACGGTAAGCTAAGTAGAGCTAAGTACTAGCTTGTTTGTGTTGCCCACTTATTCATGCATTTATTCCAACTGCAGTGGCAGCAGACTAATCACTCTAGTCCAGAAATCTCTTCACTCACAGCCTCCAGCTCCATCCTAAGGGATCCTCAGGTAAGATGAAATATGGTAAATGGCCTGCATTTGTATAGCGCTTTTCTAGTCCATAGGACCCCAAAGCGCTTTACACTACATTCAGTCACTCACCCATTCACACACACATTCACACACTGGCGATAGCAAGCTACATTGTAGCCACAGCTGCCCTGGGGCGCACTGACAGAGGCGATGTATGCAGTATGATGTCTGCAGCTTTTTCAGTGTCTCCTGCTAATCAGTCTGGAATACCTCCACAGGGACACATCTGAGTGACATCTTGATCAGGTGCCTGAACCACATCAGCAAGGGCAGCTATTTAGACTTCCTCTGACATACTGTCAGAAGCACCTAAAAAATGCTTGCACCATAAAACCCCTCTTAGCTACAGCATGTAGCATTATACTTTTGAACTGTAAACTGAAAAAAATACTTTTAAGACTTTCATTTATAATGTTTTCAATTATCAGTGGTTTGTCAGCAAGACCACAAGTTCCTGTCAAGAAGTCTAAGGAGCTTGAAGTCTAAGGGGGAGGGGTCACTCACATCGTGGTCCCTTTGACCTCAGTAAAACACATGATAGCGTGGGGCTAGATTTCACAGTGGGTTCACCCAAAACCTTGGCTGATTGTGACCCACACTAGTTTTCACACCTTGGCTCGTGTGATTAGGATTATGGTTTTCTTATATCCCGCATCAGTGATTTTAAAATTTTGAGTGTAAGGTAGACCAACATTTTGAGACTTTTTATTATATTTTATTATTGTTATTATTAAGGGCAGCACAGTGGCTAGCACTGTTTCCAGAAAATAAAATACCTTGTTGTACCTTTAGAGTTACAATATTTTGATGCTAGGAAGCAACCCCCATAACATTATGAACAATTTGTGCTAGAAGCAGGAAAATCTGATCAGAGCATTTCCAAAAGTGCATTTCTTGTGAGGTGTTCCAAGTCTGCAGTGGTCAATATCTATCAAAAGTGGTCCAAGGAAGGAAGAGCAACAGGGTCATGGGCAACCAAGTGATGCACATGGGGAGCGAAGGCTGGCTCATGTGGTCTGATCCAACAGACCAGGTGTAGCTCAAATGTCTCAAAACGGTTAGTGGTGGTTCTCATAGAAAGATATCGGAATCCACAGTTGGTCACAATTTGTTGCATGCATAAGGTGCTGCAAAGTTAGAGACTAATCTGATCCCATGCTGAACCCTCTCCACCCTCAAAAGCACCAACGATGGGCATTTTCACATTAGAACTGGGCCATGAACCAATGGAAGATGGTGACCTGGGCTGATGACTCATGTTTTCTTACCGGGAGACACCAAAATGCACTATGGGACGAATGCAAGTCAGCAAAGGTACAATGTTCTCCTGGGAAACCTTGGATCCTGCCATGTATACCCTTTAATAGCAACATTATTCCATTTAACCTTGTTAAGCAGGATAATGCACCCTGGCACATTCTAAAGTAAAAATGGTTTTAGGAGAACAACAAGGAGTCTGAGCTGTTGACTTGGCCTCCAAATTCATTAGCTATCTGTGGAAAGTGCTGGACATACAAGTCCAATCCATGGAGTGCCACGCCAGTACTCACACACTGGAGTGTGTAATGGTACTTTAATAGGCACAGAGTTACTTTGAGAGTCAGTAATTAGCCCCAGAACACCCTGTATATGTACCATAAGATGTTGATTATGAAATCAACAAACAAAACTTGGTTTCACAGGCAGCACTTCGATTATCTGTACTGTATACTTCAAAATTCACATCATCCAAATTCAAGGTCAAAACTGCTATCCACAGCCTTTCTGTTGCAGTATACGCTTTTCTTTTTGGATCTGATGTCTTTATTTGTCAGCATGTTATTTGTTTGTCTATGAGTAGGAGGTGTTTGATGTTATATCAGAGCTGCTAAATCAGAGCCTCTACTGGAAGTCCATGTGTGGCACGGCATTGGTTGAAATCCTTTATGCTGATATAATGGACTCGCCGCTTTTAGAAAAACATATGCTCAAAAGATGTTAACCAATCGATACATTAGTTCTGTGACCTCAAAGAGATCTGATATCCAGGCAGAAATTACAAACATAATTCATTATGAATTATTCAGATGATAATGAGCAGTGCTCTGTGACCACTCACCAAGCAAATCAAATTATACAACAAATGCAGGGGAAGAAAGCTCCTTCAGCAAATATGATTACAGTACTGTGATAGCTCTAATGTGTTTTGTTTGTCACGGATGTGTACAGATGGAAAAGCAGTGATCACACACGATAGCACATCAGTAAGTTGGTCAAAAGCAGTGCCTGCAGTAAGTACCATTCATCTAGCTTTGGAGTATGATTGTTTGAAAGTCTGAAATTTCATGACCCAGTTCCCATGCAGGTTTTTCAGAAGTGGCATCAAATGAAACTGTTCACAGGGTGATCATGTGGTGTTAGCAGAAACATCAATGATTCGCCTCACATCAAACACATCATTCATATCAGCACTAACACGGACAATGGCGGGAAATCAATTGTGTGGTTGCGTTTTCTGTATGTGCTTCTACAGTTTGTGTGTTTTGGAGGAAAATCAATGCCTGAAAAGAGAAAAAAATTACAGACTGTAATGTTTTCGAACCCTGTCAGTCCTCTTCCCTGCAGCCAGGACAGCTCATCACTTCATCACACCATCGGCTGTTTCTGCACAATAACAAGAATGCTATTAACATATATGGAAATGGTGCATGATAACAGGAAGCTTCCCCTTCCCTCATGCCCGCTGTATGCACCCGTCTGTGTGTGTGTGCCTGAGTGTGTGTTTTTGCATGCTTGCCCGCTGTGTGCACTCGGATTCTCTGTTCAGAGGGAATTGCTCGCTTTGATGTTCTCTGATGCAGGCAAGTGCTGATACCCCTATTAGCTTGCATGGAGCTGATGCAAGCTACACTAGTGGTCGTCTCCAAAAAACTGGTTCATTTCAATGCAAAGCAGAGCAAGATAGAAATGAGCTACATTCAAGAGCAGCCCGGGGATGTCAGCACAAAGAGACAAAGCCGCACACTTTATTTAGGAAGATAAGACTCTGGAATTAACATGGTGATAATGATGAAGATAAAGCCGCCTTCTTACGACACAGCTAAAGGGGCTGCGATGAATCAGAGAGGTGTGGCTTGTGGTAATGGTGGGTTGGAGGTGAGGAGATAGGAGCTAAGGCAGAGAGAGAGAGAAGGACAGGAAAAGTTCAGGAGATATAACAGGGAGTGGAAGGAAAAACAGCTATAGATGGGAGTTGGGTACAGCACAGGGCATTTTCCAAATACATATTCTTTTTATCGTAAATTTGGAACACATAGCCATGGAAGCCGTGGAAATACTGGCCAGAGAGAGGTAACGGCCCCATTTTAGAGACCCAGAAGGCTACATTAGGAAGTTAGTGAGGCAGGTTTGTCATCCAGGAGACCACGATTCAAATCTTTGTGTTCCTTATTTGAAGCCTCAGGAAGTTAAACAGGCCGGTAGGTTTTGCTTTGATGGGCTGTGACTGACCTTGACTGAAAAACACCAATGATGTTTGTACAGCCTGCATGCTCACTGCATGAGATGTAATACTCTCTGTTTTTGGTGTCACAAACTACTGCTTTGAGCAGTCATTTATTCAACTTTATTCATGGTCATTGGGGATCACCTAATCAGTTGGGTTATCTCTCAGTTTTCACCTTTCAATAAAAACAACCTTTACACAGCTGTAATCTGTGTAATCTGTAATCTCCCTGGACTGGTGATGGCACCAGAAGGTACAAAACTTCAAGGCTGACTATGCTAGAGAAAAACAGGACTATAAATTCTGGTATTAGGGAATGCGCTCTCTTTCCCCTTTCTTTAACAGTAAAGGATAGACAACAACCTAGAGATGGCTGCCATGGTGAAGTGGGAAGGGTCATCGCCTATCCGGTCTTTAAGTCTGACGTCACTAGCTGTTTCTAGGTCCAAATTCTGCTTCAGGTCCCAAAGTCAAACAAACATTGCGTCATCACTGAGAGTTAAAACTGTCTAAATTCTTTCATCTTTAATAAAATGATCAGTGTGGCTGCTCTGCCAGGTGTAACAATAAAGTTTAACATCCAGGTGTGACAGGTGAGACCTGAGTCTGGCAACCGCCCCTGGTGGGCGGAGCAGGTTTTTGCCCCTTTCATAAGCTCAGGTGTGGGCAATTAGCTGTTCTCTAGCAAACCTGAAGCTGTGAGTGCTTGGTCCAAGCTGGGCAAGTTGGTGTTTTTAATTCCTTTCTATGAAAGCTTGATGCGGGTCCCACTGAACTTCTGTTAGAATGGTAGGAAACATTGCGTTCCTGTGAGAGTAGTGGACTTCACCGCCACTGACCCACATTTATTAGGGTGTGACGCAAACTTGAGGACAGGTAACGAAACCAATACAGTTGAGGGATACGCCTGCTGTGTTTTACTGTCCAGCGTAAGTCATCTCCTGCCTTTTATTTACAGAGTACCGAGCTGCTGCTTTGCCAAGTGGATTTCTGGCTGTGGGTAAAAGGACCTGCCACATCAGTGTGTTTAAATTGGTTTTAAACTGGTGTAATTCGACAGACTGTGACTGCTGTGGCTGTCGATTTTGTTCGTTTCTTGTTTTATTTTTCTGTATCAGTAGGCACCGCAGATATCGATGGTTTTCAGTGTTTTATCTTTTTTTTTTTTTTTTTTTTTTTTTGGTCCTGCTGCTTTTGCAGCACTGCGGTGGGCCCGAGTGAAGACTGCACTGAAGGTTTATTCTCTTTTTCTATCCGGTTGTTCAGTCTGACGTCACTAGCCATGTCTGGGCCTAAACTCCGCTGCAGGTCCATATATCAAACGATCACTATGGCATTACTGAGAGTTGAAAAACTGTCTAAAGTCTTTCATCTTTAATAAAATGATCAGCGTTCTGCTCTACCAGGTGTAACAATTGAGTTTAGAATAGAATAGAATAGAATTCAACTTTATTGTCATTGCACATGCACAGGTACAGGGCAACGGTCAGGAACAAATGTAATCGCATGGCAGGATGCTGTAAAAGGCCCAAACTTCAGCCAGGAGAGCAACTGAGATAATCCATCCACAATACGAGGTTAGTCATTCATATACTGCTGCATGGGCTGGGCTGTAGTTACATCCTAAGGTTTTAAAAACTGAGCTTAAATAAATGATTAGCGGTAATAAAAGCAGAGGGAGGTCAACAGTGATCACTGACTGTTTTAGGAGCTTTTTGAGATCAAATAGAAGAAAATACAAAACATTAAACATGTTAACAACACAAAAGCCATATTAAACGCAGACTACTTTAGGCCCGGAAGTAGGATTCGTCATATCATCACTTAACGACCAGATAGTGTCTTGCCCATTTGGGGTTATGTGTGAGTTGCTGTCCCTTTTTAACGTGTGATCCCATATGGAAAAGAAATAGTGAAAACTTATATGTGACTACTCTTGAAAGTGGCCACTTTCATGAGTAAATCATATAAGGCTTACATGATTTACTCATGAAAGTGGCCACTTTCTCATTACTTTCATACATTGTTTTAGTAAGTATCCAAAACATACAAGTTTCATTATATAATTTTTCAAGGGATCTTATATCTGTTTTCACTCTTATATGCTTTTCATAAAAGTTTCACACAAGACAGATACAAACTTTATAAGATTTATATATATCTTTTCCATATGGGATATGTCGATTTGTTCTTAAACGGTTCCCCGCAGCGCTTGTCCTTTCTCACGGGCAATCATACAGTTTTATCGTTTTTAATAAAGTTTTTAATTGTTTTTGAACATGATATACCATGTTTTGACTGAGGGATTACTGAAAAAATTTAAACGTACAGCTCTGCTATCATTTCATACATAAATGAAGACCGAAAACTAAACAGTAATGACGTTTGTAGGGTTACTGAAGTTGGACTAGCTGGTATATAATGTGCTACATGGTGGCTAGCTACACAACTATTATAGACCTCTCTGCACTGAATCATACTTGTTATTAATTTCTGGCACTCTTCCACAGCATGTCTTTTGTCCTGTCTTCCTTCTCTCACCTCAGAGAGCAGATGGCTGCCCCTGCCTGAGCCTGGTTCTGCTGGAGGTTTCTTCCTGTTAAAAGGGAGTTTTCATTCCCACTGTCACCAAAGCACTTGCTCGTAGGCGGTCATATGATTGTTGGATTTTTCTCTGTATGTATAATTGTAGCGCCTTGAGGTGACAGTTGCTGCGATGTGGGGCTGTATAAATAAATAAAATTGAATATATACACATTAGCACAGTGAAACCGGAGGATGAGCGCTAGCCTTTTTTCATTCGATAAATGTTAACTATGGTTAGGGACAAATGCAGTTGCACGACAGGATGCTGTAAACAGACCAAACTTCAGTTAGGAGAAAAACTGAAATAATCCATCCACAATACGAGGTTAGTCATTAATGTACTGCTGCATGGGCTGGGCTGTAGTTACATCGTAAGGTTTTAAAATCTGAGATTTAAAATGAATAGTGGTAATAAAAACTGAGAGAGGCCGACAGTGATCACTGTTTTTAGGGGTTTGTTCAGATTAAATAGAACAAGATACAAAGCATTAAAACATGTTAAAAGCACAACAGCCGGAAGCAGGGTCAAACGCTTAAAATCGCTTAAAAACTGGACTACAGGGAGATATTCACAAGGTGCAGAAGATGAAATGTGGGGTCTAAAGGCTTTCCTCCAACTTTTGATCAGTCATGTTGACATCTATTTCTGTGACCCACAATAAAAGTGTTTACTGCCTGGGCTCTTTGGATCTCCTGAGTGAAGAAAGAAACATGACAGCAAGTTTTAACATGAACCTTTAACTGCTATAATAAATTTAAGATAATGCACTTAGTACATGTCTTCTCTCTCATAAAATGAACCCAACAAGCCCCATAGGTTCACGTGATCTCCTTCGTTTTGTTAAATAAGTAGTCTCTTTTTTTTTTTCTTTTTTTTTTGCTCCAGTTTCCTATTTGTCTTCCTCCCCATAGTAAAAGCCTTCATCAAGCAAAGGCAAGTGTTGACCTTCTATTCACCCTATTCTTTCCGATGCCTTGCTATTGATGATGCCACACATGTAACCACTAAGCTGCAGCAGAAAAACTTTAGAGTGAAGAGAAATAATCGGGCAGAGGGGGAAACAGCCTCCAGAAAATAAATGGATAGACTTTGAACTTGCAACTCAGCAAGTTTTGTCTGTCAGAAGTAAGCCCAGAGTTCCTTCCTATTATATATATATATATATATATATATATATATATATAGATATATATATATATATATATATATATAAAAAAATTTTTTTTTTTTTTAAACATACTGTCAAGTTAGACTTCATGGACTAATCCAGCTTGACAGCAAACTTAGTGTGATGAGAAGTTCAGATGCTTGAAGCCAACTGAAGAAAAATAAGACAAAACAATTATTGAAAAAAGAAAAGACAAGGGGTGACTTTCAAAGTTTTTTTTATTGTTTTGTTTTTTTGCTAAATGAACAGCAAAAATGTCCAGAAAAAAAACAGTGGCAGTGGAGTGAGATGGGAAGTGTATTAAAGCTCAGACAATTGCACTGGTGTAACCTTTCTTTTGCATGTTGGGGAAAGGTTACCGGGGATTGCTTTGGGGATTGCAGGAAGCACAGAAGCAGAAGCAAACACCTTCAAAATATGTGGCACAACCCAGCAGAAAGATTAAGCTGTAGCAAAAATCGATGTAATAAACCAAGACGTAATATTGCAATGTAAAGCTGGGACTGAGAAGACTTGCTTGCTCTTGTCTGTCATTTCACAATGTGTCATCTACGACTGCAAGTGCTCGCAGTCATTTAAACTCGGCAGAGATTTAAAAGGCCGGACGTGCAGCAACTGATAACAGCTGTTATCAGTTCAAACTGCTAGAGGGTGAAATGTTAAATCTGAAAACCAGCACCTTCTGTGTGAAGATTAAGAGCTACTTTGCTTGAATTTACTTTTAAAAGCGACGTTGATTCAGCATTATTAAAGCCAGAGATAAAGCACGATGAGTGTAATGTGTGTGGTGTGTTGTTTCCCATTCAAGAGATCAGGTTTTATATTTCCCACGATACACATTTTCAATCTTTATGTGCACATTTTTTCCATTAATGATCATGTAGAGATAGTAAACCAACGAGGGTTGTTATACATTTAATTTGACTAAACATGAGAACCCCGTGTTTTACAAACTGCTCTAAGGCAGCTGGCGCTAAACTGGTTCTCTCTGCCAAGATCCTTCAACATACAAAGCCCACCAAAACACACACACGCGCGCACACACACACACACATCCTGCCCCCAGATTCAACTTTCAAGGGCTTAATTGGAAACCTGATTTTCAAGCGGTGCCAAAGGCACGTCGCCCCGACTAAACTAACTCCTTCCGCTTGGGGAAAAACAGGAAGGGTGAGAGGAGGACGTACGAAGAGTTCAGAGAAGGATAAATGAATGCAAATGCAAAATATAAGATCCAGGCAAGAATGTGCTAATGGATACTAAGATTAGTTTATGAAGATTTCTAGGTCATATCTGAAATAAATGGCATGTATTTAGCACAGGAGCGGAGGAAAACAAGCTACTGTCATGTAATGTGTAGGAGTCGCAGTGCAATCAGACACCTGGGTTTTTAACATTTTCATGCTTTTATAGGTAGAAATGAGGAAAACTGAGCTTGAAAGTGTTTGATTTCAAAAACATATGCGTTTATTTGGATGAGAAATTAATTTTGCTGTGAAAGTAACCAGTGTAGGTTCAGGCTCTGATGCAGCGGTAAGCATCGTTGCCTTGAAACAAGAAGTTTCTGGGTCTCCTTGAATCTTTTATATGTGAAGTTTCAAATCTGTGGTCTTCTTTGATCCACCGTTCCTAGCAATCATTAACCAGCCATCTCAAGGTGCTTCACTTTGCAAGGTAAAGACCTTCCATTATTAAACAGAAAACACCTATTGCCTATGAGCAAGCACTTGAAAACAGTGTAGAGGTGTGCAGAGTGTTTGGTGGACCCAGGTGCGGACACAGACGCAGGAGGCAAAACTTTTGCTAAGCTCAAAGCGAGCCTTTAATCAGGGCTGATACAGAAGGCAAAATAACAAACCATAAACTATGGAAATGACAAAACTAAGAACCTAAACTGGGAGTAACTAAAGGCTATGAACGAAGACCAGGACTGAGTATTGCGGACAGACTATGAACACGACATGAAAAACTGTGAACAAGATCTCGGTACTGGCACACAGGGAAACATGACTGGAGAAAGTGACTATGAACATGTCCAATACCAACTCTTGCAGGCTAGAATCCTGACATTCGGCTAGAAATAACAAGGTGCATGAACAGACAACACAACACTGACATGAAGACACACTGGGCTTAAATACACTGAGGAAGTCATCAAGGAATTAGAGACAGAAGGGGAACACAGCTGGGAGGAATAAGACCTAATGAGACGGGGGAACAAAGCTAGAAACACTGACATAAGACAGGAACATGAACCTTCAGAGTAAAACAGGAAACAAGACACCACTAAACAAAGACGCAGACACGACACTGAGAGACAGACTAAGATAAGATAAGATAAGATAAAACTTTATTAATCCCTCGGGTGGGTTCCTCTGGGAAATTCGGTAGACACTGAACTAAACCTGCAATAAACATGAGAACACAAAACCTACCTAAACAAGAATAACTTAAACATAGATTCATAATGATCATCATTATCATAATAAGAAAAGAATCCAAAATGCAAAAACACACCAAAACATAACAACTCAAAATACTGAGTCAAACTGACCCAGAACCGTGACAAGAGGAAGACCTCCCTTCCAAAAGGAAGAGACCTGCAGAAAAAGGGTGGGGAGGGGCAGCCATCTGCTGTGACTCACTTAAGATGAGTTGAAAGGGAAAAATGAAAATGGTTTGTGGGTTTTAATGACTGCGGGATACCATAACTTATAGCCAACACAGCTGACTACAAGTAATGGTATTAAGTGTAAACTAAAAGTCAGTATCACTCACCGATGGTGTGTCTGTGTCTGGCTTTTGAGGACAGGTGTCCACATTAATCAGCATTGACTTTCTGGTGCCATTTTGAGACTGATTTTATTTTAAAAAAATATAAATTTTTAGGTTTTCCTTTCTATTTATCTATCTAGGCTCCACAAAATCAGATTCATGGGTATTATTGAGTGTGTGTGTGTGTGTGCGTGATTCTGTGTGTGTGTGTGTGTGTGTGTTGTGTGTGTATGTCTGTCGATAAAGATTGATTGATTGATTGATTGATTGATATATTGTATCTGCATTACATTTGTGGTCTTAAATGCTATTATATAACTGGCTTTGTTAGACATTAAGCAATGGTTAAATAAATTATGGAGGAACTACATTGTGTGTGGTAATTATAATAATTGTGAATTTTCTTTGTTTCCATATATCTACAAATTAGCCTTGAAAGACTGTTGTATTCACTGCATGCTGTTTTCCATTCTTAATGTTACATGCATTTTAATTTCAAACACATTTTTGTGATGCCTCTGCTTTATATATTAGACAACAAAAGCAGATTTTAAATGCAGACTGGGAGAGCAAGGCAGGAGTTTAATGAAAGCTTAAAATGTTGCCCCAAGATAAGAGCTTTTTTTTTCACTTGGTGTGCGTAGCCACCAGATATTAATTTAATATTATCAATAACAAACACACTTCCACCAAAGGAGACGGCTTGGTGCAAAGTGAAACGTGTGCACATCTCAGCATATATGTTGTAAGTGCAAGTTTGCAGGTGTATGAAGGTTTGCATGTTTATCAGTGTGTTTCTGTAGAGCGTGTGTGTGCATGTGTGTGTGAGAGAGAGAGCAAGAGGCAAAGTGTTGTGTGTGTTTGTCTAGAGCAGCAGAGTGTGGAATGTCCCAGTTAAACAGCAGATCTTGCCAGTGCTTTGTGTTCACAGCATGTGACGGCACCCCTGCTGCTATCTGAGAAGAGGGTTAGGAGACAGAACATGTCGAATGGCGCAACGCCTCACAAACACATAAACACCATGAGCGTGGAAAAGATACTGTATATCGATAAAGTAGATCTGGGTGATTTAAGGAGAATAACACAAACTGACATAATCTCTGTAGATTAAAGTGTGAACTTCACTGTTACCATGAAATGTATTTGGCTAGTTTTTGATCTGTTTGATGGAAGTTACTTTCTTCTATTATGAACTTAATCTTACAGAGCTAAATGATTTGGGGTATGTTTGGGGTCTAGATGTTTATTTTGAGCTAGTCTATCCTAGAGTTCAGTCAAGCAATGACTAAAAAGATGGCAAACTTTGGGGGACTTTTATAGGTATTCTCAGAAAGCTTATTAACATTTTGTGCTTTGTTTTTATCCCTACAAAACTTTAATATTTATTCCACTACAATGTTCCACTGAAACTGAGTGTATATAGACATGTAATAGAGGAAGCTTTCACAGGACTCTATGCAGGTAGGTACAACCTCAGTGACTCCAAAGGAAGTAACAGAGTAAGTAGCAGCCAGGTGCTGCTACTGTGTGTGCTACTGATTAACTGATCATCACCAAGTGTGAGCAGCTCTACAGAATAAGAGGTTTCGGAGGTTTGCTGGTCTGGGGGATTCATGTGTGTGTTTATTCAGTGACCTTTCCCTAAATTTGGCTGAGAAGTGTTCATACCAAAATTAGACCAAATAGTGACTAAAAACAAAACTCAACAGAAAGTGAAAACAAAGTGAAAGTAAGTCCCAAATGGGACACAAAAGGCAGTCTTCCATTTTTAAACAGGATCGTAAACAGGACTTTTGTAGTATTACCGAAGCCACTGTATTTAAGGCACCAGCACCAAAGGACACCCTGTGCAAATCTCTAAGACACCAGCAGCTTTGACAAAACTGTATTTGACGTTCTGGGAATGAGACGGGGTTGGTGTTTTTTAGCCTTTTCTTCCCCACTGAACCCCAGGAGATCAATAAGAAACACTTTAAAGGCTTTCTTTTTTTAAAGACCTTGTCAACTCACTCCTTTCATATCCTCTACTTCATTTGGAATTCAAATCAACTGTAAAAAATAAAAAGGCTTCATGCATATAATTCATATATTAAACACAAGCAGCACACCATTCTTGAGGTGTTGTGTTTCTTTTCTCACTGCCTGAAGCTAGAGAGAGAAAATTATTCCTCTCCAGATGTGTTGCATATGGATGAATGAACGAGTGCCAGGGAGATCAGGCGCTACCAATATGCAAATGGGGAGACTAATCGCTCCCAAAATAAAAATGACCAACATCAGCAGGATTCCTGCCTTCCTCAAAAACACAGCTGAACACTAGAGTTCAACCAACACCAGCCTTTGAAGCCTTATACTTGATTTAGCAAGGAAACTGCTGATTGTCAGTGCTGACCTAAACATCTGCTTTGCTTTGTATAGAACACGAAGTCATTGAAGTCAAACAGGTAAAGCTTTTTTATTGATGGATAATGGATATAATAACTGTGTGAGTATGAAATGGATTGTTTTGAGTTTAAATTTTAATTTTTAATGGAAAAACCTAATACTGATTAAGTCATTATTAGTGGGTGGGATATATTAGGGAGCAAGTGAGGATTTTGTCTTGTAACTTGATGTGTTAGAAACAGAAAAAATGGGAAATGGTGATGATTTCAGTGAATTTCACAAGAGCCAAATTGGGATCGGTAGACTGGGTCAGAGGCTCTTCCAAACTACAGCTCCTGTGGGGTGTTCTGGGTCTGCAGTAGTCAGTGTCTAAAAGCAGCTATAAAAAGTGGTCCAAGGAAGGATCAGTGGTGAATCAGTGATAGGATAATGGTCACCCAAGGCTCAATGATGCGAGTGGTCCAATCTAACAGACGACCCGCTGTAGCTCAAACTCCTAAGGTTAAAGATGCTGGTTGTCATAGAAAGGCGTCAGAGTACACAGTATATTACAGTTTGTTGCACCATTTCTTTTACACAACACGTCTCATTCACCCAGGTGCTTTTTTCTGTCTATCTTTCTTTCTGTCTAACTTTCACACTTCAGCGAATGCATTTGGGAGAAACTCAGGATTGACTGGAGCAGGAATCAAACTACTAACCTTTCAGTTGGTACATGAACTGCTGTACCTCCTGAGCCAAAGCCACCCCGAAAGGATAATCTTTTTTTTAATTCATAGGAAATCAAAATAAAACTCTGGTAGTGGAATAAAACAAGGTGCAATTACAGACATACAAACCAGGGCAAAGTCATTGATATAAGACAGGAGTGTCGAACGAAAAATACTATATGTTCAGAATAAAATCAAAAAATCAGTTCAACCAGTCCAATCTGGATCGATGGTGTAGCACACACGCACTGGCCGAGATCTGTGTGCTTTTTCATATCTGTCTGGCATGGAAACACAACATCGTGACAAGGAATCCAGCCTCAGAGGTGACACTGTGTTAATGAGTGATTTAAACACACAGAAACAAGCACACAGAGACCAAGGAGAGGCCTGGTTTGACACATGGAGGATTACATCTTACTAAACACCTTTATACAACTTTATCCCCCTACAGCTCTGCTTCCCCTGCCTTTCATGCATTCATCAGTTTAAAATGCATTTCAGTGTGTGTGTGTGTGTGTGTGTGTGTGTGTGTGTGTGTGGCTACTTCGGACCAGCACAGAGATGAGGGAATGTTCATGAATGAAATATGCTCTCCTATACAGTGAGGAATGAATAGAGTAACTCTTAGACATATACACAGCACAGGCATACAGAGCTGTGTTTCCGTCACTTCAAGTACATTACATCAACCTCCATACATTTCCTAACTATAACAACTATTTGCCGCACCTTTTATATTCATAATTACGGAGCCCCGCAGGGGACATGGGAGAAAAAAAAATTAAGATGGATTTTTGCGAGATTTCGCAAAACTAACTCGGGATCTCGCAAAAGTTTTGCAAGATCTCGCAAAACGCAAAACTCGGGATCTCGCAAAACAAACTCGGGATCTCGCAAAACTTTTGCGAGATGTCGCAAACAAACTCGGGATCTCGCAAAACTTTTGCGAGATCTCGCAAAAGTTTTAGCCGCATTCTTCCCGTTAGCTCAAAGCTAACGGGAGGTCGAGACCTACTGCAGCCGGGAGGAACACTGCTTTCCCGGCACATCGTGCCTCGACCTCCCGGTCGGCTTTGAGCCGGCGTCCGAAGAATGCGGCTAAAAGTTTTGCGAGATCTCGCAAAACTTTTGCGAGATCCCGAGTTTGTTTTGCGAGATCTCGCAAAACTTTTGCGAGATCTCGCAAAAGTCCGTCTTAATTTTTTTTTCTCCCATGTCCCCTGCGGGGCTCCATACATAATAATGTTTATAAATGATGTTAAACTCTTATTCCTAAATCCCACAGATCTGGACAAGCTTCTGTAGACAAGACCTCACCCAAAATTTATATCAGTCATTAATCTGCTCAACTACCAACACTCTGGGGGATCCAGTTTCAATCTTCATGCTTCATTTGGGATTCTGCTCTACAATGCCCAAACTAAAAGTTAGATTTATTTACATAGTTGTAATAAAAAGTGTGTGTGTGTGTGTGTGTCTGTGTGTCTGTGTGTGTGTGTTTTATTTCTTTTTTTTCTTTTAAATGATCTGTACTCACTGAAGGTCAGGGTACACCAGGTCATGGTCAAAGAGTGGAACAGTCCATGTTCACAGTCTCTGTGTTGGTTACCTCCAAGAAGACTGTAGGTATCAGATCTTAGTTACACAGTCAGTGTTTGAATGATTGGAAACTGGGAGAATCGCTACCTTGTTGAGGGAAAATGGTAAAAAGTGTCTATGATCAAATATGTCCCAGCTTTAATAGCTACAAGTGTTTTCAGTGCTGTAGCCACAGCACTCAAATATTTTCACCTTTTAAAGTAATGTGGTTAATGGGTTCACAGTTGTGTTTCTGAGCACCTGACAAAAGACTAGTAGTCACCGTCAAGAGCGCTTCGCTCTCTTCACTGCAGGCCTACTTGTTGTTCCTAGAGTATTTAAAAGTAGAATGGGAGGCAGAGCCTTCAGTTTTTAGGCCCCTCTTCTGTGGAACCAGCTTCCAGTTTGGATTCGGGAGACAGACACTATCTCTACTTTTAAGATTGGGCTTCAAACTTTCCTTTTTGGTAAAGCATATAGTTAGGGCTGGACCAGGTGCCCTGAATCCTCCACCTATTGCAGCCTACACCTATGCTGCAATAAGTGTAGGCTGCTGGGGGATTCCCATGATGCATTGAGTATTTCTTCTTCAGTCACCTTTCTCACTCACTATGTGTTAATAGACCTAATCATGACCATGAATGTCATGGCAATTTGGACTTTCAATGATTGTTTGAACAGTTTTGTTGTTGTTGTTGTTGTTGTTGTTGTTTATTTGTGTTTTGTTTTTGTTCCAGCATGAAATGATTGCACAGCATACAATTTTAATTATTAAAAAATAAAGAAAAAAACTTTGTCTTGTCCAACCATAAATCTTTTCTCCAGAAGCCATGTGGCTTGTTCATGTGGGCAAATGCAAATTTCAGTCAAGTTTGAAGGTGTTGATTTGGGGTGAGGCTTCTTTCTTGGTTGGTACCCTCTGAGTCCACGGCAAAGTATTCCATTCAGTTCAGTTTTATTTATCTAGCACTAAATTCCTCAAGGTTGACTCAACGTGCTTTTATAATGTAAGTTAAAGACCCTCCAATAATACAAAGTAAAGAGAGAAAACCCTAACAACCATGTCACTCCCTATGAGCAAAGATAAAACTCCCTTTTAACAAGAAGAAACTTCCAGCTGAATAGTCTTAGGAGGTCAGGTATCCAAAAAATTTGTATTTGCATACAGTGGTACACTGATAATTTTGGAATCTGCAGTTGTTTAGAAGTTTCTCCATGTGTAAATTTACAATCCTCATTCTTAGATAGTCACCGAGTTCCTTAAACGTTCCCACTGTTCTGAGTACTGGTCAGTCCAGTGAATGCTTTCAAACAAATCCTTTTTATGCTGGTAAAGAGAAACTACCAGTTGCACTCAGTCATGATCTGGTCAAAAAAAAGTTAACAGGCTTTGGCCTTGTCAAGTTAAAAGTCATTACAGAACCTTCTGCAGCACTTATTAAATATTTAACTGAGTGTAAGTTACTACTAAAATACATATTTGGTCAATTGTTACCAAGGATATTTGCTGTGGTTGTTATTTTTTTATTAATATTAATGCTGAGTGGCTCTTAGCTAGGAGGAGTTCAGGGATAGTGTGATTTGGAAGTAGTTGCTTATAACATGCACCACCTACCTTTATGAGGTTCATGTTACCAGCAGCACATTTTATAATGCTCAAGTCATGGCAGCTGCAATGTAAAGATTTAATGTTGTTACACACGAGAAAATGACCTAAAATATTCATCATCAGCAGTCTCAGCCCAACTTCAAATCTTTTGGGTAATCGCAGCTTTTCAGATTTCCACAGAATCTTATTAGTGGAGTGTCAGACAGAGTGGGAAGGACTGAAGAGCTAATAAATGAAAAGGAAGAGACCAGTTTTAGTCCCCCACACTACTGTTGCGAAATAAACAAAAAACAAATTTGGACATTGTTTTATTTCCACAAATAAGAGTGGTAGCCATTCCATTAGCTGTAACAGCACTTTAATTAAATGCCTGGTGGCAGCCATTTACCAACGATGACCTGGGGTCTTGATGCCTTAAGTGGAGGAGCAGAGGTGTGACAGTAGCTCATAGCAGTTCGTGGCAGGTCATAACAGGTATTGGTTTGATGCTAATTGGGGCGGCATTGCAGTGGGCAAATAAGGTAGTGCTAATTGGTGGTCAGGGACACATTTCAAGGACACTTCAAATAGAGGCATCTGCGCACTCACGAGCAATTGCAAACAAACACATACACACACACACGTACGTGCACAGTCCCTGGACAAACAGTGGCATCTGTGCTTCTCTGCGGCAGTCTGAGGCTGAGCAGAATGCCTGGTTGTTTTCTGCAATAAGATACACTTTCTTTCTAAAGGGATTCCACATTCACTCTTGATCCGCTCTGTAGAGATGGTAACTTTATAAGGGCATTTGGGTGCACGTATGTTTGCATCATTCCAGTCCTGCATGCCACAGATGAGCCGTTGTCAGTGAAAGGGAAAGTTCCAGACATGCGAAGGGCAAACTCATCAAGCTCAGAAACCCAGCAGGATAGAAAAACACAAAAGCCTCCATCTCTCCTCCAGACTGCTAAGAGCAGGATTAGGCCTTCTTACCACAGAACAATGGGCAGACTGTTGAGCTGATAACATAAAGTTAATCACTTATATTTTTTTCTATTGGCATGGGCTTCATGCTTGCTGTTAACTCTTTGTGAAACATTAGCCGTACCCATGCCATCATCACGTGATGCGATACATTACTGTAACAGATGGTAAGCCCAGCAGGCTCCAGAGGGCCACAAATTCCTTTTACCATGTCACTGAAAAGCACAGGTACCAGAGGGTAGGCCTAGACTGTTGGCATTGATGAATGGGATGAAATCATTTTATATATTAATTTTAGACTAACTACTGATTAATCTTCTGACATATACATTGTCATTGGCTAGGACCAGTGATCTTTTCAAGATTAGCCATACATAGTTTAGGTTAAGTTTAGCACCAGCGACATTAGACAGCTGTGTGTACTATGCCAAACATTTTTATTATATATGTAGCACTTGGTAGCTGTGGATCAGGAGGCAGAGTGGGTTGTCTACCTGTTGGGACTCCTAGGTCCTGCAGCTTGCGTGAAAAGGTTACTAAATAATTGACAGTAGCCAAAGTGTTTGCATCTTTATTGTTTCCAATCAAATTTCATTAAACATTAGTGGCTCATTGGTGGCAAGCATGTGAGGGATCCTGCTGGCATCAACCTTAGTTTGTGAAACTTCTGACAGGTGAAAAGGAAGCAGCTGGTGACTCAATGGGGGAGGAATCTCTGCCTTGCACAGTGGGGGCCATCGCATAATGTCGGGTCACTTGGAAAAGATAGAACTAGTCAATGTGCAGATCGAAGTTGGACTAATTTATTATGAAAATTTGATGAGTTGCTCTTTCTGAGATTTTCTTCATCCAGATAAAGGGCAGGGAGTATATTGCATAGCATGCTCTGGAGCCTTGTGATTTGTAATACTGAGTTACATAAATAAAAATTATTCAGCTTGAGGTCCGTTTACACTGAGTTAAAATGGTTCTGACCCACCCATGGGCTCAACAACATTTCTAATGATGCCTTGTGGCTGATCTAAGCAGCAGATCCTTTAAGGTCTGTAAGTTGCAACGAAATCAGACTTGTTCCAGCAACAACCCAAAACCCTTTGGGATCGTAGGCTCAGTATTTACCTACCCTCAGACTGCTCTCAGTACACACAACGGCTAAGTAGAAGCACCCCATAAACTCACAATTGTAAAATTGTTCTGATCCACGTGTTTGGCCAGAATCAATCTCAATCCGAGCTAGGGTCATATTCTCAATTTTTATTTCTCCCACATCCTATACAAGTGAGATAACCTGCCACAGCACAGAACTGCCTATTTTAAAAGAGCAGAAGTACATTTGTTCCATATATGGGTATTTTTCTTTTTTCTCTTTCAGATTCTATTTTTGTGCTTTTATTTGTGCAGACTCAAAAAGAAAGTCGGCACAAATGTGCAGTGTAGGCAGTTGTTGCCAATGCTGGAATAGCAACTTTTTCCACAACTGAATTAGGCTAACTACCATCTGAGGGGATGTGCAAGCACGTCTGTATTTGTAGAACACCTGCACAGGCTAGATTTTCAAAAGCCTGAAAGCCGATCCAAAGGGGGGGAACAAAGCTCAGATTTTTTTTTTTTTGGTCAGACTGCTTAATTGCAATATGCTAAAAGTTTATAGTGAAATTATTTTCTAACGATGAAATGCTTAAATTAATAGAAATAAAAACTTCAACCTAAGCTTCAAGATTTAATGAGTGAACTGTAGAGCATTTTTGGCTTTTCACAAGGACATAAATAACAGAAACCAACACTGACTGAGGGAGGTTCTGGTGATGATTATCACTCCACTTTCTCTTGTCCCGTTTGAATCTGTAAGTTTGAGGATTTTCTAAAATCACACACAGTGTTGTTTGTCTTGAGAGAACATGTCTTTGATGCACTGCTGCTGTTTCTCCTTTTATCACCAAAGGATGTCAGAAACAGGAAGGACTGCACTGTTTGAAAATATTCAGTCTAGTATGAGTAAAGAAATCATTGACAATCCACCCCCCCAAAAAAATTCAATATTCAAAAGTCGACTTCTAGAAAATATATCTGCCTTCAAACCTCGAGCTGAACTCTTGCTGAGTTCTTCAAAATGCACCGCAGTTTGAACTGTGGTGGAACTCATCCTATTTATACTGTCTGTATGTGGTGAATGCCATACATTACAGAGCCACAGACTTCAGTGGTCTGACAGTTGAACTTGTTCTCTGCGTGATAGTTGCAGGTCAGAAAGGTCTTGCAGTGCTGCGTGTCTGAATGGGACCATTGCATGACTGATTTTTCCAGTCTGAAAAACGTGTGTGTGTTTGTGTGTGAGTCTGTGTGTGCTCTCACCAACTGGTCAACTTACTCCAGTCTCTTCTCTCCTCTTTGACTGCACGCCTCACTGGGCTAACACTGTCTGGAGCTCCTCCTGAGTGTGTGTGCGAATGTGTGTGTGTGTGTGTGTGTGTGTGTGTGCATGTGTGTGTGTGTGTGTGTAAGAGAGAGAGAGAGAAAGAGAGAGGGAGAAAGAGGCAAAGTGTGTGTATGTATTATAGAGAGAGACGGAAAGAAAGACAGCCAGCCCCTGGGAAGTAGGATGGTGTGATAACACTCAGAAATGATAGTTTAGCCCTGGAGAGCACTTGACACGCAATATCTCCTTCCTCAGATCGACACACACACTCACACACACACTCACAGCTGTCACAGTGAAGGGTAAACAAGCAGTGCCAAGGGCTTTGAGAGCAGGCAGGGAAAGGAGACTCAGCCTCATCTGTATGTGTGCGTGCTAGCGTCGGCGTGTGGGTGGGAGTGGCGTCTGTGTGTATGCCTGTGTGAAACATAAGTAAAGTGGACCAAATTGACTATATTGCCACTCAAACAATAGACAGTGTGAGACTAGAGAGAGAGAGAAAAAAGTAAGGAGTCTACGTGAAAATGCAGCTTCTAAATCTCATCTCACCTTCTGTCTGACTTTTCCCAATTCCCACCCCTGCCTTCACCTGCAGACAGTGTGATGGAACACAAAAATGTCCAGCATAGTATAGACACTTCAGGTGATATGGAAGTGTATAAGTCTCACTATATGCAGCAGCAGGACTTTTGGTCTGAAATTGCCAGGTGATGCCCTAAAATGTTGTGAAATTAGCAGGGTGTTTTTAAGAGCAAACAAGACAGGAATCAGTTTTCTCACTGTGACACCATTATGTGAAGGAGGGCTGAGAATGATCTAATTACCACACTGGCGGAATGTTTGTCTGCGTGAAGTGAAATAACTCCTAATCATTGAATCTGTGACAAAATGATGTGTTAAACAAGGTGCTTTCTGCTGCTCGATTTTGGATTCATTACTTCTAATACAGTCTGAACGGGGTTAGGGTTAGATATGGTTAAACATGTGTAAGTCACGTGGTTTAGATATAGTGCTGGTGCCCTCGTGGCAGACCCGTTTTACAAACTATTTTAAAATGACTGTAACTCTGTTACTGTTTGTGACAAAATTCTAATGGTCTTGGGAAGAAAAGAAGATGAACTTTATGGACATATTTGTATTGTGGCTGCACAGAGCATTCACAAGATACCGCTGTCTGAACAGAGGCAAAAAAAAAAATCAGCTCCATCTAGATTTTACCATGTGCACTTCCCATTACCGTAGCCCCTCAACCAGTGTGGGTTGAAGGGAAAATTCAAATGGTTCCTAAAAGGTGAGAATTATTTTGGAAATTTACAGCCAAAATAACCAAACAAGACCAGCCGACCTGTATGATACTTGGGCGATAACGGGTTTTAACCATTGCACTTCAAGAACCCACTGAATTGGTCATAATTTGACTACTAATGCTGTGCATAGAGAAGTGCTATTGGTGTTTTGGTAGATAAGTTTAGAGCAGCTACAGTAGAACAACAATGCACCACAGCCCCAACATACAACATTGCACATTTCACTACACTGCATTTAAGGCTTAGTTTTTGATATTTGTAACTTAGAATGATTATTGTTTTTATACCTTGATTGAAAAAAAAAACTGGGAGAACAATTTTTAAAAAGAACAAAAATATGGCATGTCCTAATAGCCTAGGGTTAGGGTCAGTGATGGGAATAACAGCGTTACAATTAATGGCGTTACTAATGGCGTTCCGTTTTTCAGTAACGAGTAATCTAACTAATTACTATTCCTATCGTTACAACGCCATTACCGTTACTAACAAGACCGCGGTGCGGTTGCGTTACTATTTTTCAACAAACAGACGGTTGAAGCTGTGTTCAGCTTACTGCATCTTATATCAGTTGCACGGAAGTAGCTGTAAGTAATCTGGGCGCTACAGCTTTAAGCAGCTGCGCGCTCCCGCGGACGGCAATCACTTTCTGATAGACAAATCACTTTTTGGCACAACACCTGGAGCTAGGAGGCAAAACAATCACATGAGTGCTGCTGTTTGACTGAGGAAGAATAAAGTAGTCGTGGTAAGCCAATCACACGACCACTTTAAGATGACAAAGCAACAAGGTGATATATACCAGTTTTTAAATTGTGTTGATCGGCCACGTAAAACCAGAGTCATGATAAACAATATACACGTGTGTTTTTTTCTCAATAGTTTCGTCACGTTTACTGTCTAAGGACAGCGCAGCGAGCACTCTCTGCTTATGAGCAAAAAAACAAAACAAAACAAAAAACAGCCCGTTCGTGTTGGTGGAAAAATGCACCATGTCGACCAATCAAAAAATAATATGGCAACATGACATTTGGTTGTTTAGGAAGAGGGGGAAGTTTTAGGAGAGAGAGAGAGAGAAAGAAAGACAGCAGAAAAAGAGAGAGAGAGCGAATTTTGAGATGTAAGGGATTTGTGACGTTTAGCGTGTTTGCAGTGTGTAGTTAATGTGTTGTCTTGTGTAGTTAGTGTGTAGTGTTGTGGATAGTGTTGTGTTGTGTGTCAGAACAATGAGAACAATGTTGTTTTTTTTGAGTGGCACAAATAATTTGTGTGGCATCTTGTTGAATGCAGAACAGCTGATTGTTATGTAAATAGTTTGAAATGGTTATTTGAAAAATCAAGGTAAAAGGGAAATGGATGCAAATAACTTTGTTGTTTGCAAAACTAGTGCATATGATTTTAAAATTGATAATTTATATTTGCATTTAAAGTTCTGAAATATGATTCAATAAACATGTTTGTGGTTGTTACAGTAAAAAATTTAACTTTCTACTCTGATTTTACGTTTTTTGTCTGATTTTAGATCAATTGTGTTAATACAGTCAAAATGACAACATAACTGTAAATTCACACACGTGAGGTTGTGCTGAAAAGAATGATACCAAACAAGCACATAAACAGTTTTTAAAGGTGAAATGTGGAGGAAACATCAAAAGTGGTTAAAATGGCCAATTATAACCTGGACCCCAGAGGGTTAAAAAACTTTTTTAAAGTAACGCAATAGTTACTTTTCAAGTAATTAATTACTTTTAGAGTCTTGTAACTCAGTTACTAACTTTTTTGAAGCGGTAACTAGTAACTATAATTAATTACTTTTTCAAAGTAACTTGCCCAACACTGGTTAGGGTAATCACAGATGATTTAGACCTCAGAGGTTTAATCAGACTAAGTTGATGAAGCAGTGGCGGCTGGCCCATAGGGGGCGCTCGGGCTCCGCCCCCCCAAATGTGGAGGAGTAAAAATATATATTTTTAAAAAATTCATCAATGATAGTTTTACTATGTGTGTGCCCATATACAGCCAGGCGTATTTTAACATTTTCACCAGCTGACTCATTAAAGTTCAACCAACAAACGGTGTTTTTCTTCTTCTGGGGCGCTCGTCAAAGCGCCCTTGATATGCAGCGAAATAGCCTATCATTAAATGGTTGCCAGGGGAAAATAATAAATATTTGACCTATCAGCGTCGCTGAATTAAATGGTTTGGGGGCGCTTAAAATTGCGCCCCTGCAGAAAACGCGCGAAGATTTGCTGTTCTAGAATTTTACCTCAGTCAGTAGCCTAAGTGAGCTATAAGGTCAGAGAGAGACGATGGCAGCGGTATTGTTAACGGTTGAGGCACAGCCTCCCCCAAATTCGGTTAGATCGCTTCTAACCTACCCTTTTGCCAGAAGGACAATGGCAGAAAAACTGCAAGTTAAAGAGTTGGGACCTGACAAGCCCGAAATTCAACTAACCCAGGCAACGAAGGAGAAGTCAAAAGCATACAACAGGACTTTTTGTCGGAGTTGGTTCCAGCGCAAGTCGTGGCTGACAGGCTGTGCATATTGATTTATATGATGCAGCCGGCTTTATATTGTTGCTTGATTACACCACACAACATTGGATTGATGTAGCCTAAGTAATGAGTAAGTGGACACATTCATTTTTGCTTAAAGGCTACTGGATGCTAATTTCTTTCGCTTTCTACCTGTAACTTATGTAGCTAGAGGAAAGCTTTCTGTTGTGTGTTGCCATCTAGTGGGCATGAGGTATCACTGTATGAGTTAATCACCTAGCAACAAATTAAAATTGTGTTGTTTGATGTACTCATTAAATGGGTCATTTTAGTCGATATCATAAAAATTGCCCCCCCTGAGATTTTTTTCAGGAGCCGCCACTGTGATGAAGTTATTTTAAGCTCAGTTCAAGCTCAGTTTTGGCACCAAACAGAACCAAAAGCCGAAAGACAGACCAAACACTTTAGAACAGCGTGGGCTAGATGTGTCCCAGAGATTAGCCATTCTTGAGTTAGGATACAACAAATGTTGGACGGGCCAAATTTGGCTCAAATGTTTCAAATTTACCTTACATCTTGTCATCTTGAACTGCAATCTGGACCCAAAGCGTACACTCAGACTACCGCCAGTAGTTTAAAATTGGTTTTATTGAAAGATGAAGTACTCATTGAATTGGTCAGTGGCTCGGGAGGAAGTAAGTGGGGCTGAAGTTTGTATCGAAGAGGAGAAAAAACATCAAGAGTGGCCAAGATAAACCTGGAAAGAGCTTTCAAAGTTTGCAGTATGTTTCAGGGGCCTTACTTGTTGTTTTCCTGAAGAGATGATATGAAGGGGCAACAAGGAGAGAGGTGATTAACAAATGATTTAGTGGAGACTAAGGAGATTGGAAAGAAAAGCATCTGGACTTCTTTAAGTTGCTTGAAGACGTGACCTGGATGGCTGAGAACCTTCACAGACATTTAGTGGAGAGCATGGACAGGCGAGTTAAAAGAACTGATTCTTACATAACTTGGGGTTAGTATTTTGACCAGCAATTTTTGGGATGCAGACTAGAGCAGCTGGAGATCGAACCACCAATCTTCCAATCACTGGATGCCCCGTTCTACCATCTGAGCTACATCCAGCCCTTGTTTTTGTAATTACAGTGGCAGGCTGTTGGTCTCGGGCATGTTAAAATGGATGTTTTTGTCAAACTCCTTGGAGAAATACAGGTAAGTCAACTTGGAAGTTTCACACCAGCTTCAGGCAAACGGCTAGAGAACAAACAAGAATCGTAAATTAAAGGACAAAATGTATAAGACCTTGGAATTAATAAAGCGGTGCTACAACCATGATGGTGACAATAATATAACAGACAGTAGCAGCGCAAGCCAATCTCCCAAAGTGAGTTGTAGACACATGCAGGATCCTATGAGACAAGTAGACTGGTTGATAGTGGCTTTTTGCACCTCTTATTCTCATGTGTTGAATACCTATTCTCTGTGTCATTCCACTTTAATAGACATAACTTCATTTATGGACTGTTTTGATTTCTTTGTATAAGCGGATTATTTCGGTTGTGTGGAGATCAGGGAAATATTTTACTGCTACTATTCATAACCATTATCATTAACCATTGCATTAATTCTTATTCTCATCAAAAACATTGATTGAAGCTGTTGGCATTATGTTATAATTTGTATTACTGGTGTTATCATAATCACGTACTAACCTTTTCATTACAGTTGTAGTTGTAATCATTTTATATGCACTTTGCATTTCTGTGCTTATTTAAAGAGTTGAAGCTCAGTCAGGTAGTTGAAGGTCGTGAACTTTGTTTGACGCTATGATCAGACAATACATGGTGTAAGGGATGTTGAGCTATGGAAAGAACACGCTTACACAACACATATTTTACATTCTTTTATTAAGCCTTGAGTAGGGGCATTTTGGTAAAACATTTATTCAATAGATCACACATACTTTTAGTTAAGATTATTACACATACCACTGAGAGCTTCTGTCTGGGAAAAGGTTAGAAGCGCCAACGGGCGGGGTGAGGCTGAGTGCGTTGGATGTCGACACACACACACACACACACACACAGACAACAGTTGGGCTCATGTTTAGGCTAGGAGTTCGAATAACAGTTTGCAAATGCCTGTTGCTGCAAAAGTATGCTCCAGGAGATAAGTGAGAGTCGGCATCTGGCCTCGAGACGGAGAGAAGGCTCCTTCCATATATGTCGAAAGTCGTCAATATTATTGTATGTGAATTGTATCTGTTTGACGCATGAGGGGGCATCATAAACCAAACCCTGATGGTATAAAACAACCGTTTGTGTATCATTGGGCGGAGATCGATGCTGTCTGAGGGCAGTGTTCATCTCCCCACGCGTGTGTTCATTAAAATCATTGTTTGATCGAAGCTCTTCTGGACCATTATTGTTTTTGTGCTCACCCTCAATATCTGAACCCGTAACATTTGTTACCTGCATATGATGAAAATTTCACTTTAAAGAGTCCAGGTTTCCCTCGCTTGTCCAAAGTAATTTTTCTCAAGGGATACATTAATCTAATCTAATCTAGAAATATATTTAATGAGAAAAATGTCGATGCATTTAATAATTACTTTACCTAATGTATCTTCATGGAAACATAAGATTTAAGACAAAAAGCACATTGATTGCGTGGGTCAATTCATTCAAAGGAATAGTTTTTGAAGAGAGGCAGATCTCCCACGGGTGTGTCGTGGGGCTGGGGTCCTTTGCCTGTCAGCCAAATGGCAATTCTGGTCTGCAGTTCTAAGAAGGACTGCCTTAGGCTGAGCTAAAGGAACAACCACTTCTTCTCCTTGGACTGGGAACAATGGAGGCTGGAAACCTATAGAGGCTTCAAAAGATGAAAGACTAGTTGAAGATGAAGTTAAGGTATTATGTGCATATTATATCCAGGGCAGATGGGAGCTTCAAGAGGCAGGACAAGCTGACACGAAATAGCATAAGGGTTGCATGTAGCTCTTTATTCACTCTGTTTGTCAAATGGATTGTGGGTGGAAACTTCAAAGTAAGCTGAATTTTGCTGTTTTGCATTTTGCGTCACAAAATGCTCTCCAAACTGGCGAAATAAACTAAGACCATCTGACAAAATACAGAGTAAAAGGTAATAATATATGTACAAGTGATTTTAGCTGTGATTCACTCACCAGTATTCCCACTGGAGGCCACTGAAGCTTTTGGCCACATTAGACAAGAAACACCAAAATGCCTGGGCTGATCACAATAAATAGCTTCAATCCTCTGCTGCTGTTCCTCTGGCGAGAGTTTCACCCACATGATTTTCATTTGTTTCTACTGATTTTAAGGTGAGGAGTTTGAAATGCTGGTGCTAGAACCGGTGTTATGTTAACCTAGTCAGTTATCTGTAGACAATTCTCTACTCCAATAGCAAAAGGCACTAATTCATCAAATGATTTTAGTTCATCTTGAGATCTCTATTGATCTTTTAATTGGCTGTTCAATGAATGACAGAATGATGGAGCTGTGGAGTCCTACCTGGTTTATTTACTGATTATTTACTTCTGATTTATTCCCATGATGCTAGTTAACAAGGCGTCAAGCTGCTTCTTCTTCATGTAGGATGAAAATAATATAAAAATCAAATAAAAGTAGTTTTGATAAGTGGCTAACTCAGTAGGATTAGTTAACATGTACTTCTGACTTGTTATCTATGCTCACGGTTATGTTGGGTCAAGTGTAGCAGTCAGGATCCACTCCACAGAGGCAGCCGAAAGAAGAAGAAGCAGCACCACAGGTCAGATCACATAGCAAGCAAATAAAGAAAACATGGAGTCATTTTTACGCACTTCATCACATCTAAGAGTCCATCCATGAGAACTTTAACCCCTAGTTACTGTTTTCCTTCACAGAGGAAGATTTATTTTCTATATACAGGAAAAATGAGCCAACAAATGGTGCAGCCTTTGGCCAAAGCTATATAAAATAGAAAACAGCAAGTCTTACATTAAAAGCTGCCCTTAAGATTACTTAATTAGTAGTAAAGTAGTAAATGAAAAGATGCAAATGCCATTAATTTTTTAATATGTAGCTAATTTGAAAAACAATTAAGTTAGTTTTTTGGTAAGATGTGAGGATTTGCTGCATATTCTGAAGGTTAAAACACACAGTTACATAAAATCTGCTATTATAATTACAGATGTAAAGGTAAACATAAATAATGGGGCATGAAAGAAACAGAAGGTGAGGAGTTGGTGTCAGTGTACTAAAGGTAAACTCTTTAAGTGTTCAGTGAAGGATGTCTGGTAGAAATGAAAAAAATGAAAGGACTTTTATAAGCGTTCTATTACATTTGTCAAATTATGCTCCTCCAAGGACAAGTGCCTCTCTGCAAGCAACAAAGCAGAAAATCACCCAGAAAACAGAAACAGTTATGTCTGGCAGAAGTCATACATCTCCTTGCCTTTCATTGTCTGAGTACTGAAAATGTATGAGGTGAAAACTGAAAGTGATCAAGAAGCACTGTCAGCCTCATAACATGCTCTCTCAGTTACTCCATCACACCAGGTGCTTTCGTTTTTATAGTGTTTTATGGAAGCTCATTAAAGAGGCATGTCAGATACGAACATTTCTACACCACAATGCAGAGGTTACATGGAAGAACAAGCCTTGTAAAGTGGAGGCTAAGCTTGACATAACTAAGATCTTTATGTTTGGGATTCCCACTGAAAGTTGAGCCTTCAAAGTTCAATCAAAGATCATTCATTTCACTCAGAATCAGAACGGAAGGATTCCTTTATCTGCATGATAACATACAGAACTGATGAGAGAAATAAAAATCTAACATGTAATTAAACTGTTATTATCTACCACGCGTTTGTCTTTATGAAATGAGACCCTTTGTTTTACCCATATGTGATGTAAGGTAAGGGAAGTAACTGAATGTAGTAGCATCACAGCCATAGTCATGTGCATCATTCAACTATTGTTAATTTTAATTGAAATTATTGTAAAATATCTTCTATTAATGCAAGCCTGAATTGGTTGTGGAAGCGATTTTGAGCCAAGGTGGAGGAGTGGGCTGCTGCCTATGCATAACAACAGGGGAACCATAGCCAGAGCAAAGCAGGTGAGCTGGACAGGTTTTTGACCTGAGGAGAAGAGCTAAGGAGGGTTCTGACAAAGGCAGAGCAGTGTGGATGGTGGATGAGAGGTTACAGGTCCAGTGAGCATAGGCTGATGTGGACGGTGTGATAAACTTTTACTGTTTTACTTTTACAACAGTTATAAATAGTAAGATGTCCTAGCTTTATGGAGAGCAACAAGTTACTTTTCCAAGCCAGTAAAAAGTTTCTAAATTAGTAAAATGCCATTTCTTCTCCAGCTTACGAATTATCTGCATTAAGGCATGGCAATCCATGCCTTAATGCAGATAATTATGGTGAATTATGGGAAGAGGTCAAACATTTGATGCTTCCTTTCATATGCACTCATCAAATGATGATTTGCAACAGTTTGATGGTCTGGAGAATTTATTGTGCGTTAAAGCGCTGTCATTGTCTTCCCAGGAGTGTATATCCCTGCAAAATCACCACGAGGACAGACATGCAATGCTTAGAGAAAATGCAAAAAATGCAAGAGCTACATCTCAAACTCTTTAAACCTCAATTAGCATGTTAAATGTTAAGGTTCATGACAATATAATTTAAAAAGAAAAAGACTGAATAGGTATAGATTGTTTGGAAGGGCTGCCAGGAAAAAGCTTTATGTTGTGTCTGAACTCAAGACTTCTAAAAAAAAAAAAAAAACGTCCTTTGGACAGATTAAGCCAAAATGGAGATTGTTGGTCATAACGCATGCATCATATTGTGGAAAACAACAAAGCAAAAAACAAACACTTTTATGCCAACTGTCAAGCACGGTGAATGAGAGGTAATGATTTGGATTTGTTTTGCAGCCATGAGATCTTGGCATCTTTTACTCATTGAATTGTCCATTAACTTACAGTCAAATGTTAGGCCATCTGTCTGACAAATAAAGCTTAACGAAAACTGGGTCATGCAGCTGAACAATGATCACCAGCACACCAAAAAAACCTACAACCAAATGCCTTAAAAACAAGAACCAAGGTGTTGCAGTGGCCCAGTCAAAGTCCAGACCTCAGCCAGACTTAAATGCCGTGGTGTGACCCTATGAGAGGTGTGGATAAATGAATGCCTCAATGAACTGCAGCATTGTGATGATGAGTGGACCAAAGTCTTTCCACAATGATGGGACAGAGGAATGAAGTTATAAAGAAAATGACCAGTAAAAGTTATTACTGCTAAAAATGGAGCTACTACATGGGGTGTACTGTACTTAGTTTTTCACAGGACTGCATAAAGTTCTGTGAAAACTTTCTTTTTGTCATGGACATGATTGTCCATGAACAACTAGTATTGTAATAACCACTGAAACAAACAATGGGTAAGCAACACAAAGATAAAAGATCAAATTTAAATACAGGCAATGCTGTGAATTGTATTTCATTGTGTAATTTGTTTATTCTTTGTAGTGAAGTAGACAATAGAACTTGAATAACTGGCTGTAACAAAATAATCTGTATCTAAACCAAGTGAGGAATAGTAACGGCCAACCACATAGGGAGACTGATTGAATGACTGAACTCATGTGAGGCACAAAACCAGGAAACAAACAGAAAGCAAAACAAACCAGAATGCAAGAAAGCGAGAAATTTTGCAATGCAGCAGGAAATAACTCGACCGACAGTCATAGCAAAATCCAAAACCACAGCAGTAGGCCCACGTATTAAAATCAGTTGGCCCAGAAAACACGTGGTCCACACAGTCCAGTGGACCACAATCAATTTTCTTAGAGAAGTTAAAGAGTATTTCCAAAACATACAGATTTGCTTCACAGCCATGTAATTCACCACAGCATGGGAGCACCTGGAAATTGGTATCATGGCAGGGTGCACATCTCCCCTCTAGCATTCGCTATTGCAATGGAGGAAATCATTAGGCCATCAAAATGGGTTGTGGGTGTAGAAAGCCAGCAAGTAGGAATTTACCCCCACCCAACGGGGCAATTCCAAATAACATGTCGACCAGCTACTAGAATAGCAACCTGCACAAAAAAGCTCCTTGCCAAAAAGCTTCTCATTTTGAAACTAAAATGAAAAGTGAAGCTATTAATATGAACCTAAGCTCCTGCTAAAAAGAACGTGCTAAAACGAGTTTCTATACAGCTGATAATGCAACTACTGGTAGTAAATCTTGTTGTATGACCTGTTTTCCTCTGTAAACTGTTTCTAGAAATAATAAAGTATTGTTTATTATTGTTGTTGTAGCCACTCCTAAAGGATGCCTCCAATCCATAGAGAGTCCAGAAAGAAATGTTAGAGGAAGAGGGAGAGACTCTGCCAGCTACCTCCATGACAGACATGACACTTGTAAAATATCAAATTGTCATTCAGAAGACAGGCCCGGCCTAGATCATACCGTTTTACCCTGCTCATGCTTGACTTTTTGAAACAAATATAAGGTTTTATTCAGTAAGACTTGAAACTAGTGACTGGGAACATACACTCATCGGGACAGTGCTTACTAAGATTAGAGCTTTAAAGGAGCCAATGATGATTTCTCACTGACTTCTATACATTTGGCATATTAATTTGGCAAACCTCCTGTTCGCAATTAAAAACAAAGCATCTTCACATTAACTTAATTTTTCGGACCAAGAAGTATTTTCTTTTTTTATACAAGCAACCAATCTAGGGTTAAGGGTATGGTTTTGGTTCAAATAACATAACTTTTTATTGAATTAATGACTATTCGAATTGCCCAGATTGAAAAGGATTTACTAGAAAAGTTAATGCAGGAGACCTTATCTGGAACAGGAAATCTGCTATCTCTTCTACTTGCCTATTTAGCATGTGACTAAAGCAAACCCAAACTTAGTGCTAACTTTAGGTGACAGCTAGCTGATATTAAGAGTTCAATCCTTGGGTAAAGGTATCACTTCTAAGATTTATCATTTATTGCAAGAACGGTCAGCTGACCCTCTCCTTAAAGTTAAGGGCTGTTGGGCCCAGGACATGGCATTGGACATATCTTCAGTTGAATGGGATTCATGTATTCATAATGTTAACACTATGTATAAAGAAACGGGTAGTAGATTTATCCAACTTAAGATAATCCATAGGTGGCATCGAACACCGCAACAACTGTATAAATGGAACTTGGCCCCCACGGACGATTGTTGGAGATGTGATGGATAAATTGCATCAATATGATTGTATTTGGTCCCCCTTTACAAGCTGGATTTCTGTAACTTGAAGAACAGGAGTAATGAGAGAGTGGTGATGTGGGGATTAGTGTGCGAACAAAGAATAGGACAACCTCCCATTGTTTTTATTTGTTTGTTTGTTTGTTTGTTTGTTTTTTAAATTATTTATTTATGTATTTATTT
Organism: Simochromis diagramma; assembly: GCF_900408965.1. Taxonomy (NCBI): domain Eukaryota; kingdom Metazoa; phylum Chordata; class Actinopteri; order Cichliformes; family Cichlidae; genus Simochromis; species Simochromis diagramma. The sequence continues at coordinate 2,058,115 of NW_024387279.1, read as the reverse complement.
TTCAGTTCTGTTATCAAAGTTTAAAATGAAATAAAAATTGTTGATGACAAAAAAAACAAGTTCAAGGTGACTGTGGCTCATAAAGTAGATCCACCAACTGAAAGGTCAACAGTTGACCCCTGACTTCTCTAGTCTGCATATCAAAATATGCTTGGGCAAGATGTTGAACCCCTAATTGCCCCCAATGGATCCATCACAGTGTGAATGTATGTGATAGTTAGAACACATAAAGGCACAGAAATAGGGCTTGTATTAATGTATGAGTATAATGAAGGCAGCATATAACAAAATAGTGCCAAGCTAGAGTACCAGTCGATACACCATTTAATTGTCCAAAATACCATATATGTCAGTGTCAGCTTCACAGAAATTATGAAGGTCTCAGTACATGAGCATAGTCTTGAACATGTAATCAAGTCACTGACGTGCATCAGCCTTAGGGTGACAAATGGAGCTTTATTGTTGCTGCCAGCTGATCGTCTTCAACACCAACACAGCTGGAAAGTGCTGCAGAAATTCACCACGGGGAGAGAAGTTTTATATCTTCTACCCTTCGTGTGGTAGTGAGTAGCTGGTGTGTTGTGAACACTAAACATTATGAACTTTTCACAGGCCACAAGATGACAGAACATTTTGCTGAATCTGCAGCACACAGATCACAGCAGGGAGAGAAAAAGTCCTTCGGTGTTGACGGCCCACAGCCGCAATCACCATCGCCCACAGCTAATGTCACACAACCTCTACAAGGGAAGGAATTTTTCATCACAGCGCTTACTTTGGTTTGTGTCAGAGCTGTGTCCCAAGGCTAGAGATGAAATGGTCTTCATAAAATTGTATCAACAAGAAAACACACACACATGCATGCTTGGATGCGTTCAAATGGCAGTTCCCACCATCAAACTGTTCTCGAGGGTGATCAGAAGGAATTTGCATATATCCTTAAATGTAAACACTGAACTCTGTAATTATGTGAAGCACTGAGTGTGTGTGATAGACTGCACCCATAATTGTTTGTATATGGGAAGAGGAGGCATGTTTTCAGCAGCAGTGAAAGGGGAGGTGCCCTTATTGAATACAGACCCTCTGGCAGCTGTCTTAGACAGCTGTAGCAATTCATAAAAGATATACTTACACACACACACACACACACACACACACACACACACACACACACACACACACACACACACAACACTGTGTTAAAACTGAGAAGGCCTCCTGGGGATGATACCTTCCTCCTCATGTTTCTGTGACACAGGCGATGATAATTAGACTAATTCAAAGTCTCCTCAGAGTGAGGGATGGAGATGAAGAGAAAGCAGCTAGGTAGGCATAGAGGCTCAGGGTTGACTGAGAGTTCATTCAGCAAACTGCCATACTGTAGCATAACATTATTGCACCAGGAGATCCATACCCCCTTGCAAGCAGGAACCAGGAGTAACCAGGGGCTAAACTGGGATTGGAGCTGCAGGGGGCCTTTAGACTATGACCAAAGAAAAAAAGGCTAGAGGGTGAAAGAACAGATAACACTGTCCCCTGAAGAGATGAAGCTTGGCCTCACTGAATAGTTCCTAAAACTCAAAAGTTCAAAAGCTTGTCTTGTGACCACATGTTTTAGATTTTTAAACACACAGCTTTTTTGCAAATTATGACATCTTTCAGTGTTAAAGCAAACTTTAAATTAACAGACCGTTAAAGCAAAATCATTAAGTGGAACATTAATAGCTGCACAAGGGGACTAAAACTGAGTGAGAGAGAGCCACACCAGGAAACAGGAGGTCGCTGAATAAGCTAAAAATCTTGACTATTAGTCATGACGACAAAACACATCCTAGATTATATGTAAGCGGGGATATATGTTCAAACATTCCGCTGGCAGATGAGGTGAATAACATTTGATCATTTCTTCATCATGGCACCTGTTTGTGGGTGGAATGGAGCAAGAGAAAGATTTGGCCTTCAACGTTAATGTGTTTGGGGCAGTAAACATGGGCCAAAATATGACAAGGGCCAAATTGTGATGTCAGAGCATGTCCAAAACTGCAGATGGCCAGTATCTATCAAAAGTGGTTTTAGGAAGGAACTGTGGTGAACCAGCTACAGGGTCATGAGCCCCCAAGGCTCACTGATGCACATGGGGAGTAAATGCTGGTTAATGTAGCCGATCCAACAGATGACCCACTGTAGCTCAAATTTTGTAGATAGATAGATAGATAGATAGATAGATAGATAGATAGATAGATAGATAGATAGATAGATAGTGTTTTTTAAATTAATTAACTGCTTTGATGTCGTAGAGATTCTTTATACAAAATGAAGACAAAACACTATGGAAGGTTACAGGGAGCATCACAGTGTTTGTACAATGACAACACTGATGTACAGTAAATACTGCTTGAGGCTTGTTCATCTGTTGTAGCACAAAATAACTGAAGCCTCTTCTAATGGGGCATTACACTCATCTAAACAGCCCTGCTGAGACTCATAAACCTCCACTGCCCATGTTTGTCACTACTGTAGGCTACTAGTGTGCTGCAGTCTGTTGTTGCAGCCAGCTTCATTTAATTGTAAAAGTCATGTTTTTAATTTCAACAACTCTGGGAGGCTTATTTAACATTCCTCCTGTTCTGTTTGTATTTTTAGTTTTAAAATGTGTTTCCACTGGTTAGGAAGGTAGATTGCAATTAACAATAGTCTCACATCCCATGATAGAAAACTTCATTTAATCTGTGTCTCAGAGCCCATGTGTTTTCCTCTACAACATACCATGCTGAAAATTCAAAACCTACTCAAAACTAACTGGACCTGTAGGTTCATATCTGATGTTAACATACATTTCACTGGGGCTTTACAGGCTGGAGAAAACCTGCTGGACTGTATGGACAGGGCAGACCGTCATCAGATCATATTAGACAACACCTCTGGTGTGACTGGTTCATATGTAAGTTTCAATAACAATTCAATGTTATGCCGCCCTGAACCTGTCTTTGGGGCTGTAATCACACAAACTGGTGACACAATGAGCTCCAAGCTCATCTGAATTCAGTCATTCAAGTCTGATTAAACTCTTGGATTTTAACTATATGTCAAATCTGACTAAAGTGCAATAAATTTAGGTCAATTGTCATTAACGCAGACAATATCAAGCTGTGTTATCAAGTCGCGTAATCAAAGAAATGTTAATGTTAAGGAAAATTATTTATTTTGTAATCACATTTTTCTACATGAAAGGACTTTTTTGAGTAGAACACAAAAATTGACAGAAAAAAGTTTAGCTTATTGTGAATATGCTTATTTTTATTCTTACCAAGATTTTGCATTCAGTAAGGAGAAATAGTCTGAAAGAGTAGGATGGCTGTTGTGCTAATTAGCTGGAGTTGGAACTGTTGGTTGACCATAAAGTACCCCAACTAGCTGTTCCTCCCTGTTTCCAGTCTTTACACAAAGCTAGGGTAGGTGCGTTCAGTTCTTTAAGTTACAACCAAAATGCATCCTCTGGTGCTGACAAATTTAGCCAATGCAGGTGCAAGGAGCTGCAGCCACATGGTGTGTGGTGTCTGTCATGGTGGTAATCCTTAATCCAGGTGCTGGACACCAGAGGCAAAGGAAGATACCAAACTTTCCTGTCTGACACTGTAGCAATCGGACTTATTGTCTGAAGCCAAAGAAACATACCCAAAAGGTTTGTTTTTCCCAAGTGGACCATTATGTCCCCAAGCCCGCTGCGGACCCACCCAGGAGCAGAATGGCTAGGAAGGCAGTAGCCTACGTCCGCCGGCACAGGTGCTGTGGACTTCAACTGTAGATATAGTCAGGTGGTGGATGGAATACTTCAAGGACCTCCTTAACCCCATTGACGCGTCTTTTGTACAGGAAGCAGAAGCTGTTTCTCAGTACTAAAAAAAAAACTGAAATAAACCAAACAAAAACATTATCTATATCTCTTAGAAATGATTTAAGCATCTCATGTTTAACTTCCACGGAGTGGCGAACTCGTGGGGTGTGCTGGGAGTCAGGCGTTCTCGCCGGCTCTAGTGAGCCTCGACCTCCTGGTCAACTATCAAGCTGGTGGTGTAACAGATATCTCTGAAAATGTGGGAGCACTTTTGCAAGTAGGTGATTTCTTGGTAAAGCAAGCAGATATTTGAAGTTTACACATCTACATTCTCGTCTGAATGTTTTCCTATTTATTTTTGTGAGACAGGAAGAGTAATATTTCAAACTTTACTTGCAGTTTTGGCTGCTCTCTTTTGCTATTGCCTCATTTTAATATTGGATGAAATGCATTTTAGCATATTTGGCTGCACCAAGTCCACACAAGTCACCACCAATGCATGCTCAATAGAATGGGCAGAGCAAGAGCACATCCGGGCATTTTGTGCGTACTTGACTTGATGTGTACTTTGAATTGGAACAGTACTTGGGCTGTGACTGATGATGTCCACGAGAACACAAGTACACACAAGTACACACAAGTATGCGTGTTGAAAAACAGCCAGAGTCAAGGTATGAGGGAGACGACTTGCCCATCACTGGGGGCAAGATCACTGAGCTAGTTAAACAACTTCTTGGTGGCCGAGCCCCAGAGGTGGACGAGGTTCACCCTGAGTTCCAAAAGGCTCTAGATGTTGTAAGGCTGTCCTCATTGAAGTGCCTCTGAAACATTGCGTGGTGATCCGGGGCAGTGCATCTGAATTGTCAGACTGAGGTGGTGGTTATCATGTTTAAGAAGAGGGACTGAAGGGTGTACGGGTCAATCTATGCCCCTACCATCACCTACGGTTAAATCAGTGGGTAGTGTCCGAAAGAACAAGATTGCGGATACTAGCAGCCAAGGCTGGACTGGGACAAAAAATCGGCCCGGGCATTTTGACTAGAGACCGGCCCACCAGGATAAAGATTGAAAATGTGACGTCATTCAGGGGTAAAACCGCAAAGGATTCTGGGAACTTGTGGCAAGAGGTACTAGCGCACACAGGCTTTCAATTGAACTCAGTTACACAGCGATAAAAAGAAACACAAAAAATGGCAAGAAGCTGTTGTATTATTAACTGCAATAGCCGGTCGCATGACAGCCACGGAAAGCCGACGGGTAAAGATGGCGTTTTTTTTTTTTATCGGATTACGTCGTTGAAGAGAAATTTTTTAAGCCATGTTTCCGAAGTAAGAGCCGACGGATGGTCTGGATATACCAAATATAACGTCTCAGAACACTCCAGCTCACATGTTAGTCTGCTCCAAGCATTCCCACAAAGGTCAGAGTTTTGTAGTAGTTAACACGTCATTTTTCTTAACATAATTGGTGATATAGGTTACAAGCAAGTCTGGCGCTGAACAGAAATTGTCGCGCTATGCTCCTTTATTTATTGTGCATAAATAGTGAATTGTCCTGACACAATATTGTGTTTCGCTTCTGTTATTACCATGGTACATTGACAAAAACATATACTTTTATTCACAGGATAAAACAGTTGTTTTGTATCACTAATTGTCCAGTGCGATTACAACATACAATATTATTGTCACTGCTACATTTCTGTAATGCTACCAGAAATTATTTCCACTACTAATTAATTACCGTTGAGCTCAAAGGTCCTATTAATAAACTGTTAACGAATGTGTATTTATGACGACAATTTGTGAGACTGGTAAACTTACCTTTGTTCGTAAGATGGTCTTTCGTTCTACACGGTGGTCCTGTACCCATCCGTCGGTAAACTGTACCTGGGCTTGTTGCAGTGACCTGAAGTTACTAAACTTCATGAGTATATGCACTCACTCCAAGAACCGTATAATTATAAATCTGAGCGTGGTGAAAGTTGGGCAGCACGCTGACGTCTTTTGTCCACTCTGTGTGCTCGTAAGGGTCTGACCCTTTCACTCCTTTGATTTTTTTCCTCGTATCTTTTCTTTGGCTTTTCGTCGAGTCTGTCTTTGTACGGACCGGCATTGTTCTCCTTTTGTTTTATACATTCCTTTTTTGTGCGGCAAAGAAAAAACAAGAAGGTATTGGAACCGGAGAATGAACGTTTTGCGGTGCTGCAAATGCTTGCATTTGATGCGGTACTTGGATTGTTTTGCCACGAGTTCCCAGCATGCAATGCGCGAAAATCACCTGATTGCTAAACAAGGGGGAGGGTGCATCCGGCCTCCTCGGCTGTAATTGGTCCAGCCCAGAGTCGATCATGACCAATTGGCCAATCCAACACCTTTCATTATATATACCCTTCCTAAAAAAAAAAAAAAAAAAATCCATCGGCCCATAAAAACAAAAAATCGCCAGCGGCCCACCGGGCAAATGCCCGGTATGCCCGATGGCCAGTCCAGCTATGCTAGCAGCAGAAATGTGCTTTCTCCGAAGGGTGGCTAGCCTCTCCCTTAGGGATAGGTTGAGGGGTGTATACATTTAAAAGGGGCTGAGAGTAGAGCCACCTTAGTGTCAAAGGAGCCAATTGAGTTGGTTCGGGCATCTGATTTGGATGCCTCCTGGGAGAGGTGTTCCGAGCATGTCCCACACACTGGGGGGGATTACATAGTCTTGGCATTCTGCCATAAAAGCTGAAGGATGTGGCTGGAGAGGGGGAGGTCTGGGAACTCTCTGCTTAGGCTGCTGCTCATGCGACTCGGGTTCAGGTGAGTGGAAGAAAATGGATGGATGGATGGATGGATGGATGGATGGAAAAATGGATGGATGGAAAGTCATTTGTCTGACCATCTTCAGCAGCTCTTTCATAGAGTTTATAGTTCTCTCCTTCCTGATGTGTCTTCTGTCTTTTTCCATCTTTCCAGTGGGATAGTTGCCTCTCTCTCTAACTTTGATGCAGTTTCTCACCTTGGTGAATTTTGAATTCTACCCTTCTCACTGAGTTAACATCACAGTTACAGATATATCTGACTGCTCAGGTGGAGGCTGGATTTCAACCAGGTGAGAGGTGTTTTATAGCAAGCTATCCCATCATGCAAACCTAAAATCTGTATTTAAGCTGACCTGTACAATGTGCAGAAAAACACACAATTATGTACAATCAGATCGCAACGTATGTGCATGTTGGATTTATACACTAACTGTGTCACATGTTTAAATGCACACAACATGACTGTTTTTCTGTTTCCATGTAACTCTATTTTTTCACCTGAGAATTATATACTGGAATATTAAGACACTTCCGATTGTTCTAATTCCCATTAATGGTACACAGCAAATCCAGCATGTCCAAATTAACACTGTCGGATTTGATTTCAACACTATTAAAGTGTCTATATGGGTCCACACCAGAGAGTGTTAATTTAACTCTTTTTGGAGAGTTGGTACGTTAACTCTGATTTAGTGTTAAACACCAAATCTGTCTGGAGTTGATAATTTAACACTTGGTGTTAAGAGTTTATATATTAACTCTCAAAGAGTATTTTAGTTTAACTACGTAAGAGTTATCTTCTAATTCATTCTAAAAAGCGGGAATTTTACTGTTCTGAACTTCTAGAAATTTCTTTTGGAAATAAACATTTACTAAAAAGATGCAATGGTTTTTGAAAAACATTTATTCTGAACTGTGCACCACAATTTCAAAACATTTTCTGAAAGATGTAACAGTGTACATGTTCTCACTTTCATTAGAATTTTGTTTATCAAAAGGTCTGACATGGTAAATGCAAATAACAGCGTTCTCATCACTTATTTCTTCAATACAATATGCTAGGGGTGCAACGATACACAAAATTCACGGTTCGGTTCGATACTTTGGTGTCACGGTTCGATATTTTTTCGATACAAAAAAAAATGTTCATGCCTTTTTAATTTGTCATTTATTAAATTTTCACGGCACCTTCCGCACCACATCTCTGTGCGTTCATCATTTGTTTGAAGCCAGCTCACCTCCTGCAACTACTTTTCCGAGAATACGTGCTTCTTTTGCTGTTCGGACTCCTTCTGACATTTCTTTGGAGGTGGAGGAACATCACAGTAATTGCTTAAAGGAGCTTCTTCGACATCTTTAAGAGTTCTAAACAAATGTCTGTCCTCCTGAAAATCTTATGTACGCAAACACGCGTTGCAACTTCTTATCTTGTGCGCATTTTTTATTTTGACAGCGAATGCGTACCTGCGGACCACTTATGTGCAGCCCTGGTTATTTAGCTCGTCATATTGCAGCCACAGAAATTCTTTTGTCCATGAAACCATAAAGCTGCACTTTCTTTTTGCCTTATAGTCTCATTTGTCATAACTTTTCCGTTTTGTGGTAAGCTTTTCTTTGGCTGTCACTTCTTCACCCTGACCTGTCTTATTTGGCTCAGCAGAACTAAAATATATATCCTGCTGCTTTTACACACGCACTCACATAATGCTCAGCGATTCTCTGCGTGATCAACCTCTCACATGTTTAAGCTGCCGGAGATTTCACTTGTCATGTTTGCATAGTAAGCTAACGATTGATAAGACGATGTCAGAGGAATTGGTGCGCAAATGATCGTCACTCACCAATCAGTACTGTCGCTCTCTATACACAGTTCGCGCGATTGCAAAGTGAAAGCAAAAAACAAGCGCAAATTCAAACGCGATTTCAATATGTCACATATTGACAGTGGCTCACCGATGCCAATGACATAATTACCCAGCTACATTTCCGAAAGAATGCAAAAGCATTGACATATATCAAATCAAATCAAATCAAATCACTTTTATTGTCACATCACATGTGCAGGTACATTGGTACAGCACATGTGAGTGAAATTCTTGTGTGCGAGCTTCACAAGCAACAGAGTTGTGCAAAATACAATAATGTAAACAAGCAAAATACAAGAATGGCTACATCTGAAACTAATAAATATATGTACAATATATAATAGTATATGCATTTCTGGATGTGTATACTAAATATTTTTCTACGTGTGTGTGTGTGTGTGTGTGTACACATATTTTACAAATTAAATAGAGTAAACAATAAATAAAATATATAAAAATATACAGAGTGAGACATGTGCAAAACAGTGGCATTACTGTACAGTATGGAGTGCATAATGTTAAAGTTCCAGTAGTGAAGCTGAGGTGTCTATGACGTGTTCAGCAGTCTGGTGGCCTGGTGGAAGAAGCTGTCTCTCATTCTGCTGGTACGGGACCGGATGCTGCAGAACCTCCTTCCTGATGGAAGTAGTCTGAACAGTTTATGGCTGGGGTGACTGGAGTCCTTGATGATCCTCCCCGCTTTCCTCAGGCAGCGCTTCCTGTAGATGTCTTGGAGGGAGGGAAGCTCACCTCCAATTATCCGTTCAGAGCACCGCACTACTCGCTGGAGAGCTTTGCAGTTGTAGGCGGTGCTGTTGCCATACCAGGTGGTGATGCATCCAGTGAGGATGCTCTCAATGGCACAGTGATAAAAGGTCCTGAGGATGCGGGGGCTCATGCCGAATCTTTTCAGTCTCCTGAGAAAGAAGAGGCGCTGCTGCGCCTTCTTCACTGTTTTGTTTGTGTGTACTGACCATGTAAGATCCTCAGCCAGATGTACACCAAGGAACCGGAAGCTGCTCACTCTCTCCACAGCAGCGCCGTTGATGGTGATGGGGGTGTGTACTTCTCTGCACCTCCGGAAGTCCACTATCAACTCCTTTGTCTTTGCGACGTTGAGGGTGAGATGGTTGTCTTGACACCAGTGGGTCAGGGCGCTGACCTCCTCCCTGTAAGCCGTCTCATCACCATTGGTGATAAGACCCACCACTGTAGTGTCGTCCGCAAACTTCACAATGATGTTGGAGTTGTTAGTGGCTGTGCAGTCGTAGGTGTAGAGTGAGTATAGGAGAGGGCTCAGTACACACCCCTGTGGAGCACCAGTGTTTAGTGTGATGGGGGATGAGGTGATGCTGCCCAGTCTGACCACTTGGCGTCTGTCAGACAGGAAGCTAAGGATCCAGCTGCAGAGGGAGCTATTCAGTCCTAGATCCTGCAGTTTCCTGTCCAGCTTCGAGGGAACGATGGTATTGAATGCTGAGCTGTAATCTACAAACAGCATTCTCACATACGTGTCTCTCTATATATATATTTTTCCTTCCTGCGATAGCCCGACGGGCAGGACAGAGAGAGATTTTGGTAGCCCGACTGGAAAAATTTTGCGAGCCCTGTATCTGATTGAGGAATCACTCATCTTTGGAAAAGAGAGTTTATTACAGAGAAATGTCTCTTTCCAAAATAAAAGCTATATTATACGCTTCTTCTGAGCTATATTCTCAGCAGCATATTAAACATATCAGGTCCCCATAAGGAGAATCCTGTGCTAACGGCTGTCTAAATGACTCGGGTAAAGTTTGGAGCATGCGTGCTTGTTGTTTTTGTCGGCTTCCACTTGTCTTTGCACTAGGATGATGTCGGAGTAAATGTGCAGTCATATTCGTTGTGTTCCCACTAGTGCTGTCAGCGTAAATCTCGTTGAAATGACGTTAACGCCACAACACGGCAAATCTCCATTAACGAGCTACCGCGGATCGCTCTGAGCGTGGGGCTGGACGGCCAACACGTTAACGAGCTAACTGCGCTAACACACTAGCTCCCACCCATGTAATTGAGCATTGCGTGGCACATCCAACATACTGTTTTACTTTAGTCCATGACGCGCTTACCTTCAGGGTCATACGTCACATGAAAACCAAAATAGTTCCAAACGCCAGATCTGAATGAGGGTGGGGGAGGTTCAATTTGCCATGTTGCAAGGAGAGCTTAACTTCTGTCTCGCTAGCTTGCCCTGCGCTCAGTGAATCTGCACTCGACTACTCCGCCTAGGCTGCACTGTCGAGTGCAGATCCACTGAGCGCTCAACACAGACAGCATCGTCAGAAGGAAAGTTGATAAAATAAATTAAAAATTTTGTATTGTTCGATACATATGCATACCGAACCGAAAGCACTGTATCGAACGGTTCAATATCGATACGAATATCGTTGCACCCCTACAATATGCATGTCCTTCATTCATCCCTTTGTGGAACTTCAACGCACTTCTGCTCTCCCCCATATTCCATCTTCACAAGCATATCCTGTGCGGAGATTGAATAAAAATTAGTTGACACTAATTAATGGCACAAATAACCCAGTAAACAATTGCAGCACAGTAAAAAAAAAAAAAAAAAAAAAAAAGAATCCTCTTTGAGCCATTACTTGTGTAAAGTATTTTCCCAAAAGACAAAGACACAGGCAACAGGTAATACTGAACTAAATGTAAAACCTCAACCTTTTTAATTTTTACCTAAACCGTGTGCACAAAACTCTGGAGGGATCTATGCTAACGTAGAATCCAGTCAGGACGTCTGCTACTGCTATTTGCTCGTTTTTGTTTTTTTTTTATGGGCGATCGTTTTCAGGCTTCAAGTAGCACCATTATACCAACATTTCACATTCTAGACATTGTTTTAGGTGTATTTGACCAAAAGTTTGACTGAAAATTCACATGCAAGCTTTTTTTCAAGGCTGTGGTATTTGCCCGCAAACAACACCTTTCAGCTAGCTAAAACAGAATATTATGCTATCACCAAGCAACATGGCTAATGCCTTTCACACAGCTTTGTCTCAACTCCAAAGAGCCACAGAAGTAAAAGCTCATAATAATAATTGAAACAATCTTTGAAAAAATGACTTACCAAGCATGGCAAACAACTCAAATATGTAGAGCAAAATGTTCTGAAACGGCTTCACTTCAGCTTCGATTGGAGCCGTGCTGGGGGCGGAGTCTGTGAATTTACTCTATTGGCGTCATAGCCCCTCTAGGAGTTCAGAGTTAAGAGGTCAAGAGTTAATGTTTCCATTGTAACACCTCCAGATTTGACATACAAACACTCATTTTTAACACTCGATTTTAACTACTATCATTTTACACCTCAGAGTTACATTAAAAGAATGTGACTCTGCTTAGAGTAAAATTAACTCTACTTTTGCAAGAAGACTATTAACACCAAAACATTTAACACTTTTGAATTTGCTGTGTAGCAATTGACAGATATTTCATTGTTGTTTTATAAAGATATGAGAAAAGAATAAAAAAAAACTACATGAAAGTGATTTGTGGGATTGCAGAGCTGTGTGACTGCTCTTGTGTTCATTATTCGATGGATTTTTACAATATGACTACAATTCACTGCATATCTATCTGCTCACTTAAAAAAATATCTTGATTGCCTGAATGTGTTTTGTATTGTGGCTCCCCTGCAGGTTCTCAAAGGGAATCTAAATACATATTTAATGAGGTCATCTGCAATAATAACTGTGTCCATGGGCCAGATTTACTAATGCTCTCCACAACGGCAAAGCCATCTTTTGGCATGAAAAAGCTGTTGCTGGAATGGAATGATGAGGTGCAGCATCATTTGAGACTGAAAGGCGTGAACACAGCAGGTATTTTGTTGACTGGCAATGTTATCAGAAAACTGTGTAGATGTGATGGATGGCTCAAAGCTCAGAGTACAGTGGTAAAACTTTGGCTCAGTCCTATAACTCACTCAATCCTCATCTTTATAACAGAGAGTCCCTTTCTGTGCTTCATTAATATGACTAGTGTTTTATTGAAAGCCAGCATAAGTGTTTTTAGTCACATTTCTGCACAAAGAACAGTACATAATTTAAATGTCTCTGTACGTCTTTTCTCAGCAGTGCACACACAGCGATTTTCATGTAGTTTCTTTTTTTTAACTTCTCTCTATCAGTTACACTGAAACGTCCATCAAAATGCAGCTGTTAATGTGACTGTGTTAGTGTGTCACACTTTATATTAAGTACTTGCAGCCCCACGCAGCTTGCAGAAAAACAAGAGTGATGAACATTTGCAAACACAATAACAGTATTTTTATGAACACATCCATCCTTATCTTTATCATTAGGGGCCTGAACCCTATACCAACTGTCACAGGGCGAGAGGCGGGGTGCACGCTGGACAGGTTGCCAGTCTGTTGCAGGGCTTTCATGAACACAAAAACACAAAAAAATGTTTGATGCTCTCCTTCATGTTGCATAGGTGAGCTGTTAGACAGAGATTTCAGGTTCTTGTGGTGGAATAGTTTGTCAGATAGTGCTCATCCGTATTAATTCTGCACTCCACCTAGTACTCAGTCCTCTGGATCCCAAACACAGTTCCAGAAATTTCTAAAAGACAATTTGAATTTCAATTTATATAGCACCAAATCACAACAACAGTTGCCTCAATGCGCTTTATATTGTACAGTAGATCGTCTTCCTTGGAGGGCTCAACCGGGGGTTGCGGTCATGGCCTGTTAAGGGCTCTGTTGGCTCTTAGATGATGGTTTCCTCGTGGTTGCGTGCAGTGGGGCTAGGGGAGGGTCTGTGCTGACGGACGTGGGTTACTGACCTGGTAGACTGGCTGCCCCTGGTTGGGTCCAGGGCGGGCATGGGGGGATGCTCCGTCTCCAGGCTGGGGCCCTGGCTGGGCCTTGGGGGCTTGGGTCCTGGTTGGTGTCGCCGGGGTTGAGGGCGGGTGGGTGTATGGGGGCTCAGCCCTGGCGCAGGGTGCCAGTGCATCGAGCCACCTGGGGGGCTCTTCAACTGGTGGGGGAGGCTGTTACATCTTGCAGGAGGTCTCCTCTCTCCAGGAACTCACTCTGCAGGTGGGGGAGATATAGGAGAGGTGGAGGAAGAACTCAGCCTGGGTGTCTATGGTCTTGTGTAGTCTGGAAGATGAGTGGATGACGGGGTGGGTGTTTTCTCTGCGGTGGGGTCGGGTGGGCTGTCCCGGGCTCTGTGGGGCCGGGCGGCGCTGCTGAACTGGGCCCCGGTCCGGATGGGCCTGGGCCCCCTTGCCCTGATGGGTTGCAGAGTATGGGGGTGCCTACTGGGGTCAGCGAGGGAGCTGGCCCCAGGGAGGGACCACTTGCCCCTCCTTTCCTTCCCTCCCCATCTCCAGCTGCCTCCCTCTTCCCGCTCCACCACAATCACCCACACATGCAAGGCCTTGGAGTAGGGGTATGTCACCAGGGTGCAGGGGAGACATCCCCCCCCCCCTGTCCTCTTCTGGCTGCCTCTGCCTCAATTTTATCCCACAACTTAGACATTCACATTACTCACACTCTCATTACACATACATATAGGATCTTGGGGGTGGGCACACTACACGGCATCCAGATGACCATCAGGGTGTACAACCTCACCCCTGGCGCCGTTGCCCACCTCTCAATTTTAAATACACGTAGACATCGAGAGCTATCAGGAGGGGCTATGCGCTTATCTGCTGCTCTCTGGCAGGTAGCTCCATGCCCTCCTGGGTTTTAAATGCACTTTAGAACAGAACACACATGCATCAACACCACATATGAGCAGGCGAAGGGAGGTTTGGAGTCTTCACACACCCCCGTTCTCTGTTGCCTGTTGGGGCTGGGGGCGCTGGGAGGAAGAGTTGGCCGTCCGACTGCGGTCTGGAGTGTGGGGCCTCCCTGCTGCTGCGGAGTCGGGGCAGTCTGCTTCTCTCCACAACACTACCTGGGTCTGGGTGCAGTTTCCCCCTCCAGGGGCAAGGGTACCTAGATCTGGGGTATAGAGTACGCTTGGGGAGTGTGATCGTGTGTACAGTGTCTATTTATGTCTGTCTCCACGTTGGGTGAGTGCTGAGTAATTGCATATGAGAGCATGAGGGTGGGAATGGATGTTTGTATCTGCGTGTGCCTGTTTGTTTGTGTCTATATGTCAGGTCGGGTATCAGACGCCACCTCTCTGGGGACATCTCAGGCCCTCCAAGGTATGGAGGCCTATCTCCCCCCACCATTCTCCCTGCCAGTGGCAGACGCTCTCAGACATCGGTGCATTGGTGGTTCTTTGAGTCCGGGGATGGGCACAAAGAACCAATGCACTCCTGGTGGCTGCTTATCGGGGCCTGGAGCCTGGGACTCGCTCGGGCCCCTTCGGGGGTGGGGTGCCCTTGGCCTCTCAGCCTGGGGCTCGGTCACTCTGGCACAGCTGGCTGCCGGCGGAGCTCACGGGCACGTCACTGCAACCCCCCTGGCTTCTGCTCCGCGGCTGCTGAGTGACCCCTCATCTGGGGCTCTCCTCAGCTCTTTCCGGGATAGTGGCGCAGCTGCCCCTCTGTTGGTCTTCCTTGGTCTCTTGTGTTCTGAGGGGCCTCTGGATGTCTGGATCTCCTCCATACCTGCTTCATGCCCTGGAGGACGGGACTATGGCTCCCCACACCCTCTAGCACACATGTGTCAAAGTCAAGGCCCGTGGGCCACATCCGGCCCAGCGTACATTTATATCCGGCCCGCGAGATCATTTTATATAGATTTATTAGTATTGTTATGCATTGCTGGTAAACCCGTTTCTTATTTGTGGAGCTAATGTGGCTGTAATTAAGGGATTTAATTTAAGACGGTACTACGAGTCAAAACATAAGCTGAAAAACCTAAATGCAGAGCAGAAACTGCAGAAGGTAGAAGAGCTAAAGAAGAATCTGACATTTCAGCAGACGTTTTTCACCAGAGCAAAATCACAAAGTGAAGCTGTTGTGAAAGCAAGTTTTATTGTAGCAGAGGAGATAGCCAAATCAGTCCGGCCATTTACCGAGGGAGAGCTGCATGATGAAGGTGTGCGACGTCTTGTGTCCAGACAAAAACGCAGATTTTGTCAAATGTGAGCCTGAGGAAAAATACAATTGCTGATCGGGTTGGTGAGATGGCCAGTGATTTAAGAACACAGTTGTGTGAAAGAAGCAAACACTTTATTGCATACTCTCTTGCTGTGGATGAAAGTACAGACATGATGGACATTGCACAGCTGACCATCTTCATCCGTGGAGTGTAAATATTGGAATTAAATCGATGCACGGGACAACGACAGGAAATGACATTTTTGAAAACGTATTTCAAAGTGTAACCGACATGAAACTGCCCTGGGACAACAGATGGAGCGCTGGTGTTGTGCAGGATGTAGGATCTAGTAAAGATGCAGGAGGAGAACTGTACCGGTGAGTTATCAGCAGATCACTGCATCGTACACCAGGAAAGGCTGTGTGGTAAAGTCCTAAAAATGGAGCATGTAATGATCACCGTAACGCAGACCGTAAATTTTATCTGAGCTAAAGGTTTAAATCACTGTCAATTTCAGTCTTTTATGTGGGAAATAGATTCAGAGTTTGCAGACATTCCTCATCATACAGAGGTCCGTTGGCTGAGTTGGGGGAAAGTTCTCAATAGAGTTTTTGAGCTCAGCAAGGAAATCTGTCAGTTCATGGACAGGGCATGTATGACGCGGTGACGGCATTTCAAGTGAAGCTGTCACAAATGCACCAGTGCAACCTGCCTCACTTTCCCTGTTGCCAAGTAATGTTGAACAAAGTCGGCGCACTTTGCTCCGTCTACATGCGGCTCGAACCTTGTGTGTGCTTTCATTTATTTTTTTCTGGGGTTTTTGGCAGCATGTTCATATTTCTAACTTGATTAATTTTGATATATTTTTATGAAGAGCAAAATATTTAAAGTTAAAGTTTATTTTTTAAAGTTTATTTATTCTGGAATAATATTCCTGTCTGTTTTTATTCATATTTATGTTTAAAAAACATTGTTTTAATGTGTTCAAAAAATGTTTATCTTGTTCGGCCCACAACCTAAAGTGTGCCTTGAGTTTTGGCCCCCCTTGCAACTGAGTTTGACACCCCTGCTTTAGCAGATCATGACATGAAGAAACCTTTTAAATACAAGCGCGCTCATGCTCACAGGTGTACACACGGGTGCTCACACACACAAACTACACCCTTTTTGGCTCCTACCTCAAAGCACACTGTGCGCTGTCGATCCTACGTGCTGCACAATAATATTCAATATTTAGTATTTACTGTTATATTCACATAGGTCATCACAATGATGTTGTTTATTATATTACTCTCTTTTTTTTTTTTTTGCTTGTTTTCTCTTTTTTCTTTCTCAACAGGTGATCCAGGTGATTGATATATGTATTTTTTGTCTGTTTGTTTTGTTGGTTTTTGGGTTTTTTTTGCCCTTTATCACCGTTCCTCTTCCCCGCTGTTTTTCTTTCCGTCTTTCTTTCTCCCTTTTCTTTTCCCCAGTCAAGTCTGTCCCGTGTTTAGCAATTGAAAATAAAATAAAATAAACAATAAAAGGTGAATCAAATAGACCAATACGGCAAGGCTGGGATGGTCCATTTGGTAAAGTAAATCTGTTGGGCATCTTTCTTTGCCTTTAGACAATAATTCTGATGGCAAAAGAACCAAACGGGACAGGCGAAAAAAAAAAAAAAAAAAAGATCGTACAATAACAGATACAGAGAAAAACCCAACAATCATATGACCCCCTATGAGCAAGCACTTTGGCGACAGTGGAAAGGAAAAACTCCCTTTTAACAGGAAGAAACCTCCGGCAGAACCAGGCTCAGGGAGGGGCGGGGCCATCTGCAATGACCAGTTGTGGTGCGAGAAGGAAGACAGGATAAAGACATGCTGTGGAAGAGAGACAGAGATTAGTAGCAAGTACGATTCAGTGCAGAGAGGTCTGTTAACACATAGTGAGTGAGAAAGGTGACTGGAAAGGAAAAACTCAATGCATCATGGGAATCCCCCGGCAGCCTACGTCTATTGCAGCATAACTAAGGGAGGATTCAGGGTCACCTGGTCCAGCCCTAACTATATGCTTTAGCAAAAAGAAAAGTTTTAAGCCTAATCTTAAAAGTAGAGATAGTGTCTGTCTCCTGAATCCAAACTGGAAGCTGGTTCCACAGAAGAGGGGCCTGAAAACTGAAGGCTCTGCCTCCCATTCTACTTTTAAATACTCTAGGAACAACAAGTAGGCCTGCAGAGCGAGAGCGACGTGCTCCAATAGGGTGATATGGTACTACAAGGTCATTAAGATAAGATGGGGCCTGATTATTTAAGACCTTGTATGTGAGGAGCAGGATTTTGAATTCAATTTTAACAGGAAGCCAATGAAGGAAAGCCAAAACAGGAGAAATATGCTCTCTCTTTCTAGTCCCTGTCAGGACTCTTGCTGCAGCATTTTGGATTAGCTGAAGGCTTTTCAGCGAGTTTTTAGGACTTCCTGATAATAATGAATTACAGTCGTCCAGCCTGGAAGTAATAAATGCATGAACTAGTTTTTCAGCATCACTCTGAGACAGGATATTTCTAATTTTAGAGATGTTGCGCAAATGGAAGAAAGCAGTCTTACATATTTGTTTAATATGTGCGTTGAAGGACATGTCCTGGTCAAAAATGACTCCAAGGTTCCTCACAGCGTTACTGGAGGCCAAGGTAATGCCATCCAGAGTAAGAATCTGGTTAGATACCATATTGCTAAGATTTTCAGGGCCGAGTACAATAACCTCAGTTTCATCCGAGTTAAGAAGCAGAAAGTCTTTATGTCTTTAAGACATTCCTGCAGTTTAACTAACTGGTGTGTGTTATCTGGCTTCATGGACAGATAGAGTTGGGTGTCATCTGCATAGCAGTGAAAATGTATGCTATGTCTTCTAATGATGCTGCCTGTATGTAAGCATGTATAATGTAAACAGAATGGGTCCTAGCACTGAACCCTGTGGAACACCATAATTAACCTCAGTGTGTGAAGAGGACTCTCCATTTACATGCACAAATTGGAGTCTATAAGATAGATATGATACAAACCACTGCAGCGCAGTACCTGAAATACCTGAAATAGGAGGAGCTTCTTCCCGCAGGCGATACGGTCTCTCAATCACACCACCACACAGTACTGACCCACACATACAGTTCTTACACACACTGGACATTCTGGACATTGTTTTCACTTCATTACTTAAATCACGCTGCTGTTATTGTGTATATGCTGCTCTTATTTATATTTCTTCATACATTCTTATATAGTTCTATATTGTGTATTTTGTTGTACAGTTATTTTATTTTCAACTTTAATTTATATATTTTATCTTATTCTCCCAGTTAAATTTACCCTTCATTCTAATTTGTGTTGTACAGTTATTTCATTTTTAACCTTAATTTATATTTTATTCCTTCCTAGTTAAATTTACCCTTTTTAATTTTTCATATTTATTTCCTATCTTATTCATAGCCTTTTCCTTTTTTGTTTTCTTTAGGTCACGAGCAGTTGTCCAAGCATTTCACTACATATCATACTGTGTATGACTGTGTACGTGACAAATAAAATTTGAATTTGATTTGATTTGAATTTGACCTACAGCATGTTCTAATCGCTCTAATTATTATGGTCGACTGTATGGAACGCTGTACTGAGGTCTAGCAGGACAAGCACAGAGATGAATCCACTGTCAGAGGCCATAAGAAGATCATTTGTAACCTTCATTAAAGCTGTTTCTGTGCTGTGATGAGCTCTGAAACCTGACTGAAACTCTTCAAATAAACCATTCCTCTGCAGATGATCTGTTAGCTGTTTGACAACTACTCTTTCAAGGATGTTTGAGATGAAAGGAAGGTTGGAGATTGGCCTATAATTAGCTAAGACTGCTGGGTCTAGAGATGCTTTTTGAGTAAAGGTTTAACTACAGCCAGCTTGAAGGCCTGTGGTACATAGCCGATTATTAGAGATGAGTTGATCAGATTTAAGATCGAAGCATTAATTAATGGCAGGATTTCACCCTCATAGAAAACCGTACTGATTATTCTTTAACCTCCCCTCATTGATCTTAACGGCCATGCTGTTTTCAGAGAGAAACACATATAAAAGCTGTGATTATACTATATTATTATTGTTAGGACATGCCTGTCACGGCGGGGCGCGCCGGCGTGGGGAATGAGGTAGACCCAAGAGCAGACACGGTGGAGACAGAACTAGGTTTCCAAAATAAGGCAAGCCTTTATTGTGGCTGCAGGCATAACAAAAACACTAGGGGACACTGAAACTGGGAAAACTAAGAAGACAGAGAACACTGTGTAAACTAAGAAGGCTAAGGCACTCTGTGAAGGAACTATGGAAAAAACTATAAACACAGAGTAACTAAGCAGGCTATGAACACAGTGTCACAATACGGGAAAATACGAGGTGAGGATAACAGACGATCTGACACTGACACAAAGACACACTGGGCTTAAATACACTGAGGCAGTCATCAAGAAATTAGAGACAGAAGGGGAACACAGCTGGGAGGAATAAGACCTGATAAGACAGAAGGAACAAAGCTAGAAACACTGACATAAGACGGGAACATGAGCCTTCAGAGTAAAACAGGAAACAAGACACCACTAAACAAACACGCAGACACGACACAGAGAGATAGACTAGACACTGAACTAAACCTGCAATAAACATGAGAACACAAAAACCTACGAACTAATCCCTAAACAAGAATAACCGAAACATAGAGTCATAATCATCATTATCATCATAATAAGAAAAGAATCCAAAATGCAAAACACACCAAAAGCATAACTCAAAATACTGGGTCAAACTGACCCAGAACCGTGACAGTACCCCCCCTCCAAGGGCTGGCCCCCGACAGCCCCAAAAGGAAAAAACAGAACAAAACCACAGCACCAGACCAGGGCGGGCGGAGGGGGCCCAGGACGGAGGGACGGAAACCAAGAAAAAACAAGGAGCGCGAGTCCAGGAAAACTGACAAAACCAAACTAAGGCCAACACGAGCCTCAAAAAGTTCAGGGGGCCGACCGTGCGGGCGGCAACGGCGGCGACGGGCAAGCAGTTCCGGGGGCCGACCGTGCGGGCGGCAGCACAGGAGTCCAAAGCAAAACAGGTCCGGAGGCCAGCCGTGAGGAAGACTGCGGCAACAGGGATCAGGAGGCCGTCCACGACACCAATGACGTCCGGCGGCCGGCCTGGAAAGTGGCCGACGATCCCGAGGCGGCGTGGCAACCGGAGCTGGACCAGGCGGAGAGGAAGCGGCAGCCGGAGCCGGACGAGGCAGAGAGGAAGCGGCAGCCGGAGCCGGACCAGGCGGAGAGGAAGCGGCAGCCGGAGCCGGACCAGGCGGAGAGGAAGCGGCAGCCGGAGCTGGACCAGGCAACGGCGTAGGTGCTGCAGCCGGACCAGACGAGGCCGATGAGAATGCCGAGGCTGAGGCTGGACCAGGCGACGGCGAAGCAGGAGCCAAGGCTGAGGCCGGACCAGGCGGAGCAGAAGCAGATGGTGGCTGGATGGGCTCCTCGGGCCCTCCAGCCGACGTGGCATGAGGCTGGTGTGGTTCTCCTGAACCACCAGCCGACGTGGCATGAGGCTGGACGGGCTCCTCGGGCCCTCCAGCCGACGTGGCATGAGGCTGGTGTGGTTCCCCTGAACCACCAGCCGACGTGGCATGAGGCCGGACGGGCTCCTCGGGCCCTCCAGCTGACGTGGCATGGCTGGGACGGGCTCCTCGGGCCCTCCGGCCGAGTGGCCTGCGGCCGGACGGGCTCTCGGCCCTCAAGGATTACTTGGCATGAGGCCGGACGGGCTCCTCGGGCCCTCCAGCTGACGAGGCATGAAGCAGCGGGGGTGCTGCGAGGTGCCGAGGTGGCACACCCAGGCATCCAGCTACAGGTGCAGGATGAGCAGTCATGGAGATCCCTGGCAAAACAGAGAGCTGAACAGGGGGCTGAGCCGTTACTCCGGCAGAAGAAAGATGCCGCTGACTCTCTGGGAAATTTAATGTAACATCACACGAGCCATTTTCCTTCCCACACACAAAGTCAGAGTCTTTATTCTCAGTCTTTGGTTCTTTAGACTCAGAAACAGAAAAACACAAACTCAGATTGGCTGCCTCACCCTCACCAGAATTACACAGATTAATCTTGGTCACACAGGCAGCATCTACCCCGTAATATTGCCCAGAGTCCGTAACGGTCCCAGCATCAGCTCTAGCGGAAGTCTCGCCATCCCTAGCAAGCGAGTTAACTGTTAAGAAAAAACCCTGTTCGAAAGTTGGACCCCCAAGGCCCTCAGTACAGTTCATTTCCTCTAAAGAAACGTCACGTTGTTTTCCTGTGACAGTCTTCACCTGTGACAGGGTTTCAGTCACCGAAGGGGCTAGTTCGACCACATGAGCTGCATGTATAACTGAACCGTTCATGGAAACATGGTTAATCAGTTCATGGCTAGGTTCCTGGACATCCATTAAGTTGGCACAACTGGGTAAAGAAGACTCATTCACGTCCATTTTGCAGTCATGTGGTGGACTTCTAACCTGATCAGAGTCTGTGCTTACAGATACAGCAGTTACACTTACTTCTGATGGGACGACTGGCACTAGGTTAATGCCAAGAGTCTGAATAAACTTTTCTGTGATTAGTTTGACAGAGCCATTAGCTTTAGCAGAGAACACATTAGGCACAAACGAAGCAAAAGTGACGCTGTCAGAGGGGATTGAAGCCTCATTATGCTCTGACTGACAGGAATCATGCGGCTGGGCCTGGTATTTGGCAGTCTCAGGCCTGCATTCCCCAGCTAGCCCCTCACCAGAAGTTGATTTAGACAGAGACTCTGAGTCATCTATGAATGGAAGTGCAGCTAACGCAGTGTCTGATAGAGCTGTGGCTGCCAGTGGTGGTGCAGACTGGGAGCTTACTAAATCAGTAGTGCTCCCAACCAACACCCCATCCTGAAATGAGTTAGAAGAAACAAAAGAACATGATTCCATATTTACACAAACTGAAGGTAAAACATGATCATTAGAGACAGTATCGGAGGCCCAGATCTCAGCCCCAGCATTCACTGCGCCCTGAGGGGTGCTGGTGCTACGTGGTTCAGACATGTGTCCCCCATCTTCTTCGGGGGGGCACAATTCACTTTTAGAGTTCAGAACATAACCCACATTGCCATTACTGTCTTCTTGACTTGGAACACAAAACTCAGGTGAATTGTGCTTATTGAGTACAGGAGTGAGAGCATCACTCAGAGGCTGCTTTGAATTGTTCTCCTCTGGTTTACCTAATAATTTGGTCTTACACAATTCATAACAAGTAGTAGAGTCACAAGATGAATGAGCTGAGGACCAGTCAGGTTGATCACTGGGTACAGACAGGGTGTCCTTATTTAAGTCACACCGCTCATGACCAGAGGTTATATCACCACCCTTCACACCAAACATGAGTTCGGGATCAATACTTTCATCGTTTATTAGGAGAACGGGTGGTGTTGAGGAGCACTGGGTCGCTATCGCTCCTCCAGCACATGTAGAAATTGTCTTTCTCTCTGGGGCGTCTGTGAACCCTTCATGACAGTCACATTCCAGCAACTTAGGGAGGTTTTGAGGCAAAAGATTGTCACTAACCTCGATTATTAACGGGGTCCGAGAGGAAACGAGGGTCCCACCAACCTCCAGCTGCTGCGTGGTGCTCCGGCGACGTGGATGTCGCCTCTTCTTTGAAGAAACCACTGAGGCTGAAGCATTGGCTGATGGGGAAGTGAGGGGTGGCAGACCCTGGCAGCTCCTAGGGCCCCCGAGAGCCAGGCGTGTTCCCCGAAAGATGTGCTGACAATCGGGGGTAGGCCACGGCTTTCCCCGGAGCTCCTCCTCTACGTGGGTGCAAGCTGCTTGCTGCTGCTCACAGAGACCGGACTCCATGATTTCCGTAGTAGGTCTTTCTAAACAACTAAACACTGTACTGTCAGTCTCAGAACACGATTCAGTCATAGTGTCCGGCCCCGGCGAATCAATGCACATCTCGCCCCTCCCTATAGAAGGATTATGAGACACAGACACACAGTCACTCACCCCCGGGGGTAGCGCGATGCGACGGCGGCGCTGACGCGGGTTCTTTCTGGAAGTGCGTATGATGGATGCTGGAGCCACCGAAGCAGAGGGTGATGTGGCGGCAATCTCCTCGTCGTCCGCCCACATCCTTGCCAGAAAAGAGGCAGGCGAAGTAAAGTCTGACCGGTGTGGGGAGGGCGAGCGGCTGGTCCGAGGCGGTGCAACAGGTGTGAGTTCCTCCTCCGAAATGAGCCAGGGCTTCCAACGAAGCTCGTCCTCCCGTACAGCTAGCAATACCTGCTGTCGCTCACCGTCGTCGAAATCTGTGGCCTCCACCATCTCGGTGCGCTGGGCTATGTAGCTTGACAGTGGCGGAGACGAACTGTGAGTCGATGGCGGTGCAGCGGTGAGCCTCAGAGTCCCTACTCTGACTGCCTCCGGCTCGCGAGGCAGCAGCGACGACAACGACGACAACCGTTTGCGGGTCGGAGTCGTAGGTGCGGAGGCGGCGTTTAACACCCTCTGGGCCAGCGTGCGGGCGCGAAGCTCCTCCTTCAGGGGGGCCAGAGAGTCAAACGCTTCGAAGAGCTGGGGAAACCGCCGGAGCTGTGGCGCCTGCTGAAGGATGGCGTCAATGGCCGCCAACCCAGTGGACACCACTCTGGGGTCCGTGCACCCACAGATGCGCGTCATGAGCCGGCAGAGCCATTGCAGCTCCTCCCCAATCTCGTCCGGACTGTCCGCTGGGTCTGACATGGTTCAGATCGTACTGTCACGGCGGGGCGCGCCGGCGTGGGGAATGAGGTAGACCCAAGAGCAGACACGGTGGAGACAGAACTAGGTTTCCAAAATAAGGCAAGCCTTTATTGTGGCTGCAGGCATAACAAAAACACTAGGGGACACTGAAACTGGGAAAACTAAGAAGACAGAGAACACTGTGTAAACTAAGAAGGCTAAGGCACTCTGTGAAGGAACTATGGAAAAAACTATAAACACAGAGTAACTAAGCAGGCTATGAACACAGTGTCACAATAAGGGAAAATACGAGGTGAGGATAACAGACGATCTGACACTGACACAAAGACACACTGGGCTTAAATACACTGAGGCAGTCATCAAGAAATTAGAGACAGAAGGGGAACACAGCTGGGAGGAATAAGACCTGATAAGACAGAAGGAACAAAGCTAGAAACACTGACATAAGACGGGAACATGAGCCTTCAGAGTAAAACAGGAAACAAGACACCACTAAACAAACACGCAGACACGACACAGAGAGATAGACTAGACACTGAACTAAACCTGCAATAAACATGAGAACACAAAAACCTACGAACTAATCCCTAAACAAGAATAACCGAAACAGAGTCATAATCATCATTATCATCATAATAAGAAAAGAATCCAAAATGCAAAACACACCAAAAGCATAACTCAAAATACTGGGTCAAACTGACCCAGAACCGTGACAATGCCTCACACTCCATCATCAGCTGCGTCCATTTCTTATTGCTCATCTGCGCAGCTTTTTGAAATTAACTGACTCCCTCTTTGTATATAAATTAGTGCACTGTCGATCATGCAAAGGACTTTGCACTCCTATGGGAGCCTTGTTTCAAATGCATCATCACACTAATTTCACTACAGCTTTTTGTCACAAACGTGATACTGTTTTATACACCCTGACATCAAAAGAGGATTTCATGCTGGCATAGACCATTACTATGATAATGGCTTTGACCATTCATTTTAACTTTTTGTATGAAATACTCCTAAAGTTACATCTGAATTTCAACCAGGACGACCTGGACGTTTCGAAAGTGTTTGTGCTTTTGCATTTTTTTTAGAAAAGTAAGTGACAAATGAGAATGGGATGCTGGCTGTCCGAGAGCTCTGTACTTCAGTTTTGGTGATTTACATTCCAGTATTTTATTAGTACGTTACTTAGGACCAGTGTTGGGTAAGTTACTTTAAATTAGTAACTTAGTTACATTACTAGTTACTTCTATCAAAAGTAACTCAGTTACATCAAGTTACTCGTTACTTTCAAAGTAACTAGTTACTAGGGAAAGTAACTTTGGTTTTACTCAGACTCCTCTTGTTAATGTGTTGTGTAACTGGATACCCAGCAAGCTTGCCAGTCTTCTAGAAAGAAAAAGATAATGTGCATATTTCCACGAGAGAAATCCCACGCCTGGACCGTCGTTGATCGCCGTCGTGATTCTAGCCTACGTCACAGCGTCATGTGTGCTTTTTACATCCAACACAAAAACTGCAGTCGTGGTGCTTTTGATTGTACTCAGAACTCGGAAATTCTGCCTTCTGAATAGGAAGATGTAGGTAACACCAGACTGCAGATGAGCTGCATACAGGGTTGGACTGGGACAAAAAAATCAGCCCGGGCATTTTGACTAGAGACCGGCCCGCCATTATAGGAAAAATCATAAAGCCTTTGAATGAAAACAAACACTGTTGTGACAGTGATGTACACTGTTTTGATGGTATATATGCATCAATCTATCAATCGTTTGTTGTAAGACTCAGATAATTATTTTTTAAAAGCGAGACATTTTAAATGAGAATAAGAAAGAAAAGTATTTCTTTGTGCCCCTCTTTCCCTGTTAATGCCCTACCTGGCCCCCCTGGCAACACTTTGCTAGATCCGCACCTGCACAGTTACCAGCCGTCAGCTACCTATAAATAGGATCCTGGTGTTAGTTGTCTCTCAGAAACAGTTCATAACTTCCCTTCAACTCATTCACGTCACCTAAAAGGTAAACCTGTTTCTCCATCACAGCTCTGATGATTCAGTAAGGACATCTCCTGGTTTCATCTTCATGTTTCCCTCTCATCACATAACCAAACCGATATCATGACCAGCAGGTTTACAGCTGTGGCTCCAGCAAACATCAGCTGATACTAGAAATTAATATTACATAAATTCTAACAACAGCTGATCAAGCTTAAACACGCTGCTGTTGTTTAACGCGACCTCTGCTGGTTTCCTCTTTTTGGCGCAAAGTGGACGATAAACAAACAAGAGAGAAAAGCCGATCAGCTGATCATTGATCAGTTTCATGATTGAAGTAGAAACGGGAGAGGGAGGGGAGAGAATGAGAGAAGAAGAGGCAGCTGTGCAGCAAAGACATAATAACTCCAGCTTTGTCTGTTTTTCATTGTAGCTGAAGTCCGGGACAAACTGCGTTCCCTTTCACCTCAATAAGAAACGCGTGATATTTTCTCTGAATACGGAACGTTACGTTTTTTACGGGATGGTTGGCAACTCTAATAATTAACCTTATGAACAAAATAAGGTTCAATAACATCATAGCACCCACCCAGCTGTATAGAAACCCCGTCATGCTAGCTAGTACGCAGTACAAAAAAGTCAGCATAACGAAAATAAACTCCACCTAAACTTGGTTTATATCTGACCCAGATGGACTGCAGGTCATAACTTCTTACCTTAAGTTCAGTTCACCTGACACTCTCGGACCGGCGGCCGCCTCGGGTCTCTGCTCCTCCTGCCTCCCCTTTCCCTCATCCACCTGCTGGCCTCCACCACTTGCTAATGTTACTGAATCTGTGGAAGCTCCGCGATGCCACCACACGAAGTAACGAATAACGAGCCTATCTAAATCCCAGTAACGAGTAACGCGTTCCTGATTTTGGTATATTAACTAGTTACCATGCTCGTTACCACAATAATAACGTAGTTACTGTAACGCGTTACTTAATAACGCGTTAGTCCCAACACTGCTTAGGACAAACAAGCAATTGTGTGTATTAGACCCATTGAGTTTATGAAAGCTGTTTGCTAACAAAGTTTGCAAGCTGGGCTGATAAGCTAGCCCTTCTCCATCTTGTCCAAATATGGTCAATTATGGTACCAAAAAGACAACGTGGCTTCAATGCTAAAATGTCTAAAACCAAACAATGTTATTAACTTTCATTAACTTTTCTCTCTTAGCAAGCGAGCACATTTAGCAAACCACTTAAGTTAATTCAAGCTCCAAATATTAATGTCCATGTTAATGGGCTTTCACAGACTGCGCAGAGTGAATAATGGACCCAAATGCAGGACACGGAGGGAGACAGAACTGAGTTTAAACAAAAAGCAAGCCTTTTAATATGGCTGATCACAAAAACCAGGTAAAGTGAACAGGGACGAAAACTAAACTAAGACCTAAACTTGGAAACACTAAACTATGACAGAGATATTAACATGATTCAGGGCAGGTACATGCGAGAAACTATGCAGGAAGAACATGAGCCTGAAACATGAGCAAGACCTGAGCTGAAAATATATGAGTTTGACATTATATGGTGGACGGGACACAGACAACCTGACAAAACCTCAATGAAAACACATAGACTAAATACACACAGGTGATCAGGGGATGTGGAAACACATGGGTAAACAGCTGACACAAATTAACATAACAACGTCACAGGGGAAGAGTAAAACTACAAATACTGAACAAAGAAACGCAAGACTTTCAAAATAAAACAGGAAATATGGAGAGACGTAGACATGACAACACGACCTTGACCACATGAAACATGCAAACAGGAAACACATGACATACTGACACAGAGGAAAACAACAGACTCACACAAGGGGACATAGATGGAAACCTAAACTAGAATAAAACTCAACTAAATCCTAACTGATAATGGCAACACAAGAACTAAGCATATATTCAATATAATATAAGAAATCAAAAAATACAAAATGAACTCAGAAATCTGGGTCACAGACCCAGCCCCTGACATGGGCATTGTAAAAAGTCTTTGAATGTTACCTACATTCTTGCAGAAGTTCAATATGTAGTCCAGAACATAGCAGGAGTCATAAAGAAAGAAAAAGACAGTCCCAGGAAAATAAAACTGTACCCAACCTTAATGTTAGGTCTCTGCATACTCCTCTCTTTTTTTTGTCATGGCTGTGGCAATATCGTTTGAGCTGGGGGAGTTTTCATTCATGTGAACAGGGCACGATCAGAGGGCTTGTCATTCACCTTGGATGGAGCCGGTGTTTAGGGCTACCGATAGCCATAATCATACCAATCCACACAAACCCCCCTCTGCCTGGGCTCTCTGCTGCCAAGGGCACAGATTACCACAAAAAAAAAAAAAACAATTTGGAGGGGCCGGGGCGTGCTGCGACCATTGGTGTCAGAACGGATATGAAAGGCAGGTTCTTTGTTCTCTCTGATATTTATCTGGCAGAGGCCGAGCAGGAGAAGAGATGTGGCCACAAAGACAGGTCTCCCAGGTCGACTGTGTGGTATTAAACTGATCTATGCATGCATCCAAGGGAGATAACACCACACACTGCAAATCTGCTCAAAAGAGAAAAAGTGGTGCCCAGATATACATTGAGTGGAAGGTCTGCCAAAGACAGCACTTCTTAATAAGGGATGTATTCAAGGACTCTTCTAAATAAATAGATAAATGTTTCTTATAAAAAAGGAAAGACTCCTGTTCTTATATACCTTTAAAAAGTGACATCAGTACAATAATTAAATAAACACGTTACTGCATTTACATTTCATTAGCGTAATTCATGAACTAATAATACCTTCTAGATTTTATTGTCTCAAGGCAAATCTTTGCCTTTTAGTGTTCATCTGAAGCCTTGCACATTAATTAAACTTTAAAAAAAATAAGTTTTCAAAGACTTGTATGGCTGTACAAAAGTTTGCACTACACCAGGCTGTTTGTGAAGCAGATTACCCTTGACTGGCTGCCTGTAAGTCTGGACAGACTGCAGTCCCAGCCTCACTGGCACCAACGCAGAGAGGGAGCATGTCAGCAGCAAGGTGAAAAAGTAGCACTTACATAAAAGAGAGCAAGCCAGAGCGAGCCTCTCCATGCTTCTCCCATTCTCTGCCTCCTCTGGGTTAAACCTACGAGATCAATCCACAGCTGTGAAGTAGGTAGGGCACCTTGAAAATGCTGCTATTTATTTGTTTGAAATGTTCCTTTCCTTTCTAGTCCTCTTAAGGCCACTGGGGATTCCGCCATTGATTTCCACTTCAATAACTTGACCCCTGACCTCCAGAAGGGACGTGACGTCCCTCAGCTGACTACTCACAGCCAGGTGTAGTGAGGGAAATCTCCAATCTTCTGTTGTACAGTCTCATTCATTTACAGAATTTAAAGAGCTTTTTCACTTAGGTTAATTACAATCTCTATTTGAGTCCACAGTAAGAGTGTAGCGGGCTGGCGGAGACTCACAGCTGTTTCATGTTTTTCCAAACGCTCAAAAGGCCAGTGACCTCTATTTCAGCTGTGAACCCTGGATAAGGGGAAAAGAAAATTGAAGCATTTACATGCATCTTGTAGACTGAGATAATCTTTGAGTAGCCTCTCTTCTGACGTGCATCTGTTTCAGTCTGCAGTCTCATCTTGCTACGTGTAAATGCTGTTTGAGGAATCTTTTGCTGTTTACAGATGGACTCCCTCTCTGTAATGAAGTCCGCACCACCTGGAGGGAGGCTGTCAGCCACAGGGATCACCCAGCTCTGCAATCTTTGAAAATTGTGTTAGCACACACGGAAGTCAAGATCAGCGCAGAATACAGAGGTTGGGCTGTATAACGCATCAATCAATATTGTCTTAATTATGCAGGGCTCACATAGCTCTGCTATTGTGGGATCACACTCAGAAAGAAGAACATCAATTTGCACAAGTTATTGTTGTTTCTTCAGGGAGTTGAGACAGCAGAGTGTAATAATGGCACAGCAAAGGCATCGTACATGTATTGTTTGTATCAACGTTTCACTCTCAAAAGACAAGAAAGGTAGAGGAGCAACAAATCAACAACACTGATGCCTCTGTGGGGTGAAGAAATTGAAATTGAACCAACATGAAATTAAGTTTGTTTCATAATTTATTGAAAAAGCACATTGACAATAAAGGCAAGTAATACTTAACAATATGCTGAAATGGTTTTAATTTTTGTTTAATTTCTTCATAAATTATCTTTCGATTTCATTTGATAAAGAAAGAAATTTTTCAACATCTACAGTTTAGATGATGGCAGTTATGGTGATGTGTGCTCATGTTACAAAGTGCAAACCATTTGTTTATGCAAATGGTTGAAGCAGGAAATGCACTTTGACCTGATCTACGGCGAAAAGAGCCACTGGTGTGCAAATGTGAACACAGCAAAACAAATTAAATTCAGAATGCATGCATTAGAATCCATTGTGTTGTTTTTGATAAATTAATTGTATCTTGAAGAGGAGAGGCTCCTGTTTTTAAAATGTTTTACTCTATAGTACACAGCATTTAGCAAGCTTTTTGCTTAAACGGTGATGGCTATGTATCCTGTTTGTTATTATAGCCAAATACGTTACCCAAGTTATGCATACCTAAATGTGTATGCTGTAGCTGATACTGCATAATACGTATAATTTTACAATCCTGGAATAGAACAGGATGGTAATAATAACTGAAGGAGCTGTAGTAGTTTAAATTATTCTCTTCAGTGAAGAGTGTGAGTAGAAAGAAACAGAAAATTCAGGGATAAATTGAGCGTTTGTCACGGCTGGCGGGTTGAGCCGTGTGGTGTGGAGGAAAAGGAGGACCCAAAATGCAGACAGCCGACTGATGATATGAGTGAGAGTTTATTTACAGGTGACAGTGGCAGGAACAGACAACGAATCATGAGACATACTAACGGAAACCTAAACTGGGAAAACTAAAGAGCAACTAGAAATCCTCAGGACACGGGGTGAAAGGCAGAGAGACGCAGACTGACGGAGGATACCAAAAACGCAGAGATACACGGATGAATGCAGATGAACGCAGACAAGCCGACAACGAACACAGACCGACACCCACTATATATATACACACATACACAAGGTAATCGGGTAATCGCACACAGGAGAGAAGAACAGCTGATCTGAATACACATGATGACTGGAGGACACAAGCTGAACACAATGACAACAGACACAGACCGCCAGAATAGAACAGGAAATCCAGAACACGAGTCTTCAAAGTAAAGCAGGAAACACACAGACTGATTTACAACACAACACGGGGATATGAACAGAGCACCAAGGACAGACACCGGTAGGGCTGAATATACACCAAACTTCAGGTTCAACCCTAAACTAGTACAAAATCAGAATAAACACAAGGCACAAAAATGAACTTCAAGGAAACACAAAACGCTGGGTCAAAATGACCCAGGACCATGACAGCGTTATTCTAAACCTAATAATTTTATACTTAGTCTTCCATGAGGTTTTTGTATTTTTATGAGTTTAAATCCAGTACAGTGACATTTTTTACTGATCATTAAAAAAAGTCTGCAAAAGGGAAAAAAGTGTGCTTCCATTTGTTAAGATAATGATGAATTCTCTACATTTAATTCCACTACTTGCAGACTCTATGTCTTTCATGCCCTCAGTGTTTGTGGAATAATTCGTGATTTTTTTTTTTATCTGCCAAATAAAAGTGCACATAAAGACAATAACTGACTGCCAGAAATATTAGTTTTAGATTCACATTTACAAACATACCAATGGGATACAAGAATATCCAGATGCGCCAGACCAGAAAAGCGTCAGGAGGCTCGAACACAAGCTGTGTGTTGAGGTGAGTCCAACTATATCCAGCTGTTATCTCTTAAGCACTAGCTCAGGCTGTGGTTGGGAAGGATCCCAACCCTTCACCATGCAACACACATTACAGTGCCCCCTGCAGGTATTCAGACTGGGCCCCATGGGATGTCTAGTGATCTTCCTCAAGTTCCCTCGCCAAGCTTGTTGGGACCTATCCCAGGCAGGGTGAACTGGTCCCTTGTTCTCTTTTCTGTAGGGGTTGTCTGAGTTGTTCTGCATCTGACCACTCACCCAGGACCAATTTTGCCTTGGGAGACCTTACATGGGCAAAACGCCCTGACATTGATCACATAGGTGGCTGTCCTTGTATCCCCTCAGTTTGCTGCCTGTACATTGGAATTTTTATCAGTGGACAAGAGGATTGCTTTATGTGTTTGGGGTGCTCATTGTTGTTACTGGGTGCATTCAGTTCTTTATTACTGTATTTCTGATGTATACTTCCAATCCAGCTAAAATATTTTGGTTAATTATGATTCCGATGGGTGACGCTCAGGCACTGGATGGAACAGCTTTGGGTGTGCTTTAGTGCAAGGACAGCCTGCAGAGTGTAGCTACGCTAAACCGAAGCGCTTGTGTTTTTGTATTTGCAGATGAGCACAAGTAGTGTGAGGATGTATAGGCAGAGCGATGTAGATGTATAAGAAATGTATTACAGTAAGGTACTGTCAATGTAAACACAATGCTCATGTCGGATTTTGTGGTTTACATAATATACCTGAATTTGTGTGAAACAGGATATTACTTCGCAGATGGTTAATACGGGGATCGAGAGAGTAGTCTCCAGTTGCTATGTTACTAGTTGGGTGAGCATGCGAGTGTGCAGAATATTGTAATATGAACATTGGCAGGGAAATAATGAGTAAATGAGTACTTTAGCACATGTTCAGTAGTTACGTGAAAAGTTATCCTGTGTGTTTTAGTGCAGGGACAGCCTGCAGGGTGCAGCTACACTAAACAGAAGTGCTTGTGTTTTTGTATTTGCAGAGCAAATAACACGTGAAGAGAAACGATTCTAAACTCATGCACGCCTCGAAGTGTCGTCTGTCCAAGTGTGCAACAACAAGCTGTCTGAAAATGGAATATTTAGACA
Organism: Simochromis diagramma; assembly: GCF_900408965.1. NCBI lineage: Eukaryota > Metazoa > Chordata > Actinopteri > Cichliformes > Cichlidae > Simochromis > Simochromis diagramma. The sequence goes on along the minus strand of NW_024387279.1, from coordinate 2,024,761 downwards.
ACTTAACTGTATGAAATACAATACATGCACCTAGACTACCTCTAGCAATAGCCAGTGGTTGGCTTAGTTCACCAAAATGTATGTCTTGCATTATCAAATTTTACGAAAAATAATTTTGTTTTTGTTTATCCAGTGAAAAATAGCACAGAAAACAGAAGTAACACTCCTAAGGTCACTTTCTCTCGCTACTGCTGAAATTTCCCCATCATACAGCCAATAGAGACTCACACAATTTGAATGAATGAAGCAAAATTATTAGTTTATTAAAAGAATGCAACACTGTGTTTTTAGTTATAAATTCAGTCAAATAATCTGTCTTAATCTTAAAAAACAAAGGTGGATTTTACTGCTATTTAGGAGAGTCTATATAGATTCATCGCTGTGGTCTACAACCAAATATCTCTATGATTTACCATAATGGCTTTAGTGGCTTTAGCTTCCTGTGCAATTGAATGGATTTCCCTTAAAATGTCTCTGCTATCAAACCTCCTGGAGCTGTCTGGTCCAAGAGGCTTTATTGGAAATACAGTACAATTATTGCAACAGTAAAAGCTTGAAATTTCACACTGACTTAGGCTACATCTGAACTAATCGAGATAAATTTGAAAACTGCGTTTTCTGTCTAAAAAAGCTCTGTGTCCACACTATCTTTTTCAAGGGTTTCTGACCAGTTGTTCATCCAAACTGAAATGATCGAAAATGCTACATTCCTGTATTGCGCATGGGTGAACTTTCAGACCTGCATTATTTCTGTCTGAAATTTATTTACTTTCCAGCTCTTTGAAATATCGCGGCAAAATGTCGAGGAAAAGCACCACGTTTTTTAAATGGACTAACAATGAGGTGGAGTTGTTGCTGCGAGTAACACGAAAGTACAAAGTTGTAAAAGCGAGTGAGAATTAAAGAATTTGAAGAAAAGCTATCTGGAGCAGGTACAAACTGATATTAATCTTTAATAGGGCTGTCAAAATTGAGAGCAAACAAAACAACTGCTGTATAATGCCCTCTTCTATCTTAGTTTAATTGGTCACATGACTGCATCATATGACTAAAACACGTCATCATTTTAAAAAGTCTCTGTTTACGCAGTCTATACTGCACCGCGAAAACAGTGTTTTCAAATGTATCCGCCGTGGAGAGCGTTTCCAAAAAGCTCCATTTGCCTTGACCAAAAACACCGTCTCAGTGTGGACAGAAGGCCACAACGGAGAGAAAAGGATGTGTTTTCAAACTAAAACGTATTAGTGTTGGACATGGCCTTACATCCTGTTTGGCTTATCATGAGAAGTATTCAGTCTTGTTTGCAAGCACTGCTGGGGAAACAAAAGGCTTTTAGCTTTTTATTCAGATCACATACATGTGGAGGTGCCCAGGAGAGAAGACAGTGAGCCTGGTTATTCAATCAGATAGTAAATGGATGGAATATTATTTATATAACACGTTTTCTAAAAGGCTCATTCACACCTACATTACTGCATTGGGGACAATTTGGTATTCAGTCTCTTACCCAAAGATTCTTCGACATACAGACTGTAGTTGCCAGGGATTGAACCACCAACCACCCAAACATCTACCACCTGAGTCTAAGGAGCTTGGAAAGAAAACGTCTGGACTTCTTTAAGTTTCTTGAAGATGTTTCACCTCTCATCCGAGAAGGTTCTTAAGTTATAGGAGCAACTGGTGGAGTGTCCCAGATTTTAAGAACTATGGGAGTTTTCCCCCCCCCCCCAAGAGGGTCATGGACCACCTATTGATCCTCTAACTAATCACACAAGCCAAGGTGTGAAAACGGGGTCACAATTAGCCATGGTTTCAGGTGAACACACTGTGAAATCTGGCCCCACCCTATCATGTGACTTATTGAGGTCAAATAGCCCAGGATGTGAGTGGGCGTTAAGGCGTCTGGGAAGGATCTCAAAACTGGATTATAGGTGTCATAAGCCACCACCTCTGTTCAAAGATGGTTGTTCACAGTAGATAGGCTCATTGGGCCCAACACTCTAAAGGCACGCCATAGAAAAGCCACCTCGACAGAACAAGACTCCATCTGCATCTAAAGGAGAAAGTTCGCTCTTTCAAGGACGCTAATGTTCACATTTTGGACAGAGAAGACAGATGGTTTGAAAGAGGATTGAAAGAAGTCATCTATGTCCACTGGAACTTTCCAAAGTTTTCCAAATGACTGCTGACATGCTTGTGACACAATTAATTGACATCTCTAAATTGTGGTGTACACTGCTATAGTGGAGTGGGAATACATATACTTCATCGTATGTGTTCTGTGTGTGGAGAACTGACGCCTGCATAGCTGGCTTTGCTGTCTAACACTACTGGTACCAAATACAGTGTTCAGTAGAACAATGGATGATTTGACCAGTGTCCAGAAGGTCAGCAGAGACAATGTCATGCTATCGGCAACAGTTTCACATCTGGAAAAGCTTGGCTGTTACAGCACACCCCACCTCCCTTCATTTCTTATTGTGGGCATACAAAGCAGTGGACCAAAATAGGGTGTAATTGTGAGTGAGAGGGATGGGCGTGTTATTTTAGCAGAGTCACACAGTAGACACCTGCTTTTTCTCTCCAAAATACACTGGCTCTGTCCCATCTGGCTTCAGGCTTTGAGTGGTTTACTGAACAAATACAGAGAGAAATAAAATCCTACCTTTCTGCGCCTCACCCCCCCCCCCAACCCCCACCACCTCCCACCCATATTCCCAAATCACCCCAGCTGTCCATCTCGTAGCAGAACGTTCTACCTCGTCTAGATCTAGCCTGACCTAGATCCAGTCTGGAAGGTGCGGCTATATTTCATTTCTCATCACCTTCTGTTGTCAGTTAATAACCTGCAACCTGGGAGGAAGCATTGCGCCGTGGCAGATAGATAGTGCCAACTCACTGTCATGTACATTCAATACAGAGCTGGGGATAATTTTTTTTTTCTGATTGAGCCTTTTAAGTGTTTCGCCAGGCAGGAAAACTGTCCAGGGAGACTTAATTTTCCCAACGACATCTGTGTCCGGAACATGAAACGTTTACCTGGACGCAAAATCATTTTTACATCACCGAGGAGGCAGAGGCGGGGGCAGGGGTAAATGACACGTGTGTGTCTCGGGGCTGATACAACGGATAGAGTATGATGAAGGGGTGATGAGTAGGTGTTCACGATGATGGCACGAGATGAATCGCAGAGAGAAAAGTGACATCCGTAACCTCAATAATCATGTCAGAGGCACAGCAGGGGAGCAGAATTCAGCTGGCTCACTGAATAGACAGCCTAATCGCCCAAATAAAAATCACTTACCGCGGCCCTCCACGCCTGTGCTAAAAGGATTGGGAAAGGAGAAATGAGGTAACCCGCCACTTCATTGTACCGACCACGCCTTCAACCTCCGCTCCATCCACCCGCGGTCTAACCACTTGAATACCATCTGCTTGTTGGCGCACTAGAGAGGGGTCAGAGCTGGGGCATCTGAGCAGCCAATTTTGGCACTTTAAAATCTCTCCAAGTACCAGCACTCTTTCTCAGTCACATCTCACGCGCACACAGGCGAGGTAAGTGAAAACTGCTAATCACCGTAGCAGGGTGCTCACTTTAAAAGCCAGGCGAGGATGCCTGTCAGTCGGAGGGGCAAGCGAGTGGGGGCCGGTCTCAAAGTCGAGAGGAAATGAGTCGATGAGTCTGCCCCTGTGTTTTTCCCCATCAGCCCCTGTTAAGGTTTGAAGGGTCAATCAGCTGTCCTCCAATCTTTTCTGAGCCTCTCCTCTTAAATTCTGTGATGGCTGCTGTTTGAAACATGAACACAGAAAATGTTGAGCACATCAAAGGCTTCGCTCTCTCCCTTTTTCTCTATCTCACATCATCTGCCTCTCTGATGTGTGCAAGAATGAGTGTGTGCATGCGAATGTGTGCGTGCGTCTGTCTACGCACAGACAACCCGAGAGGAGGACTGTTGCCCCTGGGGTTCAGATCTGATCAAAGCAGAGTCTGTCAGTTTGCAGGTACACAAACAGCCAGTCTGTACACACTCTGCACAGAACAGAGAGGGAGAGAGAGTAGGCGAGAGACACCAGCACAGAGCGGGAGAAAGAGGTTTGGGTAGAGCTGCAAAGATCAGAAAGCATCACGCTGTCTTAAATCGGGGTTATGTGGAGGTCAGAAAGCCTCAGTGAGCACTGCTCCTCACTCGCATCCCTATACAAGAGCAACCAAAGGGGACTGAGTTAAAGTCTGGACTCTGTCAACAGGGACAAACTGTTGCTTGGCTAAAAAAGACGAGACTTTCTCATCTCAGCCTTAAAAATTACCCTGAGGTTTGTAGTTGACGAGGTGTCCAGCCAGTCACGGTTGTGCGGTTCACTGCTGCATGATATATTTTATTTGAAGTTAATTTAGCTCTGATCCAGTACTGTCAAGAAACATATCAATGTCCTGGATGGCTATCAGAGGAAAAATGGATCATTTCATTCACTCGGGCATTCCTAAAACTTGCTCAGAAGGAATACCAAAAATAGGAACTCATCCAATGTTAGTCAGAGTTTAGCAGCTTATAAGAGAGGGGAAATGACACCAAGTTTAAAGTGACAGAAAACATTTACTCTGACAGAGGTCGTGGCCTTCCAGTAAAGTCAGTACAAACCATATAAAACAGTTTATTCCTTGTAGTGTGGAAGATATACAAACGACAATACCACAAGCAAAACTTTATTTTTGCCCCCTGTTGAGTAAAAACTGGCTTCCTGTTCTTTTAGCTTGCTTTTGAAATATTGGCTGTTTCAGTCTCTATGTGATCACCAGCCAGCTGCTAACTTTGCTGGATAGGCATTAAACAGACCATTATCAGACCTTTCTCGTTATTGGGAGTCAGGAGACTCAATCGACAGTTGTGGGCTGTGGTACAAAATACATTAAAATAAACTACGCTTGCACTAAAACACCCCACGTAGCTAAATAAAAGTAAGTTGAGCTCTTTTCCCTCTTTTTTTCTGGTTTCTTTTTACAGAAAACCACTTTCCTACTATAGTGATTCAAACTAGAGAATGCTTTAAACGATTGTTAGTGCAGTGTTAACTGCTATTGTAATTTTATGTGTTAATTTTATCATCAAGACAGAGAAGGCATGGGCATGAGTTAAATGGTGAACACATAGGATATCAAGTAAGGTAAATGATGAAGAAGAAAGCATATTTAACAGTTCATGTTCATGATGGGAAAATGCAGGTGAATTGGTGAGGGGAACTGACAAGGTGTTTTGTGTGTCCTCCGGACAGAAGAAAGGAGACCAGGAGACTTGGCGGTGGAATGAAGAAGAACAGGAAAGTATTCAAAGGAAGACATTAGCAAAGAAAAATGGTAGGCAATGAGTACTGGGAGATAGTAGGAAAGATAAAGGAATTATCATAGATAATTGGCAAACCTTCTGGAGGAAACCTGGTCTTGTTAGGAGAGACGGCATCCATCCCACTTTGGATGGAGCAGCTCTCATTTCTAGAAATATGGACAAATTTATTAAACCCCCCAAAATATGACTATCCAGAGTTGGGACCAGGAAGCAGAGTTGCAGTCTTACACGCCTCTCTGCAGCTTCTCTCCTCCTGCTACCCCCCCAAAAACCCATCTCCATAGAGACTGTGTCAGCTTCCAAAAAGACAAAAAACAAACTAAAATCCAGCAACAAGCAACTTAAACATAAACAATTACAAAGAAAGAACAATACAGTATCCACATCTGAACCAAAGAGTCAAACAGTGAAATGTGGATTATTAAATATTAGGTCTCTCTCCTCCAAGTCTCTGTTAGTACATGACTTAATAATTGATCAACAAATCGATGCCTTACAGAAACCTGGTTGCAGCAGGATGATTGGGTTAGTTTAAATGAATCAACACCCCCGAGTCATTCTAACTACCAGAAACTTCGAAGCACAGGCCGAGGGGGCGGTGTGGCAGCAATTTTTCACACCAGCCTATTAATTAATGAAAGACCAAGACAGACTTTTAATTCATTTGAAAGCCTGATGCTTAACATTGTCCACCCCAGCTGTAAAACTCAGAAACCAGTCTTACTTGTTATCATCTATCGTCCACCTGGGCCTTACACAGAGTTTCTGTCTGATTTCTCAGACTTTTTATCTGATTTAGTTCTGAGCTCAGATAAAATAATTACTGTGGGTGATTTTAACATCCATGTAGATGCTAAAAATGACAGCCTCAACATGGCATTTAATCTGTTATTAGACTCAATTGGTTTCTCTCAAAATGTAAAAGAACCCACCCACCACTTTAATCACACTCTAGATCTTGTTTTAACATATGGCATAGAAACTGAACATTTAACAGTGTTTCCTGAAAACCCTCTCCTGTCTGATCATTTCCTGATAACATTTACATTTACAATAATTGATTACACAGCGGTGAAGAGTAGACTTTATCAAAGTAGATGTCTTTCTGAAAGCGCTGTAACTAAGTTTAAGAATATAATCCACTCACTGTTATCATCTTCAATGCCCTGTACCAACACAGAGCAGAGCAGCTATCTGAACGCTACCCCAACAGAGGTCGATTATCTTGTTAATAATTTCACCTCCTCACTACGTACGACTCTGGATACTGTAGCTCCTGTGAAAACTAAGGTCTCTAATCAGAAGTACCTGACTCCGTGGTATAATTCTCAAACACGTAGCCTAAAGCAGATGACTCGTAATCTGGAGAGGAAATGGCGTGTCACAAATTTAGAGGATCATCATTTAGCCTGGAGAAATAGTTTGCTGCTTTATAAGAAAGCCCTCCACAAAGCCAGAACATCTTACTATTCATCACTGACTGAAGAAAATAAGAACAACCCCAGGTTTCTCTTCAGCACTGTAGCCAGGCTGACAAAAAGTCAGAGCTCTGTTGAGCCAACCATCCCTTTAACGTCAACTAGTAATGACTTCATGGACTTCTTCACCAATAAAATTTTAATCATTGAAGGAAAAATTACCAATAATCATCCTACAGATGTAATATTTGTCACGATCTGAGGAGACAGACCGTGCGGTGGTGTGTGTGGTTGACCCAGGTGCGAACACAAGAGAGTAGACCGGAGTAAATTTAAACTGAAAGAGAGCCTTTATTATGGCTGATGACAGGTTTCAAACAAAGCAGAAATACCGTGACTAAACTGAACTTAAACTAAACTGGAAGCAGATACTGATAAGCTATGAAGACTTAGAAAACCATGACGATGACTGTAAAGACTGGCCGTGAGGACATGGAGGGTGGGAACACAGACGACGCGACAGACTGCATGAAACACAGAGACTAAATACACATGAAGGATGATCAGGGGAAGTGGCCACACATGGGAGCACAGCTGACACACATGAACCTAACGACAGGACAGGAGAAGTGAAACTAAATACACTGACATTGAATACAGACTTTCAAAGTAAAACAGGAAACATGGAGATTAGACATGACATGAACTAAACATAACCACGCAGACATGACGCATGACAGGTAGACGCACGAACCAGGGAGACTGAGTACAGGGAGATGACATAAACAACTAAGAAACAAAGGGCTAAACAGCACCCTAGAAATTAACTAGACAAACTAAGCTAAAGCATGAATGAATACAAAAGATACATAAAACTCAACACTGGGTCACACGACCCAGGACCATGACAATTATCTACAGCTACTTTTAGTACCATTGATATCCATTTAGACTCTTTTTCTCCAATTGATCTTTTTGAGTTAACTTCAATAATTACTTCCTCCAAACCATCAACGTGTCTTTTAGACCCCATTCCTACAAAACTGCTCAAAGAAGTCCTGCCATTAATTAATTCTTCGATCTTAAATAGGATTAACCTATCTCTAATAATCGGCTATGTACCACAGGCCTTCAAGCTGGCTGTAGTTAAACCTTTACTCAAAAAGCATCTCTAGACCCAGCAGTCTTAGCTAATTATAGGCCAATCTCCAACCTTCCTTTCATATCAAACATCCTTGAAAGAGTAGTTGTCAAACAGCTAACAGATCATCTGCAGAGGAATGGCTTATTTGAAGAGTTTCAGTCAGGTTTCAGAGCTCATCACAGCACAGAAACAGCTTTAGTGAAGGTTACAAATGATCTTCTTATGGCCTCTGACAGTGGACTCATCTCTGTGCTTGTCCTGGTAGACCACAGGTGTCGAACTCCAGGCCTCGAGGGCCGGTGTCCTGCAGGTTTTAGATGTGTCCTTGATCCAACACAGCTGATTCAAATGGCTAAATGACCTCCTCAATATCTCTTGAAGTTCTCCAGAGGCCTGGTAATGAACTGATCATTTGATTCAGGTGTGTTGACCCAAGGTGAGATCTAAAACCTGCAGGACACCGGCCCTCGAGGCCTGGAGTTCGACACCCCTGTGCTAGACCTCAGTGCAGCGTTCGATACTGTTGACCATAATATCCTATTAGAGCGATTAGAACATGCTGTAGGTATTACCGGTACTGCACTGCAGTGGTTTGTATCATATCTATCTAATAGACTCCAGTTTGTGCGTGTAAATGGAGAGTCCTCTTCACACACTGAGGTTAATTATGGAGTTCCACAGGGTTCAGTGCTAGGACCAATTCTGTTTACACTATACATGCTTACATACAGGCAGCATCATTAGAAGACATAGCATACATTTTCATTGCTGTGCAGATGACACCCAGCTCTATCTGTCCATGAAGCCAGATAACACACACCAATTAGTTAAACTGCAGGAATGTCTTAAAGACATAAAGACCTGGATGGCCGCTAACTTTCTGCTTCTTAATTCAGATCAAACTGAGGTTATTGTACTCGGCCCTGAAAAGCTTAGAAATATGGTATCTAACCAGATTCTTACTCTGGATGGCATTACCTTGGCCTCCAGTAACGCTGTGAGGAACCTTGGAGTCATTTTTGACCAGAACATGTCCTTCAATGCACATATTAAACAAATATGTAAGACTGCTTTCTTCCATTTGCGCAACATCTCTAAAATTAGAAATATCCTGTCTCAGAGTGACGCTGAAAAACTAGTTCATGCATTTATTACTTCCAGGCTGGACTACTGTAATTCATTATTATCAGGAAGTCCAAAAAACTCACTGAAAAGCCTTCAGCTAATCCAAAATGCTGCAGCAAGAGTGCTGACAGGGACTAGAAAGAGAGAGCAGATTTCTCCTGTTTTGGCTTCCCTTCATTGGCTTCCTGTTAAATCCAGAATTGAATTCAAAATCCTGCTCCTCACATACAAGGTCTTAAATAATCAGGCCCCATCTTATCTTAATGACCTTGTAGTACCATATCACCCTATTAGAGCACTTCGCTCTCGCTCTGCAGGCCTACTTGTTGTTCCTAGAGTATTTAAAAGTAGAATGGGAGGCAGAGCCTTCAGTTTTCAGGCCCCTCTTCTGTGGAACCAGCTTCCAGTTAGGATTCAGGAGACAGACACTATCTCTACTTTCAAGATTAGGCTTAAAACTTTCCTTTTTGCTAAAGCATATAGTTAGGGCTGGACCAGGTGACCCTGAATCCTCCCTTAGTTATGCTGCAATAGACGTAGGCTGCCGGGGGATTCCCATGATGCATTGAGTTTTTCCTTTCCAGTCACCATTCTCACTCACTATGTATTAATAGACCTCTCTGCATTGAATCATATCTGTTATTAACCTCTGTCTCTCTTCCACAGCATGTCTTTATCCTGTCTTCCTTCTCTCTCCCCAACCGGTCGCAGCAGATGGCCCCGCCCCTCCCTGAGCCTGGCTCTGCCGGAGGTTTCTTCCTGTTAAAGGGAGTTTTTCCTTCCCACTGTTGCCAAAGTGCTTGCTCATAGGTAGTCATATGATTGTTGGGTTTTCTTTGTATCTATTATTGTACGATCTACTGTACAATATGGAGCGCCTTGAGGCAACTGTTGTTGTGATTTGGCGCTATATAAATAAAATTGAATTGAATTGAATAAGGGAAAAAATTGTAGTGAGCAGTGTGTGAGTCTGGACAATAAGGAAGGTGACTTGTATCATTTAGGTAGACAGAGAGATCGAGCTGGAAAGGATGTGCAGCAGTTTAGGGTGATGGGATAGTGATGGAGATATACTAACGGGTGAATTGAGTGTGTTTAGAAGGTGAAAGGAATACTTTGAAGAGCTGAGAAAAGGAGATTGAGGAGGCTGGATAGAGAACAGTAAGGCGACGTTCATACTGCAGGCGAAAGCGCGTCAAATCAGACTTTTTTTACCCTATGCGACCCATATCCGATCATGGTATGACAGTCTGAACAGCACAAATCCGATATCTTCAAATCCAACCTGGGTCACTTTCGTATGTGGTACTGAATCCGATACATATTTGATGTTTTAGAAAGCGACTGCTGTTTGAATGGTCAGGTCGCTTTAAATCCGTCTTTTACGTCACTGACACGAGACAGACGCCAATTATCAGCACCAGAGAAGCGCCCGAGAAGACATCATGAACGCTTCCTGGCCATCCAGTGTAGATGTCAGTGAAACTGTTGGGAAGACAGCGTTGGAGAAACATGAACATTTTATTTGTACTGTATAATCTGCAGATTCTGACAGAAATCTGCAACTATCCTTTGAAGCACCGCTCCTCTCTAAAACAGCAATAAGGATCATTATTAGGCCAAATGTAAATAACAAAATAACAAAATAACTTAAAGCAAAATTGGAAAACGTAAAGTCCAAAACAAGTCTTCATATTAACGGCCATCAGTCAAACAATACTGTTTGCTCTGGGTCTAAACAGAGCGCGTTGTGTGTGATGTCTTCTTTTGCACATGCGGGCCGCTTTGAGGGTTCACACTAGAGCTTGTCAAATTTTATCTGTAGTGTGAACAAGCAGACAAAAAAATCGGATTTGATCAAAAAATCGGAATTGAGCATTAAGACCTGCAGTGTGAACGTAGCCTTAGTGAATCAGAAAGTGCAGTGAATTAGTAAGGAAGCACTGATGGCAGCTTTGAAGAGGATAACAAATGGAATGACATATCTATTGAGGTATGGTGATGTCGAGGAGTGAGGACAGTGGACCACAGTCTTGGAGGATACCTGAGGAATGAAAAAGAAGAGCAGTTGTATTGATTTTCAAGACCAAGGGTGATGTGCAGAGCTGTAATGATCACAGAGGGATAATGAGCTATACCATGAAGGTATTGGAGAGAGTTGTTGAAAGACAGTTGACAATCAATGAGCAGCAATACAGATCCATGCAGACATAAAACACACTACAGCTATGATGTTTGATTTGATCGAGAAGTATAGAGGTCCAAAGGACTTATTCTGTCCCTCTTTGGATTGGTGATATATAATAGGATGCCAAGACAGGAATTGTGGCACTAAATCAGGAGTGGCAGCATGTGAGGCCAGTGCAGGACATGCCCATCACTGTGATAGTATGTGCTAGGGTGCTAAGTATTGGTATACTTTAGCATGTTTTTAGAAGGCTGTGTTCTAAATCTCAGTACCAATTTGAAAATATACAAATGTGCACATACATAATGACAAGAAACATTTTGAATAATGGGTGCTTTGGTTTTTTGTTATTTTCCTTTTTATACAGCATCGCAGTGAACTTGAAATCAAATAATCAATATATGATCAAAGACTTTTAGCTTTAATTCAAGGGTTTTAGCAAAGGTTTTGTATTAAGAAGTCTTTACTCAGGCTCAGAACTAATTGGATAAAGCATAATTTTGTTTTTAATACTTGTTTGAAATTCCTTTGCAGTCATTGATTGCCTGAAGTCTAGAACCCGTGGACATCACCGAATGCCAGAAACATTTTTTTAAGAACTCTGCAGACACTTTAGATGTTTTCTGTGAAATTATAACCTGCCACGCTGTTCTTTACTGTAACCAGTGGTTTACACCTTGTTGTAAACCTTCTGTTTTTGCATTCATGAAGACATCTCTTTAATGTAGACACACATACTGTTGATAGTCTTCTTGATTTGGTTCGATGTATGTTTTTCTTAAGAATGAAAAACTTTTTATATTTAAAATTTTAAATTTTTTATTGTTTTTTCAGCCTAAAGATGGCCTCGGTCAGCTACATCATCATCTCATATTGAGAATCCAAATGAAAAGATACCAAATATAAATTCAACAGTATGAATAAAGTCCAGATAATATAATTTAATTCATTGTGAAATACAGAGGAAACAGACCTCACCTGGCCACAAAACCTGACATAGTTGTCATTCAGTCGTTCAATTACTTTTTGTAAAAAAAAACAATTCATGCAATATTTTTGTTAAACTCCTTGAATTAATGTCAAATGTACTCAGTATCTTATTTATAAATGGAAATTATGTCTTTAATTTTGAAGGATACATTGGAAACCAGGATTTTTCAGATCTTGCAATATCCATGCCTAACATTTATAGTCTTGTAATACAGACATATGAACTAAAGGTTTTACATTAATCTGTCCCACATCCTACAATATAGCACACTGTATATGCAGTTAATCGCTCCCCTGTTTTCTACTCTTTGTATCTGGCCATTGACGCATCACTGACTTCATCAGCTCCAATGTCATTGCAGACGCATCTTCGGCAGCGAGACCGGTACGTCAATACTCCCAAAACGACGCACACACTGACTTTGCTCAGACTTACGAAGTAGCATTACATTTGGTGTGAGGCTAAAAGGTTGTTTAGATGAATTAAAGCGTCTAGCATTCCCAGCACGTAGCTGACAGCTATGTGTTTCTCAAAAGAGAAAAAGGGAAGGGTAAAAAATGTAAGTTAAGGAACCAGAGGGGAGAAAATAGAGCACGTCAATTGGCTGGGAAAATGAGAAAGTTTGTCCCTGACGCCCCTGTCAGAATGAACGATTAAGATATCTAATATGATGTTTAAAGCTGTGGGGCAGGCGAACTGATAACGGCTCGATAAGGCCCCTCTCTTCGCTCATCCTCGCACGCTAATTAGCTTCTTGCATCTTTTCTGTTGGGGCAGATGGGGGTGCAGGAGGGGGTGCAGGAGGGGTATCTATTTAAAAAGCTTTTGAAGGAAGAAACAGGCACCTGCATCAATCATAATTATTTTACTCTTACTAAAATTAGCAAGAGACGAGGAACATGGTCTCCTTCAGAAAGAAGCAACGCAGAAAGAATGAGTGTAGGGGAGAGACAGAACGAAAGAGAGGGATGAGGTGAATCGATAAATATCACTCCGGCTGATTGGACCTAATTAGAGACACAGAGAGGCATTCTGGACGAGACTGGCTGGAATTGAGTTGGCCAAGTTGTCAGAGCCAATTAGGCCACGGTATTATTGCAGCAGAGAGAAAACACACAGATTAGATTAAGTTTTGTGTGCTTGTGTGTGGGGGAATGTGTGTGTGTGTCTGTGTGTATCACAATGAGGATGCTTCCAGGGAAACATAGCCAGGTGAATGTAACCATCCTCCTGCGGTGCGATAAACTATCATACAACAATAATAATAATCTCTTGCAGCTTATCACACTCACATGGGCACGCATCAACCCAACACTGCAGCTGTCAGCTGCTGGGCGTGCAGCTGTGTAGATCTCCCAAACACACACTTTTACCAGGAACTTTGACTTATTGTGGCGTCAACTGTGCTTGTATTTCTGAATATGCTTGTATGCGTGACTGTGTGTTGTGCGCACGTCTGTACACGAGTTCTGTGCCAGTGTTTGATTCTGATGATTGCGGCTAAAAGTAATCACTTAATATCATGATGGAATCCTCAGAGTTTCCACTAACGCTGCTACAGTAAATCTGAAGGAGGATGAGAAAAGCTGTCCCAAGTTCAGCCAACTAAGCAGCACACAGCTCAGGTTTTGGCAGCAGGTAACATTTGTGTGTGAAAATACTGCTTTGCAATCTTGTGTTTTAGGTGGAATAGAGGAGTGTGTTGGTTCAGCCTGACAAGTGGAGGCAAATTTAGGCAATTATTCCCAAATCCTCAAGCTGTTTTGGATTGTCTGGTGCAATGTAGCATGGTAGCACAACTCTGCCTTCAGCCTTCTACGTTTTTAAAAAAAGAAGATTTAGATCTTGGGGAAATCTCAAAGCAGAAACAGCAGTATGATTAAAAAGAGGGGGGGGGGGGCATGCTAGTGTCTCTCAATGGAAAAACTTCAGACAACAGAACAGATGCAAAGATGGCTTTATTTGTGATGCTGCCTGTGGCAACGCTGCCACAAGCACTGTTTAAATCATCAAAGTCTGAAGGACTTTCTCATTTTTACCCTTCAGCTGTAAAGTTGATGGGGTACTGTTGTCCACCCCACCGGGGTTGGACACCCAAGTTTGTGAATGTGATAACTTGGAACAAGGCAACGTGGGATTTTGAAATTCATACAAGTGCGTCTACTAAAAATCTCAGATGAGTTTCGGTCTCCGTGACCACAAACGCAAGGTCAAGAAAACAGCAGCAAACTGAAAAATGCAAAAGCACACAAAACAAAATGGAAGTTGAATAAAACACAATGGAAATCAACAAAAGCTCAAAAAATGTTTTTGGGGAGACAATCAGGTGATTGAACAGCTGTGGAAGCTAACCGTAAACTGCTAATAGCAAACATGTTCACTAGTCAAAAGTTTGGACACACCTTTGTTATCGTGAAATCCCCAGTCGAAACACTTCATCTTTTAGTGTATTTATCAAAGCATTGGATGATCAAAAATGAGCATTTACATGGAGACGTTTTGTTCAGGTAACCGCAGTCTGCAAAGAGTTAGCTGCAGCCAACTTTACAAAAGACAGTAATCTATTTTAGCAGTTACACATAGTTTAATATGAGCATGTGCATCTATCTGATTGGTTAAAACAGGTGAGGAGAAGTTATAGTTCCCAAATCCCATTCCTAATTCCAGGTAAAAATCAAACCCAACACCTCATTTACTGTTTGGTTGTTTTTGTTGGTTTTTTATTTTATTTAATTTATTTTATTTTTTTCCATTTTTTAGAGTCTCACTGAAGGCATCAAAACTATGAATTAACACATATTGAATTATGTAGGGGAAAAAAATAACTCAAAGCATGTTTTTATTTTATATTTCCAACATAGCCACCCTTAGCTTTTATTACTGCTCTGCACACTCTTGGGATTCTCTCGATGAACTTCATGAGGTCGTCACCTGAAATGGTTTTCCAACAGTCTTGAAGGAGTTCCCAGAGATGCTGCATCTCATCCCAAACCATCTCGGTTGAGTTTAGGTCAGGTGACTGTGGAGGGACCATGAATCTAGGGACCATCTGTTCACCTTTTCTGCGTCGCACAAAGACCAAAGATGTCAAACTTGGACTCATCAGACCAAAGCACAGATTTCCACTGGTCTAATGTCCATTCCTTGTGTTTCTTGGCCCAGACAAATCTCTTCTGTTTGTTGTTTTTCCTTATTAGTGGTTTCTTAGCAGCTATTTGACCATAAAGGCCTGAATGGCACAGTCTTCTTTGAACAGTTGATGTGTCTGCTACTGGAACTCTGTGTAGCATCAGGGCTCTAATCTGAGGTGCTGTTAACTTGTGATTTCTGAGGCTGGTGACTCAGATGAATTTATCCTCAGCAGCAGAGGTGACTCTTGGTCTTCCTTTCCCAGGGGGAGTTTCCTCATGTAAGCCAGTTTCATATAGTGCTTGATGGTTTTTGCGACTGCACTTAGGGACACTGTCGTTTCTCTTTACTTAGCTGATTGGTTCTTGCCATAATACAGTGGGGCAAAAAAGTATTTAGTCAGCCACCGATTGTGCAAGTTCCCCCTCCTAAAATGATGACAGAGGTCAGTAATTTGCACCAGAGGTACACTTCAACTGTGAGAGACAGAATGTGAAAAAAAATAATCCATGAATCCACATGGTAGGATTTGTAAAGAATTTATTCGTAAATCAGGGTGGAAAATAAGTATTTGGTCAATAACAAAAATACAACTCAATACTTTGTAACATAACCTTTGTTGGCAATAACAGAGGTCAAACGTTTACTATAGGTCTTTACCAGGTTTGCACACACAGTAGCTGGTATTTTGGCCCATTCCTCCATGCAGATCTTCTCGAGAGCAGTGATGTTTTGGGGCTGTCGCCGAGCAACACGGACTTTCAACTCCCGCCACAGATTTTCTATGGGGTTGAGGTCTGGAGACTGGCTAGGCCACTCCAGGACTTCCAAATGCTTCTTACGGAGCCACTCCTTTGTTGCCCGGTGCGGTGTGTTTTGGATCATGTCATGTTGGAAGAACCCAGCCTCGTTTCATCTTCAAAGTTCTCACTGATGGAAGGAGGTTTTGGCTCAAAATCTCCACGATACATGGCCCCATTCATTCTGTCCTTAACACGGATCAGTCGTCCTGTCCCCTTGGCAGAAAAAACAGCCCCATAGCATGATGTTTCCACCCCCCATGCTTCACAGTAGGTATGGTGTTCTTGGATGCAACTCAGTATTCTTCTTCCTCCACACACAACGAGTTGAGTTTTATACCAAAAAGTTCTACTTTGGTTTTCATCTGACCACATGACATTCTCCCAATCCTCTGCTGTATCATCCATGTGCTCTCTGGCAAACTTCAGACGGGCCTGGACATGCACTGGCTTCAGCAGCGGAACACGTCTGGCACTGCGGGATTTGATTCCCTGCCGTTGTAGTGTGTTACTGGTGGTGACCTTTGTTACTTTGGTCCCAGCTCTCTGCAGGTCATTCACCAGGTCCCCCCGTGTGGTTCTGGGATCTTTGCTCACCGTTCTCATGATCATTTTGACCCACGGGATGAGATCTTGCGTGGAGCCCCAGATCGAGGGAGATTATCAGTGGTCTTGTATGTCTTCCATTTTCTGATGATTGCTCCCACAGTTGATTTTTTCACACCAAGCTGCTTGCCTATTGTAGATTCACTCTTCCCAGTCTGGTGCAGGTCTACAATACTTTTCCTGGTGTCCTTCGAAAGCTCTTTGGTCTTGGCCATGGCGGAGTTTGGAGTCTGACTGTTTGAGGCTGTGGACAGGTGTCTTTTATACAGATGATGAGTTTCAAACAGGTGCCATTCATACAGGTAACGCGTGGGGGACAGAAAAGCTTCTTACAGAAGACGTTACAGGTCTGTGAGGGCCAGAGATTTTCCTTGTTTGAGGTGACCAAATACTTATTTTCCACCCTAATTTACGAATAAATTCTTTACAAATCCTACCATGTGGATTCATGGATTTTTTTTTCACATTCTGTCTCTCACAGTTGAAGTGTACCTCTGGTGCAAATTACTGACCTCTGTCATCATAGCTTGTCCAGGAAAGCACCAAGGGGTTCCCAGGTCAGCCGAGAGATATAATCTCCCCAGCGTGTCCTGGGTCTGCCCCAGCGTGTCCTGGGTCTGCCCCAGAGCCTCCTCCTCCCAGTGGGACATGCCCGGAACACCTCACCCAGGAGGCGCCCAGGAGGCCTTCTTGTCAGATGCCTGAACCACCTCAACTGACTCCTTTCGATGTTGAGGAGCAGCGGCTCTACTCTGAGTCCCTCCCGGATGGCTGAACTTCTCACCCTATTTCTAAGGGAGAGGCCAGGCACCCTCATTTCCGCCACTTGTATCCACGATTTCGTTCTTTCGGTCACTACCCACAGCTCGTGATCATAGGGGAGGGGAGGGACGTAGATCGACCAGTAAATCAAGAGCTTCACTTTTACACTCAGCTCTCTCTTCCCCACAACGGACCGGTACAGTGTCCGCATCACTGCAGCCGCAGCACCAGTCCATCTGTCGATCTCCCGCTCCCTTCTCCCGCAACTTTTGACCCGGAGTGGGCACTCCACCCAACGTATGTATAAGGATCGAATGGCCCGTAGCTATAGGGTGTTTGGCCCATTGCTACATCTTAACTTACTATACTTATGCTTACTAGAATTGGCTAGATGCTGATATACCACAATCACAACTTTACTGACATCTGAATGCATGAACATATGACAGAGAGGGTGAGAACGTGCTGACTTAGGTGCTTCTCTGGCTGCAGCACGTTTAAAAATGAACTTGCTTGACAGTATTTTGTATTTGACTGATTTAAACTATCATAACAGTTACCCTCAAGCCTAAAACTGATGTTACTGTGACCAGTGGCAACACCAGACAGGAAAAAAGGTTCATAATTTGCAATTTGGTATAAAAAATGAGACGTGAGCAATGCTTTAGAGATTGGAGTCACCCATTGGAATATACAGAAGCAAGGGTATTGTCAGCTCTTGCTAGGTCATGTTTTTGGTCATGTCAAACAAAATGTTGACAACAATGAACTCTACCAAAATTACACAGGCTAATTCAGAGTAATTCAAATACAAAGAACATGGACTTTAATCATAAGGCAGCTGAATTTCATTTTAATTACCTTGTGCTTGTAGCCACAGGTCCAGCATGTCACAAAAAGGCTGATTACAGATCCACTGAACAGACCCGGACAGCAGCAGGCTTTCTCTGATGATTTATTAATAAAAAAAAAAACAGCAAGAGATGGGAGCTAGTGAGGAGGTACCAGGGAAACTCTGCAGGTCCACAGATTTGCACAGGCGATCAGAGGGAAATGGGCAACATGTGGTTAAATTAACTGTCTTACTTGTGAAAGAAAGAAAAGTGGTTTGAGGTGCTGGGGGAAAGTTCTTCAGAGATTTCAGAGATGTTTGGGTCCGAGAGTGGGCAGGCTGGTGAGCAGGTGTCATTACTTGGCTGGCAAGTGACTAGGAGAAGAGAAGACAGGCGAAGATGCTCACAGCAAACATTTAAAAGTTCTGGAAATACTTCAGCCCAGAGTTCACCATATGGCAATGACAATCTGGCAGGGGACCACTGAAACTTCCAACCTTCATATGTGCAGTGTGCTTGACTGAGGAATGAGAAACAGGTGTGGAAAGGTCTTACATCCCAGTAATCTCAAGTAACCTCAGGTAACAGACACATCTCAACATTAACTGCTTGGAGAAGATGGCATACATCAGGCCTTCGTGATGGACCTGATGCAAACAAACTACTACAGAGAGATAACAATTAGAAGGGGAGCATATATCTGTGACTGATGAAGTTCTGCATCAGATAACCTAGCCTTCACAATTTCCTGCTCAAAACCCAACTGACATAGTCTGGAAAGCAGAGTGGATAGCCAGCATATGCTACAGGCATAATGCAGCAAAGCATTATGCCTCGATGCTGGAAAACTATTCTAGATGGGTAGCTCATAATGCAGCTAAGATAATAAAATTATCAGTTATGAACAGTGTTGGGACCAGTGTTGGGTAAGTTACTTTAAATTAGTAACTTAGTTACATTACTAGTTACTTCTATCAAAAGTAACTCAGTTACCTCAAGTTACTCGTTACTTTCAGAGTAACTAGTTACTAGGGAAAGTAACAGAATTCTCTTGTTAAT
Source organism: Simochromis diagramma (assembly GCF_900408965.1). Classification (NCBI taxonomy): domain Eukaryota; kingdom Metazoa; phylum Chordata; class Actinopteri; order Cichliformes; family Cichlidae; genus Simochromis; species Simochromis diagramma. The sequence continues at coordinate 2,005,364 of NW_024387279.1, read as the reverse complement.
GTGTTGCTTCTGTAACTGGATACCCAGCAAGTTTGCCAGTCTTCTAGCTTGCTTACTTGCCACAAGTGCACTGTGCCACCTACCAATAGAAAGGAAAAAAATAATGTGCACATTTCCACGAGAGAAATCCCACGCCTGGACCGTGGTTGATTCTGACCTGATTCTATCCTAGCCTGCTTATTACATCCAACACAAAAACTGCAGTCGTGGTGCTTTTGATTGTACTCAGAACTCGGAAATTCTGCCTTCTGAATAGGAAGATGTAGGTAACACCAGACTGCAGATGAGCTGCTTACAGGGCTGGACTGGGACAAAAAAATCGTCCCGGGCATTTTGACTAGAGACCGGCCCACCATTATAGGAAAAATCATGAATCCTTTGAATGAAAACAAACACTGTTGTGACAGTGATGTACACTGTTCTGATGGTATATATGCATCAATCTATCAATCGTTTGTTTGTCGTTTGTCGACTCAGATAATTATTTTTTTAAAAGTGAGACATTTTAAATGAGAATATTTAATAATAAATGAGAAGTATTTCTTTGTGCCCCCCTTTCCCTGTTAATGCCCTACCTGCCCCCCTGGCAACACTTTGCTAGACCCGCCCCTGCACAGTTACCAGCTGTCAGCTACTTAGAAAAGGATCCTGGTGTTATTTGTCTCTCAGAAACAGTTCATAACTTCAACTCATTCATGTCACCTAAAAGGTAAACCTGTTTCTCCATCACAGCTCTGATGATTCAGTAAGGACATCTCCTGGTTTCATCTTCATGTTTCCCTCTCACCACATATCCAAACCGATATCATGACCAGCAGGTTTACAGCTGTGGCTCCAGCAAACATCAGCTGATACTAGAAATTAATATTAAATAAATTCTAACAACAGCTGATCAAGTTTAAACGTGTTGCTGTTGTTTACCGCGACATCCGCTGGTTTCCTCTTTCTGGTGCAAAGTGGGCGATAAATAAACAAGAGAGAAAAGCCGATCAGCTGATCATTGATGGGTTTCATGATTGAAGTAGAAACAGGAGAGGGAGGGTGAGAGGATGAGAGAAGCAGCGTAAACACAGAATAACTCCAGCTTTGTGTTTTTTTCATTGTAGCTGAAGTCCAGGACAAACTGTTCCTTTTCACCTCAAGACGAAACGTAATATTTTCTCTGAATACGAGACGATCCGTTTTTTACGGGATGGTTGGCAACTATAATAATTAACCTTATGAACAAAATAAAGTTCAACATCAGTAACATAGCACCCACCCAGCTGTATAGAAACCCCGTCATGCTAGCTAGCACTTCAACTAAACTTGGTTCATATCTGACCCAGATAGACTGCAGGTCATAACTTCTTACCTGAAGTTCAGTTCACCTGACACTCGGACCAGCAGCCGCTTCAGGTCTCTCCTCTTGCCTCCCTTTTCCTTCATCCACCTGCTGGCCTCCACCACTTGCTAATGTTATTGAATCTCTGGAAGCTCCGCGATAGCCACCACACGAAGTAACGAGTAACGAGCCTATCTAAATCCCAGTAACGAGTAACGCGTTCCTGGTTTTGGCATAATAACTAGTTACCGTGCTCGTTACCACAATAATAACGTAGTTACTGTAACGCGTTACTTAATAACGCGTTAGTCCCAACACTGGTTGGGACTAACACGTTATTAAGTAACCTCGCAAACGGAGGGCGCCCTTACTCCCAGCAAACCCAATCGGTGCCTACGACATTCGCTGGCATGATGTCGGGGCAGCATGAGTACGAGTAATTTATTTATTTTTTGCCGATGCCCGTGATGCCGACCCCCCACCACGATGCCACCCCGGGCAACCGCCCGTGTCGCCCGTATCAAAAACCGCTACTGGTCACAACAGTGTTTGTTTTCATTCAAAGGCTTTATGATTTTTCCTATAATGGTGGGTCGGTCTATAGTAAAAACGCCCGGGACGATTTTTTGTCCCAGTCCAGCTCTGTATGCAGCTCATCTGCAGTGTTACCTACATCTTCCTATTCAGAAGGCAGAATTTCCGAGTTCTGAGTACAATCGAAAGCACCACGACTGCAGTTTTTGTGTTGGATGTAAAAAGCACACATGACGCTGTGACGTAGGCTAGAATCATGGCAGTAGTAGGAATTTTCCATCATTTGGGTAAATATAGGCTGGGTCAGGCTGTGGGTGAGTTACACAGAAAAAGGTTTTAATAACCAAAATAATTTTGGGAAACAGGCAAGAAGTCCAAAATAATGGCTGTGAGTTTCTTTAGTGCCCTAGAAGGCAGTCATATTAGGTTTTTGTTTTTTTTGTTTTTTTAATGGGACTTAATAAAATTGTACCTTCAAGATTTTATCTTTAAGAATTCATTTTTATCATTACAAGAGCTAAAACATAAGATTTTTATTTATTTACTTTTTTAAAACTTTGTACAGCACAGTCAACCTGTGTTTTTTTAAAATATGCTTATAAATAAATTAATTTAATTCATTGTTATTAGATTACTCCATAAGAATTCCAAAAGAAATCAGCACTCTAAATATCAAATTTTTCCATTATTAACATATTAACCCTCCTTCAGTATATGCATAGCTCATTAATGGTTGTGCATTTATGTTTTCCAGGCCAGAAGTCATGCAGCACAGGAATACCAAACTTTGACTGACTGAAAAAAAGCTTGATTTAAAAAAGAAGAAGAAAAGAACTACTAGCACAGTCTGTTAGTTAGCAAGAACATATTAATATATCATTTATATAATAAGGAATATATCAGAAAGTAAGTCACCACCACAGTGTAGTAAGTGCACAGTTTGGACTTGGCTGGACCACACAGGGCTTGGTGGAAGGAGAAGTAAAGTGTGAGTCTTTGGTGGTTCAGTCGCTCATCTACCCTGTTCCTAACCCTCTCCCCCTGCCTCCTCTTTGGATCATGTATTCCCTGCTCACTGTATCTGTCAACTCTACATCAGTGTCTGCTTCTTTGTTCTTTTCTTTTCTTCTTCATCTGCTTCCACCACTATTCTCCGTCGACATTGCCTCATCCCGTTCCTCCTCACTTGAGCCTAATCTCATAAACTGAAATCTAAGCTCTAACATAGGAAAATGAGCATAAACATGAATAAATTCTTTAGTCTGAATATTCATGTTTTTATTTCTTGTTTTTCTTTAGTGAAGTTAAAGGTGCAGTTGTTGTTTGGTTACAACATGTTAGTTTCACTGTAGTGCAGCATTTGACAATTAAAAGCTACACTTTAGCTATTAGCAGGGGCTCACGCTCAAAGTAGCCATTGTTTTTACTTGAATTCTTAAATCTCTCCCTGCATCTATTCTCTTGTGATGTTAGTTACACCTTCCTGCTTCTCTTCCTCACTCTGTTGTTAGGACTGTTGTTCCTTCTGCCTTTTTCTATGCCTCCTGCTAGCAACAGCAGCTCCTTTTGACTGTGAATGCTCATTATTAGTTGTTGCTATTTGTTCCTACTATTAATGGTGACGCTGCAGCGGCAGCCCCGACAGCTGGCATTGAATAATATTTCCATTACATTTTGCTGCATCTATGTCAAGTTCCTTTTTCTATTTCTATTTCTTAGTGTCTCAGCTCCAATGTTTCACTTTTTTTTTGCCCATCTTTATCACCCACTTCTTCCACACTGAACTCTGTTAAGTTCTGTGTTTCTGAGTTTGCTTATATTTCCAGTTTATGTTTTCTTGTCTGTTAGGTTGCTCTTGTGCCCTGTGTCACTTGTGAGAGTCTGTTATATTATCTGTGTGTTCTTCTCCCTTGCACTCTGTGTGTCCCTCACTCTTCACGTCTTAGTCGTGTCTCGTTTCTTTCCCTTACCTGTTCCCCCGTTCCTCTGCTTTGTCTCCCTGTTTGTTTATCCCCGTTGCTGTGCTGTTTCCTGTTTTAGTCTGACAGCCACTCTTTCTGTGTTCAGTGTGTTCAGTTTTGCTTCCCTGTCTCTTTATGTATAATTCATTCCGGCTGTGTTTCTGCTGTGTTCCCACTTCCCTCGTTACCCTCACATGTGTGTATGGTGTCTGTTTTCCTTGTGTCCCTTGTCGGGTCTTCTGCTTTCCTCGTTTCATGTTCCGAATTTCCTGTTCCGTGTTCCATGTTCAGTATTTACTGTTTAGTTTTAGTTTGACCAGTTTAGTTTTATTAGTTAAGTCCCCGTTCCTGTTTTCCCTCTTGTTTTTATTTTTGTTTAGCCTTTGATCGGGTCGCCTTTTGTTAAAAGCACTCTTGCCTTCAAGTGTCCACATTTGGGTCCTCATCCTCTCTCCTCACAATCTGCCATTGCAGATTGTTACAGTATGTTTGTAGTATCCAGATCATCTTTCCCCGTGGGCAGTGGCTGATCAGGTCTCATGAGGGAGAAAAAGAGGCATGCCGGAAAAGGGTATACAGTTTGGTACATTCCTGGTCCCAGTATGCTGGGCCATTGCCAACCTGGCTAAAGAACTTTTCCACCAGTCTCCATCCACCATCCCTGCAAAAGGAAGATCACACTGCCAGCTCCCCAGATTCGACGTCGCCACTCAGCTCACCCACCTCAACACAGCTGTTCTGCCCACCGGGGGTCCCACTGGCCGGACTGCCAGAGGTTCTGCCATCCAGCCCACCAGCTCCCTCCTCTTGAAGGAAGCATTGCTCCTACCATCAGCACGCCATCCCTCAGCTAGACTTCTGTGGACTCACCCAGGCAAAATTGTTTTATCAGTTCCTGGGAATAACGGTCACATCCAGTCAGAGGCCATTCTGCGTCCCAGCACAGCCTTGCCGTGGTGAGGGAATCAGACTCCGCTTTTCCTGTGCATTCTGTTGCTGAGGGGCTAAGCCCAGCGATAATAAATCCTGTGATTACTGTTGATAAAAGGCAACAGTACTGACTCAGCAGGGGTTGAGCTAAGCACTTCGGATTTGTCTGGAAATAAAGTGTCAATGTTTTTGGAATCTGTGGGTAAAGGGATAGCAGTTGATTTTTCTAAGCCAGCAACTGCTTACATTTTTGGTCCTGCCTTTGCCAGTTTGGTTGATCCCAAACACTATAGTAAGAAATGTTTTGTTTCGGACTTGAAAGAAACTCATCATTCCAAGCCATATGTTCCTCACCAGGCTAGTCATGGGCTTCAATGAATACGACTGTCACAAACTGTAACCAAAGTACTCTGAGAAAGGTCTGCCCCATTGGTGCTAATTCTGTGTGTGTTGGTTCAGTTCACTGTGTTCAGCCGGCCATTTCAAACATCATTTCAGTGCTTATGGAAGTTTTTTGTGTTCCTGCACTGGCCCCGCCTGAGGCTCAATATAGTGGCCAGACATGTGCTCATTCCAGTACCAAGCCACTAAGATACAACCAATTCTAAACTCGCTTTTAGGTTCTGAACCTGAAATAAAAGTGACTGGTGATCCCGCTGAGACTACTAACTTTTGTGGCCCTTTGTTGGTAACTGTAAAGAAAAGAAGTTGCTTTTCCTAAAGACTGTTTGGCTCTCCAGACTGTTTGGTCTAGGGCTGTCACTTCAAACCATCCCTGAAGTGCCTCCACTTCCTGTTTCCACTCCCAGGGCAAAGTGGACCCACCCTTCCCTTGCACCCATTTCTGTTCCCCAGGTGAGGTTGGCCGGGCTCCAGCCGGTCCCTGTTCATTATCCCAGGGCAGCTAAGTTCCAGCCTATCCCTGCCAACTTACCAATGGCTTTTATGGGGGTGGCTAGGGCTCAGTTCAGCTCTCTCAGTTCCCAGGCCAGCTGTCATCCCATCCACTTGGGTGGAGGTGCTATAGTTCCAGCAGGTGCCTGCACCTGCTACTGTGTCCATTAGGGGCTCAGCTGAGACTGTCAAGCCTCCTGTGACCACTGGGGGGTCAGCTGAGCCTGCCCAGCCTCCGCAAGCAAAGCCAGTGGGTCTCTCTCGACCTGAACCCAAGGGGCATGAAGCAGCGGAGCCTGCTGCAAGCGCTGCGCAGCCTCAGCCAGAGGTCTTCGCACTGTCTGGCCCAGCCACGTCTCAGCCAGAGGTCGTTGAGTTGTCTGTTACTGCTCAGTCCAAGTCAAAGGTCAGCACACCTGTGCCACGCCACATCCTGCACCCTCCAGGCATGCCACACCACTCATACACCTGCCAGGGCTGCCACTCCACATCCTAGACTGCCAGGCCTGCCATGCCACGTCCTGCACCACCTGTACCAGCCATGCAGTAAATAGAAGTGGATACCATACAGTAGCTTAGGAAAAGATCTGACAAGCTATCCTTAATTCATGTTGATTATCAGAGCACTTGAGGTGACTGGTTGGACGACATAATATCCTACAAAATATTTAATTGACAATTTTTGTTTTTCTAAATTAATTATAAAGTGTCTTATTTACATTAATTAAAATATAGGAACTTACCAGCCATCCCGGCCTCTTTGAGAAACACAGTGACTGAAAAGAACAGAAATTGGTATTTCTGCATTATATTGTACACTTTGTGTGAAAAAAAGTCATGCACACTTTGTTCATAAACGCTTCTGGGAAAATTGGGTTCAATTGTTTTTGTGGAATGATGTTTTTACTAAGCTTATTTCACGTTTTCATTACCTAATAGTGAGATCTACTCTTACCTATGGGAGTTTATGAAGGGCAACAGTCCCAGTTGCTGATGTGGCTCCTTTGAAATATTAATTGCCCACCACTGGTCTGATTGGACTTAAAATATCAGACTGCGTCTGATATGTTTCACAGATAATGTCTACATATTTCCACTTTCTATAGGGATTTACATGACATGCTAAATAGTTAGACTCTAGGTAAAGGATTGGGTGTCATTAGTCACAAATAGATGGCATGAAATGATATATGAACAGAAAGTCTGTTATAATAACAGCTAAATGACTTTAGGAAATTTGCGTATTATTCATACACTGTTTTATGACACCAGGCTGCAAAAGTTATCCGAGACACATTTGCAGATCCATCATTTTCTCTGCGTGTATTGGATTGCACAGACATACACTGCAGGTCCTAAAGCACACAGTATTTATTTAAACTAGTGTGTGTTTGGGAATTTAACACTCAACTTTCCACTTATAAAAGGAAGAGCAATTGTTTCTTGTTTTTAAGTAGCACAGAAGGACTTTACATCAACTAATCAGTTATATGTTGGCCACAGACACACTCTTAACAGCAAAAAGTGCAAATACACGGCTTGGTGAAAGAAAAACCTGAAAAATTTCTATTTCTATGTGGTGTTGACACAGCGTGCACACATTTGGAGTGTGAAGAAGCTCCAGCCGGTTTGCTCTGCTGGCACTGCCTGTGGAAACGGCTGTCTCTTGGAGCAAGTCTCCGATCAAAGGGGATCAATTCCTCTGACCTTGTTTGAATCAAAGCGATGGACCTGTTCAGCTCTGCCTCAGCCTCCCATTTAGATGAGGCCTCATACACAAGGCAAACAGTGGTAATGATGATGAAGAATCAATAAGTGATTATGAGGCTTTAAGCCATATTGTTAGGAGATAGAGTAGGGTTGTGCAGGGAGAAGATTGGAACGAGGGAGCTGAAAGTGCCTGAAATAATACACACAAACACACACACACACACATGCACAGAAATTACCATGCAAAACCATGTTCGCGAAAACACACAATACAGCCAATATTCACACATATTCGCACAAGGACAAAAACTGTCAATATTCACAAACACACGCACACAAATGATTACTTACATTTAAACAGGGGAGTAAACACACGCACACACACACCTACAGCTGGTTAACAATCAGTCTCTATGTTCAACTCCATTGCTAATGACCAGCACAGCAGAAACTCTTGCAACCAAATCCTTGCATTTTTATTAAAGTGCATATTATCTTCTATATGTATAAGACCTGAACTAATCTTTGTAAATTCTCTTTTTTTCACTTTTAATTATTGTGAAACCTATTAATTCTCCATATTAATATGCAAAGAGCTTTCTAGATTCAGTATACATCACTGAAAGTAATTATGGATGAGAGTTTTTCTTTTTGTTTTTTTCTCAAATGCCTAACAACTTAAATCCTCCCACTATGGTGCAGTGTGGTAGGAAGACAAACACTGCCCTCTTCAGCTCGTCTACAACAGCTCCGGGGGGGCAGCTGGCATCCAGCCTGCTGTCATTTTCACTCGGCAATAATCCATCTGAACATTTCAATATTGCTCTGTCTGTTTCTTTTGTCTCGCACACGATCTGCTTTCTCCCTGCTGCATTTGAATGTTTTCCTTTTTATCTTGTCATCTCAAAACAAATATCTCCCCACCACATCTGAGCACTATTAAATGGTAGAAAATGTCCTAAAATGAGACAGATTTTCTCTCTGTTTGAGGGGATAAGTATCTTTTTTCCCCGCCTCTCAAGGCAGAGTTGAGACGAACAGGCAGTGGAGCTTCACAAAGGATAAACAGAGAGGACAGCACAATAGAAAGTCAGTTGTGAAGGTCATGCGTGGTTAATGCATTTAGATTCTTAATTTCAGCCCTTTGCCAAACCTCACTGACACGAGCCCACACCACTTAATTTAGGAATGATCGAGGGCAAAGACACACAGTTGTGTGCACACTGTAGCGCTCTGCTTTTGCACTACGTTTCTCCCATTCTGCTCTTTTCTGGAAACAAACACAGAAACAGTCACTCTGAGAATCAGTCAGTGCTTTTCTGTGAGGTAAGGGTTTTTTTTATTTTTCAGTAGTTTCACACCACTGTTCATTACCCTCATGACAGCTGCAAGATTACTGTGATGTTTCTTTCCCCAAGATATATAAGGAAAGGCTGTTCCAAGACACAGGGAGATCATTTTAACAGTTGAAGAAATTTTGCTCATTAGAAGATAATGTAACTTCTTTCTTCTTAACAGTGCCTTACAATGTTCAGTGCTTATGGAAGTTTTCAAAGCACTCTGGAAATCTTTTTTCTTGTTCTTCCATCTTTGCTAAATTATAGTTATGTATTATCTAAAGCTTAGAATAGCTTTTAAAAGGTCGTAATCATGCGCACTTGACTTTATTCATTGTTTAAAATTCATTGCTCACTGTAGAAAGAGATGTGTACTTCTGTGCTACTTTTATTCATCTGATAATTGGTGGTTAGCTTTATATATAACTATATATAGTGGGGATATATTGGTTGGAATACTACCTTAGATATAGTTATAGTTTGAACTCCAAACAGACACCAAAGAATAAAACTGCCATTGTAGAAATAATAAGAATATCTAGCAGTTTTTTTTTATGAACGGCGATGGGGAAAAAAATTGCAATTATTTAACATTTGCAAAGTCACTTTTCTTTGGATTATTTTGATGATAAAAGTTGTTGCATTTTTTCTGCCAGCTAACCACAGGCGAATGTGGGGCTGCTCATAGCATTGGCGAGCCTGCTGCTGCTAATCGCTGCTGCTGGAAAGGACTGTTGGAGGGCAGGAACACGCAGGCTGTTGGCACCAGGCTGCACTACTGACAAACTCTGAGACAATGTTATTGAACGTCACATGTCTTGTGTTACTATTTGCAGTTTCATAACTTTTCCTTTGATTAAGAAAGGATCTAAAGAGGCACTTACCTCATTGGTCTTTGGGGAAAGTGTGTTGGACTACATGGATAACCTGCCAGGCACACGTGATGTTGTTTTGCTCTTGTTTCAGGATCTTTGCTGGCATAAAAGAAAAAAGAAAAAGGAGCCTTTACTGCTCGTGAAGCTCAGGTACATTTACAACAGCTGCTCTGGCAAAGTTCCAGAATAGATGTTACAAAGGCTCCAACAACGTTAAAGTCATTAGTTGTTAGCAGGGATCTCCTGCTGTGTGACTTTTTCCTCTCTTTTTCTCACAGTTGACATGATAGTGATGAGATTAGCATTGGTGGGGATGTGCGTGTTGACTTTGGCCTCTGTCCCGATCATGATACCCCGCTTGAAGTGCACTACACTGATTCCTGGTGTGCCAGATCGGCGCAGGCTGCTGCAGGTCTCTGGCACCCTCTGTCTGTTTGGAGGCTAGTACTGCAGACACTGCTCTTGAAAAACACTCCTAATCAGATCCAGCCAGAAGCAGTTTGAGTTAGTTTTCTCTTCTGATAGTCTGAACTCAAATCTGTGGATTGGTTTGGCATGTATGGGTGTGTTTCTCTCGGGTGCTTCTGGTACAGGGAGCCTGTTGTGGCATGGAGCGGATATTTACACCAAATACAGACAGGAAGTAGGTGTCATCACACGGTCACACTATAGGATTTTATCAGGGTTTTCAACTTTAACAATCACTTCCATTACAAGTGTAAATGTACATAACACCCACACTTTGGAGATGCACCTACAGATCCTGTAAAATCATAAAGCTGAAAGTTTTGTCTACTGAGGATTGCCTCATTCACCTATTCTGCTAATATTGCCATTCACAAAGGCCGAGCATATCATCTATTATTACAAACAGTTCTCCCATCTTAAAAACTACAGCATATATTGCACTAAATATAAAAGTGCCCAAAAACATCACTTTTTGGGCACTAAACTAACAAATGCATCTCTTTGACTTGAGCTCACGCTGTAATAGGAGCATTGTGAATTATTAAACCAGTCCTCAGCTCCTGGGTCTGTGTCATTCCCAGTGTGCTTTGCTGCCAGACACAAAGTGAAGCTCACAGACAGACCTGCCAACTCAAGCTAAAAGAACTTGAAAGCGCTTTGGTCCAGTTAGAGACTGAGCTCGCAGGCGGATGAATTCACAGAAAAAGGTTTCATAGAGGCTGAGAATACCAGCCGGTAGCATGAGTTTAATGGTGCTAACAAACGATTGTTTAAGAAATCCAGACTCAAGGTAGGGTGTTCCTTTGAAACAGCGGTTTCCATTTTTCCTTGCACATCCTGAATTTATGATAATGCCATCACTGAAAGAAATGGAGAGGATCATAGATAAAACTTTTTTTCAATCCCGTAAGGCATATTCAAACATTTATAGTCTACTTTATCTCCTGATTGATTGGTGGCCTTGCAGAGGCCTTGAATAACATCTCAGCTTGGACTCTCGTAGTGGTTGATGGTGGGAAGTGTGGTATTGCCGTCTGACTTCACCCATAGTCATATACTTATATCAGAGACTCCCTTAACCAGAAAACAACATGTCATCTTCACTCTACAACGACAAGACTTAAATTTAAAGATGCAAACCTTATTGTGATTAACAACCTCTTCATCAGCACTCTACCTGTCTGCAAACATTCACTGGAACTGTTGTTGAACACCCCGCTGCTGCTCAGTCAAGTATTGATATCCACTTTTATCTTCTTCTTTGGTATGAATGGTGAGGCTCACGATGAAAACATGTTTTATTGTTGCAATGATGTTTGCAGTTAGGCAGTTAAAGAGATAGTTTCCATTTTCACATTCCTGAATTACCACATTTTTCAAGTCCCAATCAAACACATGTGCGAGGCACCATCCATCATTCAGAGTGGGAAAACGCATTCCTGTGTTTAATATAATTCTTTGGTTATTACTGCAAACATCAGTTCATTGGGTTCATCATGTAACCTCTGTATTGTGCTTAAATTAATAAGTAGGTCAGTGAAGATTTATGAAGAAGCAGACAATAAGTCATCTCATAAACTTAGCAGAAAAATGCCAAACACGCACAGTTATACACGTGTTTATTGTGAGTTTTATGAACGTGCTATAACTCACATAAAACTGCTCCTGTACATACACAGCTGAGGCAAATGTTTCTGTGTGTTTTTGCATGTTGTGAATGGGATACAGACCGCACAGCCGCAGGTAGTGTTGGTGCATCCGTAAATGCCAGGCACGTGTTAGATTTCACGTTCTGCTCTCACCACTTCTCTCCTCAGTGTGTGTGTTTTACTTCAAACTGCACTATTCTGGTTCCGTACACAAGCTCATGATCCAGCTGTCGTTCTGCAGCTTTTACGAGCCTGTCACTGCTTAAGGGGTTCAGTCGTTCTGCATTGTTCTTGTTGTTGTAGGTCTCTGCATGTCATTTTACACATGCACAAGTTTGTTCAAAAAAGTACATTTCCTACTTAATAACAACCTCACATCCATGCATGTGTGGAAGGTTTATGGCCATTTCAACCCTTTGAGGTCATCACTGAGCCAACGTGAAAGTTGCGGGGAAAAAGTCACCGCCCATAGAATCCTTTTTTTTAATTACCAAAATTTTTAGCAAAAAAACTTTTTAGCAAATGTTTACAACTTCTTACAAAAGTACTGGTTGTGTAGGTAATTCCCCCAATCATAATGGTTTGAATGATTTAACTTTTATCTTGGGAACTGCAAGGCTCAAAGTTGTGGGATACAGCAGATAGTCAGGTGTCTTTCAAAATATCACCTCTGCTTTTTGGAGTTACTGAGCTGAACTTCTCTGTCACAATTGCTGACAGCAGCTTTAGGGAGATTTTAAAAAAAATATCTGACTATCAGTAGAGTCCAAGAAGTTTCTTCTTTTGGTGAGAGAAAGTTTTGTATTCTATTAGCTCTTAGTATTTAGTATTCTAAATAAGTTGTCTTTGTTTTGCACTTAAACTTGTCAAGTTTATGGTTTACCTTGCTAACAAGCTTGCTAAAGTTAGCTGATAGTTAAACTGAATTTTGGTCCCAATATATATGGAGTATAGTTTACTAGTATTTTAATCAGAGAAGGTATTAGACTCTTTGAAATCCATGCTTACAGAACTGGACATAAAATAAATTGTTTTGATAATTGGTACTTTTATATTGAAATGTAAAGGTATCGTATTATTCTGAATGACTGCAATTGTATGAAAAATCCTCTTTGTAACAATTCTTCTATTAAACAGTTACCTCATATTCTGTTTGAGGCCAATTAAGGATCTCTGCCTAAACTTAATGTTTTTTAATTTAATTAAACCTAATCAAACCTTGACTTTTTTAGGTTACAAGAGTTGGATATTTAATTTTTCAGCAGTGGATTGTATTGGACATCTCCACAGTCTTCTCTATGGAGAATTAGTTTTAACTGGTGTGTTAAGTTAGAAAAATGCTTTTGTTCTTAACAAAAACCAGATCAAGGTATTGTTGATTTACCTTTTCTTTCATCGGATTTATATTTTTCAGTCTCTTCTGCCAAGGGTTTCCTCTTTTTACCCTATGCAGCTTGGCAAGAAAACAAGATTGACCAAAACATGAACAAAGGCTATTACACAGTTTAGCTCTCCTCTGTTACCTCTGTGAATGACTTCACTGGTCACGAGTAATATCCAAAGCCATCCTTTGGGGCCAGTACAAGAACTGCAGATGAGGTGGAGGTTGGGATGGTGGATGGGCATGAAGCACACAGGATTTAATGTTGTCTGATCACCACCATTACATTCGCAGATTGACTTTTTATCATTAACGACCAAAAAAGCGTAACAATTTTTCAGTACTGAAAACCATAATCTTTCTATAAGTTTACCATACCATGCTGGCTCCTTGCAGATACTCCATCATCCAGATAATGACTGATTGTTAGACCTCTCTGCATTGAATCATACATGTTATTAATCTCTGTCGCTCCACAGCATGTCTTTTATCCTGTCTTCCTTCTCTCTCCCCACCCGGTCGCAGCAGATGGCCCCGCCCCTCCCTGAGCCTGGTTTCTTCCTGCTAAAAGGGAGTTTTTCCTTCCCACTGTCGCCAAAGTGCTTGCTCATAGGGGGTCATATGATTGTTGGGTTTTTCTCTGTATGTATTATTGAGCCTTGAGGGGACTGTTGTTGGTGTTTGGCGCTGTATAAATGACATTGAATTGAATTGAATTGAATTGTTAGCGTTCCTTTTTGGTGATTTGGTTGAAAGAGACACACTTTGGAAGGCTGCCATTTGGATATTCTAGCCCAGAGACTCAAAATCTTGCATGAGCTTTGGCTAAACTTCACCGGGTCTATTTCTCCAAAATCATAACTGTGAAGTTTGTATCTTCTGTTTACGAAAACACTTAATCTTCATAGAAAGCAAAAGCAAAATAAGCAATAACAAAAAACAGAACAATTAGTAATGTTTACAGACATGTGCATATCGTATTAAAATAGTACTTGAAAAAGCACGACCCTCGCTCTTATCCTGTTTAAGTCATTTAAAAATGAGTAATTCTAGCCAAGATCACAATTTAAAATGTTTTCTAGCTCAAACTCTACAACACCAGACATTCTCAAAGGTGGACTCGCAAGGTTAACTTGCTCAGCACAGCGCCAACAAGGCTTCAGTCCAGTGGAGCAGAAGTGGAATTCCACATCTGCAATTATTGAACAACAGGGTGCAAAAGAAGGATTTGAGCTGGAATGGAGGAATGAGTGGGGGGAGTGGGCAAAAAGTCAGGCAAGGGTGAAAAGTAGGGAAACAACTGATAAAGTACTGAGTCATAGCCAAATCCATTTTTCCATCTCTGTTTACTTCATTCTAAAGGAAACAGACGGGTATACAGGTAAATGAGATGATACACGACATGAAGGAGGTAAATATTAGAGAAAAAGAAAGGCATGGTAAATAAATGCAGGCATTTTAACTCTCAGCAAACTGGCATTCCTTAGTACAGGAGACAGCACACAATACAGTACGTCCTTAAGAGTCAATAATACGACGACTCTTCCATTCACACAAAATCATATTGGCACCTGACGATACACAATGGATGCACTTGGTATATCCTCAGCCCAGACTACTTGGAAACAGGCACAGAGTTTACAGTGGCATAAGGCAACACGTGGCAGATCTATCATGTATTTGTCCTTTTTGTTCATAAGTGGTACTGTAGAGTAGCTTCACATTCGTTTTTGGAACTCCAACAATAGAAACAAAGGGAAACACAAGTCCTTGCAGAGTAGCTGTGGACACACATCCCTCAGATGGGATGGAAAACAGAGAATTCACATACATGTGTGCAAACATGTGTTATAAGGCACTGTAGTAAAACATTATATGTAGTAAAAAAAAAAAGGAGTAAAGTTGGTGGTATATACACCTGGGTTTTTTAACATGTTATAGAAAACATACCCTGAATGACTGTCTCTCCCAAAGTCAACAACACAGATGAGGATGTCAAACCCCCTAAGTACATCTAATTCATAAAACATTTCCCCAAACAATTTCATTAATCTCAACAAAGATTAATATATGTTGTTGCAATATGCTTGAGTGTTTGCTGTTCATAAATTCATTCTTGTCTGTTTTGAATTTCTCAGTGAAAGGGTTTTGTCTGTTGACAGAATTTAAACCATGGTAGGGCCAGAAGACTCTCCCAAACTACAAGTACTGCTCCCTTTTCTCTGGTGGGGTACTTTTAACATTTGGTCTGCAATTCAAAAGGGAAAAAAGACACGTTTCAGTCACAGCGACAAGAAAAAAACCTCACATTTACAAAAACACCCAGAGGTCATAGGCTGTAAGTGAAACTACGAATCAGCACAACAGTATGTTTCAGTTTATTGTTAACTTTGCACCAATATTTGGACAGAAGGGGGAACAGGAGGTGTAGCAGAGGGTTGATATCTTATTTCTTAAAGAAAACGTCTGACCACATGAGTCCATATTTACAGAGACGGCTCAGAGACGGAGAGGGGGTCGGAAGAAGACAGTACACCTTGGTTCCCATTAAAAGTGATAAGGTGCAGATGTATTATTGAGAAAAAGGAAATCATCTACAAGAGGTCCAAATTGGAAGGTAAAGAGGTAACAGGAAATGAAGGGGGGATGGGGAGACAGTGGTGGGAGAGTCGGAAAGTCCTCGATAAAAAGGCGGGGGCTGATCAGTCAGGGAAACTAGTTTCACTCAACAACTCTGCCCTGAATTAGAGGAGAGAAGAAGACAGTCAGGATAAGACACATCAAGAACTCTCAGATTCCCACCATGTTAGAGAGCCAGAGGGATGACTGAGATGTTAGCCGACAGGTTTCAGAATCAGTGTTACATGGAAGCTGGCTAGCACTGTTCGGGTTAAAATAAAACATTTACCCTACAGAATGACTAATAAAGGTGGGCAGAAACATATAGAGTCAATGAACAGCTATACTGTTGTCTGGGGTGATGTGGAACTGCCTTAATCCTGCATTCTCTGCCACAAGAGACATACTCGAAGCTGCAAAAAAATAAAAGTCTTCCCTCCATAGAGGTGTCTGGGAAAAGGGCTTTCAGACTTGACCTCTGTAAACACTTGTCTGTTGGCTTTATAGGCCTAGTTGCTCATTTCCAGTCATATAGAAATGGGGAGATGTCACAGTCGCTACGACAGCAGAGCAGAGATGCTTGACATCCCATTGACATCTCATTTTATTTAGTACAAGTACAAAGAATTTCCTATAGACCTTCACCGTCCACCTGCCAAGTTTGAGAATAATAGAGCTCTCCACAAATAAGTCTCTTCTAAGAAGAGAAGCCATGTAACTGGGAAATGGGGCAACTGGGACCTATTCTAAGAAAAGTTAATGGCTTTTTTATGTGGAACAGTGATGGACCATCTCTTTTAGAAACATAAATGGGGGCAAAGTGATGTGGGAGCATGAAGGGAGAACTCAAGAGCCAATTTAGCAGCAGCTGAGTTTTAAAGGGTCTAATGTGGCGATAGTTGCAAGTATCTATTGTGCCTCACCTTCAATGAGTAGTCGGTGGGTTGAAGACCACCTGTTTTTTCTATATGCAATCAACCAAACAGTGGAGTTAAATATAACACTTCATCATGCTAAATTATATAAAGATAATAGTATGCTGACATCTTTTAGCTTCTCAGTAAGATTATTCATGTGTGTGAATAGCTTAGATCTTAGGCACTGGTTTAGTTATACAACAGCTTATGAGATGAGGGAGTGTATGAATCTGGAATGATGGTGTTAGTAAATGGAGCGTGATGATATGTGTCGATGACAGTCTCCTCTTTCTCCTCGTGTTAAGTATAATGGAAGAGCGATAATCAGCAGCAGTCATACTCATTACACATCTAAACAGACACCTTTAACTAACAATTCACCCTCCACTGCTGCAGTTCAGATTGTGTCTGCATGTTCGATCTTCATCAAGTCCTTGTGGTGTAAAAAAGGACTGTGTAGTTTTACCATATGTGAGAAATTTTCTCAGCTGTTAATAAGATGGTTGTCCAGGGGCTTCCTCACTTAGGAGGACACCAGACACGCCTGCTTCTTTACTGTCATTCATTATGTTTGTTTGAATAACACTCGACAGCTTAAATAAATAAATTAAGAACATAGAAATTCTTTGTTTTGTTTTGAATTCTATATAAAGATAGAAAAGGTTTGGTGGTTTAGAGCTCTAAACTCTGTGAGTTACAAAATTAAATCATTTTTTTCTCATTTGCACACAGGGTCAGGCCTTGACCCCTTACACACTTAACTGCAACAGTAGACTGTGAACATACGTGGCAATTTGGAGGTAAAACACCAATGCAGCTCCAACCAGGAAGCACAGGACATGCTAGTAAAAGTTCAGCAAGTTTTGCAGTACTTCCTCCGATAAGAAATGCCCTTTAATTTGCTGTGTAATTTGCTCCAAACGATGTTTTTCTGTACCATGCTTAAATTTGTGTTCATCGTATCGCTGTACTTACCTCTTAAAGTACATTAAATCATGACAAGCAGGAGATGTCAACTCACAATACAAGCTTAACACTTTCTACGTATAAGTTTGTACTTCTTTAGGTTCATAGCCACATACATCCTACTGGTAGATAATATGCTCATATATGTACAACTTCATATATCGTGTATTGCTGTGTAAGATAAGAAGTGTCTTTGAGCTAAATGATTGCATGTGTGTATGCATGATAGTCTTTTTGTTAGATTTACAAGGGGAAAAAAGAGGGTGGTGCCAAGCGTGTCCTCTGCTCTCTGTTTGGGTGACTGCTGGAAGGGGTTGGGGTTTACACGTACTCCCTTGCTGTGGAAGGCTGTGATTGGCGGTAATATTGCTGTCCTCGCATATCTTCTTTGGAGCAGGAGCAGCACAGCAAAGAGCCACCCAGAACAGTCAGACTGGCTGCTGCCCATCCGACAAACAAGGCTGAGCCAAACTCATACCTGCACAGGAAACAAGGCATAAACAAGGCATAAGGTGTAAATGCTGACATAAAAAGACATACACAAAAATAAAGGATAAATGGATATTGAAGTGTGGGCGATATAAAATGGATAAAAAATGTATTATTTTAATTATTAGATATTCAAGACTAACCATTAGCATACACATTAGTCATAAGAGGAGCTTTACAGCTGTAATACTTGATAAAAGTAACAACTACTAGCATTAAATGATTTGTTTTGTTGTTTTTGTCTTTTTTTTTTTCATAACTGGGAACTATTAGCATCGCACATTGATCATGTTTCTAAGCCAAAATTATCAAATATTTGGAAATGATGTTGCTAAATGAATCAATGGTTTTTCCCTTACCAACCAAATGTTTGCAGCTAACTAGCTATTATTGTTTATTTGTGATTTGTATCACCAACTGGTCATATTTTTCAGCCATTATTAGCAACTATTGGCGACAGATGTTGACTATTTTAGTAATAACTACAGTTTACAGCTAAACTCATCTTTTTAACAGCAACCAGTAACATTGGCTATTTTAGACGTATATGTCATACAGATATTAGCAGCTGAAAACAGTCGTGTCTGCAACTAGTCCTAATTATTTTTATTTGCCACATCTAGGTGGTTTTTGTAAACAGAACACGTTAAGTTTAACAGTAATTTGACTGCAGAATCTTTGTCACTGGCTGTAGTTCCAGTTTATCACATCATGTTAATTGTCCCTCAAACCCTTACTTATGCCTGTTTCTTCTATGTACAACAAAACCTCTTGACTAGTCTAAAATATGACATTTTCAAATATACAAACAAACAAAAAAATAAGAAGACTGAGCACAAATACAACAGAGTGATAACTGAAAACAGTGTTAGACCAATGAAAACAGTATCACTGTCAGGTATCTTTTATTCAGGCTATTTAGTGTTTTCCACCTCTGCATTTTTCTTTTCAACAACATTTTAAAGAAATATTAAACTATTGTAAACATTGCAATCTCATTATATGATATTGTGATATTTATTCGAGATCTGATACTTCCAGGTTTTGAATACACTGACAGTATTGTAGCAGTCGCAACTTGATTATGGTGTTTTTTGCTCTTTAATGAAGAGATTAAACCCTCAGCTCAAACAGAAAGGAGTGTATCACAATATGATTCACATACCTGGCATTGGGTGGTGTGTTTGGGTTAAAGAACTGATAGGACACCTGAGTGGCATACCAGGACACAGAAACCAGTGTGCATAAACCTGTGGAGGGAGAAACAGGTGAGGACCATGCTACCTGCAGAACTTTTCTGATGACACTACAGGAACTGGAGTAGAGGGAGCGGGCAAGGTGCTTTGCAGGGTGGTCTGGCAGAAATCACCTCTTTCTGAATGTCAGTGAGACAAAGGAATTTTTTTCTTCTAGGGGAAAAAACTACAACTAAGCCCAGGAAATGTCTCATGGGTGAGGAGGTTGAAACAACGGATAGCTACAGGTTCTTAGGTGTTCACCTGAAGGAAAGACTGGAATGAAGGATCAACAGCGATGCTGTGTACAAGAATGGGGTGGAATGTGTGGAAGCTTAGATCCTTCAGTGTAAACAGCAAGATGTTCTTCTCCCAGTCTGTGGAAGCAGATGTGATTTACTTGCTGTTGTCTGGTGAAGGCAGCATCAGTGCAAGAGATGGTAGCAGAAACGAATTCACAAGTCTGGAATCATCGCTGTCCAAAATGTGGACATGTTGAGTCAATGAGGGATAGGAGGTGAGTGAACACAGTGTTTTTCCATCATTCTTTGGAAATGATGTACACACATAAGAGTGTGTGTGTGTGTGTGTGTGTGTGTGTATGCGTCCATGTGTGTGTGTGTGGAGAGAGATGCACATACACAGAAATTTCTGTCATTTTTTTCCTAACGTTTTATTTTATCTTATCTGTCAGTTTACTACACTAATTAATTCTGTTGCTACAACAACACCAATGGCTTGGCTTAGTAAATACTTGTTTAGTTTAATTTCTTTCCTTGGGATTGTGGTCTGAGGTCAAGAGCTAATGCCTCGAAAATGACCACTTCCTGTTTACAGCAGGGACTCTAATTACCCAGAAGACCCCTACTGCAAGAAAAATGCCAGAGCACTCTTGCTAAATGCATTGAATGCCAGAAATACAGTGTCTTTTTATGCTGGTAAATGAAGCAAAACAACAGTTGCACCTGCAAGCAGAAAGAGTGCTCCTCCAGTCATAGCGATGCGGGACTTGGTGGCTGGGTTGTTATCTCCCACCTTGGTACACTTCATGCCCACCACGCTGACAATGATCCCAATAAAGCCCAGCAGTACTGACACCACCATAAGGGCCCGGCATGTCTGGATGTGGACTAGAGAAAAAAGAGGGGAGGAAAGAGATAAAACATGAAGTAGAGGATGTAGAAGTGGTGAGGAGATGAGAAAACAGAAAAGAAAAGAGTCTTTCAGCCCATCATTTGGAAAGACACAAATATTTCTAAACATGAAAGTGAAAACTGAGGGGAATGAAGCTATACATGCCATGCAGGGTTGATGGGAGACCACATGCATTTGTGACAGACAGATCATTAGGGAGAGTCCACCACTGTCCTACTTTTCCAAGCAGGGTAGTTCCAGAGGTGACTTTACTGGCCAAACTCTGGAACCGTAAATGATCCTTCAAATCTTCTCCACATCATTCCACTGTGGTTTTGCCGTCTCTAAAATCGAATCCTCTACCCACACAGGCCTCAGCACACACATAACTTAGTGGGAGGAACATATTTACACATATTTACTCACATATGTGTAAGAGCACAATATGAGCACAGACACATTGACTGTAGGTGGAACAGACTCAGATGAAAGTCTCTCTCTGGCTCACACTGACTGTAGGAGGCCCCACTTTACATGTTTCAAACAGTGGGATTAGTGTGGCTTTGTCACAAAGAAAGATTGTTTTCGCGGGGCCGTCACCACAGCGATGTGAGTGTACTGCCTCAACAACAGCCACTCAAAGACACGTTAAAGGCAAAGCAATGCTGAGCGCCTAATAATACCGTCAAAATACTGATGGAGCGTGCCTTATTTACAGCAAGCGAGGGGATTGTTGAAATCCCAGCGGCGGTAGACAACATGGAAATTCCAGCATCTCGATTGTGATATCTGACAAAGCTGACAAATATGGTAATTAAAGTAAACAGGGGGATTTTTCATAGAGGTTTCACAGCCAAGATCACAGGCATCACTTTCAAAAAACGGCAGCCGGTGTTGTGTTTGCATGTCCCAGGAAACACGCTGAACAGAAAACAATTCAATAGAGTCAGCAAACTCATTTTTTTAGTGTTGCCCCTCTGTTAGCTTTTACAGCTCCAGGACACATTAAAAAAAAATCCCATTATGCACTCATTATATTCCAGGACCTTTGGAATATATCATTTTATTTATCTCCTGAAAACATTGTGGATGTTACTAGGTAAAAAAAAGAAGAAGAAGAAGAAGAAGAAGCACAAGAAGAAGAAGGACTGTTGGTTATTACTAAATAATAAATTGGTAGTTTTTTTTTTATTGTGCACCAACAATATAATGGTAATTTATAATAGTAGGTCAGTGGTACATGTGAGGACATTGTCTGGTGGTAGCTGTAAAGTGTCTGCTGATGATATTGGTTTGTAAATGTTTACTAAGTATTTAGTTTCCTTTTATTCTTAGACAGTCTTGACTTGCTTTGGTTCACCATACGGCCAAAGTCAGGGGTGTTGGTCTCACTATTCCCACAGCACTGACACTGAATCTTCAAAGCGCACGTGCCTAAAGCATCAATATTTGATCCCCCAGGAATGAGAACAGGTCAGAAATTAAACCTTTATCATAAAATTGTTGATTATGGTATAGCATAAAAAATGTAAATGCAAGGATTTAATTGTTATATAATGGTCATAATCTCTAGCACATTAAGGCAACTGTTGCAGTGATTTGTCGCTCTATAAATAAAACTGAAGTGAATCTTGTCAGCTGCAGTACGATACACAATACAATACAATATACCACATGTTAAAATTAATTCTATTTTTTTATTATACAAACTATAATGTTATAAATAAACATAATGTAGAACTTTAATAATGACTTGTAAATATTATCAGTTATCATTTCAGTATTTCTTAACATTAACATTAATATTGACATTTTAAATGTGCCCTTATTACACTGTGGTTAACATTGTAAGTTCTTACTGAATAGTTTGGTGTGTAGTAAGGATTTCAAGAACTGTGTCAGAAAAAGTGTTTGTTGACTTGTTCTACTGTTAACAAATGCTCAGGTAGAGATGTTCCTTGCTCTGTGACTCAAGTAGCAAAAAAACTAATTCCTCCTACGAGCAACTTTTACCACTCAGCAGCCAACACTGTCTTTCAGGGCATTGATCTTTGGGACTAAAAAAAGTGCATGTTTAAAATTGCCAGTCAAATCTGATTAAATAAATGTATTTTCCCAAAACAAGGTATTAATTTTTTTCTTTGCTGCAGTGCTTCTATGATTTTTACCAATATCCGATTCTCTGAGTTCTGTACCCCATTCGCTGAATGAACTGTAAGTTCAAAAAGAGCAGTCGAGTATCAGCCTGAGATGGAAGCTAAAGTCACGTTTGTCATTGTGACAGAAATACACACACCATCATTCATGGTGCAGCAGTGAAGCAGCATTTCAAAAGCTGATCTGAAGGGACTTGAAGGGGGAACAATCTTTGAAGTCTGATTTATGGCTCCATCGCTCCTTTTGATGGAGTATCTGAATGGTCTTCCAGAGAGAGGGATTTGAAAAATTTTTGCTGTTGTTTTTCATTCACTGTAGACATTCCTGGTGTGTGGGGGTTTAGGCTAATGACTCCACTGACCGGTTTTCCTTGGTGAGACTAGAAGAAGGGATTGAAAGTGAGAAAGAGAGTTGGTTGAAGGCTGGCTCACCCACCCACTAGGTTCTCTTTTTCCACTGCTAAGATTGGCAGTACCAGCCACAACCTTTCAGTGTGTGTGTGTGTGTGTGTGTGTGTGTGTGTGTGTGTGTGTGTGTGTGTGTGTGTGTGTGTGTGTGTGTGTGTGGGCTCTGTAAGGTCCCATTGTGAGGTCACTTGAGTCTATTTTGTACAGACTGGCTCTCTGCCTGCTCGGTGCCTTACACTTACAGTTTAGTCCTCCAATGCAATTTCAACTCAAAGAATAAACTTCTGTTTCTCTTGACCCTTTAGTCATTTCTTTTCAGTGTATACCAGTTAAAGGACCCATATTAACTTGTCAAAGCCAACTCAATAGTGTGAATGCCTACAGCATTCACACAATGCTGTGTGAATGCTGTGCAATTCACACAGCATTTGAAGCATTTGTTGTAGGTAAATATCAATATTAGTGTCTGTGTGAGTCCACACACACTGCAAACCCTCATTGGCTGTTTTGGATGCATACTAAATATTTGAAATATTTGTCCTATAAAACCATTTTTTACCATGTCTGACTCTCAGCTTGTTTTTTATTCTAAACAGTGTGAACCTGTGTAAACCATGATATTTTTTACTCAGTATAGATTACTGTAGCTTAAGACAACTGCTAATTACATCTGCATGACTTATCTGATACCGCCCTTAAATGTGCATACAAGTTAAGCATAAGGTGTGAAGGGCAGAAGCAAGACCCCAGCTCAGATCAGAGGAGGCATCAATGACAACCCTTGTGAGTAAGTCAGATAAAGTATCAAAAGAAGAGCTAGCATGGAGGTGGGTTGCAAAGTAGCTTGCTTTGCAGAATTTTAATTCCGTTCCATTCAATTGTATTTATATAGCACCAGATCCCAATAACAGATGTCTTAAGTTGCTTAATATTGTAAGGTAAATACCCTACAATAATACAGAGAAACCCCAACTATCAGACAGCCACCTATGAGCAATCACTTTGACAACAGTGGGAAGGAAAAACAGTTTAAAAGGAGGAAACCTCCGGCAGAACCAGGCTCAGGGAGGTGCGGGGCCATCTGCCACGACCAGTTGGGGGTGTGTTAGGTTGAAGCAGCTCTCATAGGATTTTCCAAATGGATGTGTAGAATGGTATCAGCTGAGCCATCAGCTGATGTGGGCTGATGTAGTAATCAGCTGATTTGCCAGAATCACTACTGAGCTGAGCTGACTTTGTGGCTTACCAGAACTTACACAAACAGAAAGTGAAAAGGAAAGTAGCTCCCACCTGGATGTCAAACTAGTGTCCTGACTGACAGTTTTATTATGGACATTTTAGCCTTTTTACAACACATGTATTTGTGTTTTTAAAGACATAGGTCAAGAATCGTGGAAGGGGCAAAGCATGGGGACAAAGACTGACAGATGGGTATAAATGTCAAATAGTTTGGAGGGACACATTGTTGGCTTTGATCGTAAAAGAAATACAAGAATCTAATACAAGAACATTTCTACCTAACTGGCCATAGATAAAGTAGGTTTGGCTGACCAAATGTGCATACATTTCAAGATGTATTGCATAATAGAAACTATTTTACTATGAATAGTGTCTTCAGAAACTCATTGTCAAGTTCGATTTATAAAGCAGACTTAACCTTTTACATGAATGTCTGGCATCCACAGGAAACACCTATGCCTTTTATGTCAAATGCGCAAGAGGTTGCTATTTAGTGCGACACACAGATTGGCAGAGGCAGGTCGATATGTCTTCAATGTCACGCTCAGATTTTACTGGATGCAAAGAGCTGTCCTTTCAGCACCACCATCCTCCTTCACCTCATCTGGCAAATAACAGCCATCTGTTATTTTGACCACCGTCTTCTTCTTGAGCAAAATGCTCAGTAAACCTGCAGCACTTTCCACCACATTTGCTTGGACACATCAGCACAGTCTAGTGAACAATTATACCCGCCGTCACATGCTGCTCCTGCTGCGAACATACCCAGGCGAGAGGAGCTCCTTCAGACCTATTTGTGCCTGATCAAACCAATACCCGAGATTCCGACCTGATCCGGGACATGTGATTAAATCAGTTCTGTTTCGTAATGTGTCTGGGGGAAAATCTAAACAAAGCAGGGATTGTTCAAGAACGTTTTATTCTGTAACAATTGGGTATGTTATCCTAGTCCTAACCCTGCCCCCTGTTTTCTAGATGAATTTCTGGTAATTTGTTAACATCTACAGAGTTTTATAAATGTATCACCTGTTTATAAGATTTAAATGGAAAAGCTTGGAACATAAAAATCTGTCATGCCAAATGACTGTATAGTCTTTATTTGAAAGGTAACATCTTCTAGTTTCGGAATAATTGTCCATCTAGCAAAATCCAACAATAACTCGAGGAGACTCGATGGATGTTAAGAGGTTAACGGACAAGTGGAACAATGTGCTCGTGTGGGGACGATAGAGCACATTCTGGGAATATCTCTGGACTTTAGCTCAACAACTACCCTTTTCTTCTCCTAACAGCCTCTATTCATGCCCAAAGACAATACACTGTTCTTATTGCTGCAAGGAACCAAAGGAGATGGGAGATCAGCTCGGACGCCCCATCACAACGATCGCCATCAGAAAGTGTGTTGATAGGAGGACTCACAGAACCGCCAAAATGTTTGCAAAGTGCCTCATTTGTTGTTCCAAGGAAAGCGTGCCACAGCAGTAACCACAGAGAAAAACAAATGAATTGTATTGTGAAAGTGCCTTCTGACCAAGCCTCCCCCCCCCCTTAACACCCGCTAGTCTTTCATTAGAATCTCTAATAGGATAATTTAAGCAGACAGTAGATGGATGGATTCATATAATCTGTGTGCCTTTAATTATGACTCACTAGGTCCAGCTCACAGATTGGAGATGACAGGAGACTCGTATTCTGAGCTAATTTACGTCCGAACCCCACATTCCTCACCCCCTCCTACTCATCACACTCTATGCATGGTGTTTTGGAGTTCTAATAAAGAAACTAAGCTGTAATAAAGATGTGAACAGCAGCATTTGAAGTAAGATTTATAGCTTGCATGTTTATTGCATCCCAGTTAGCATTTAGCACTCAGGGAGTTGTTTTTCTTCTGTTTTTGCTGCTGATTAATATCAAAAGTCGGCACACATGAATGGGCCATACTATAATAACTGTGTAGTATATAATAACTATAATACATGTGTAGTGTACCACAAAAGATGTTTCTTGGGAAAATTTTGTATAACAAAGCAGAACAAAAGGTTGACAAATGTTACAGTAATTAAAAATATAAAATAAAAGAAGGAAAGTAGTTTGAAAGAAAGGAAGGAGTGTGATTGAAAAGTGAAAAAAGTTTATCAGCACATTAGCAGTTTAATTGAATTTTACTCTTCGTCATCTGAGTAATTATACATTGAATATAACTTCACAGTAACTTCACATCCAACAGAAGCAAACCTGAAAATCCTTTACAATGAACCTGCACTCCAAACAGAAGTGATACCTAACATCGATCGTAATGGATTTCTTTAAAGACAGGGACATCATTGTGAGTAGGAAAAGTGCACTGCTACAAGTTAGAGATCCTTGGGTTTTAGGAGCAAATTCAAATGTGGTACTCACTGTCCAGCGAGAGCATGGAGTCAAAGATCTTGCACTGCACCTGTCCCGTACTCTGTGAGGCACAGCTCATCCACAGCCCCTCGTACAGACCCACAGCCGTGATGATGGCATCGCCGGCGTACGATGACTGCTTCCACTGGGGCAAGGCAGTTGTGGAGATGATGCCAATCCAGCCACCCAACGCCAGAAAGTAACCTAACAACTGTAGACCTGAGTTAGCCATCCTTCTCTAACACTGTCTCTCTGTTTTCTGTCTTGTCTTGTTCTTTCTCTCCCTGCTTGACTCGCAACAGCTTCTAACTCCTCCTAATGCGTCGCCCTTTCTTTGAGCGGTCTCTGTGGGCACACTTGCTACTTGTCTTGCTTTTCTTGCCACTATCTGGTCCCTCTGAGCATCTCCTTGTGCTCCTCTGCTCCAATTCGCATTTGTAGAACTCTCTTCTGTCTCCTTGTCTCTAATGCTCTCTTTTTCCTCTCCACGTCCTTGCCTGGTTTTTCTGCTCCTCAGTGAAGACAACGAGCTGATCTCTTCAGATCAGGAATCTCTCGTCTGATTTCTTGATCCCTGTGAGGTTCAGTCAAAGTGAAGAAAGAACTGGTCAGCAGTTCAGTTCATCAAGCATTGCCGCTGGGCTGCCTCACACTCTGCATGACTTCCTCCAGTCTCTCTCTCTCTGTCTTTCTCTCAGTTGCTTGCTAACTTTCGCTCCACTACAGTCTTTCTATCTACTCCAGGCTCATGTGGCACAATGAGGGGTAGAAGGAAAAAATGGGAAAAAAGAAAAAAGAAACATGTGGACACAACAAGCTGACCATGGAGGGATGAATAAATGGGTTGGTTTCTGATTGGACTGTGTTGTAGCAACGCCTACTGGGAGGGAGGAGGAAAGGGTTGATAGAGGAGAGTAAGAGCCGTTTCAAACAGAGAGGGAAAGGAAAAGCAAAAAGATCTGGCTTTGGAGGGAAAACACCATAGGTGGAGACAGAATTAGGCAATTCTTATAAGACTGTGCTAATCCAACCGGGGAATTCCAAAGAATCAGTGCATGGTACATGTGCTGATTCTTTCAAAGTCTACCCCCTCCGTTGGAGGTGTGGGGAAGGTTGTGATGAAGCGCAACAAATGTACATAAATCAGCTCCAAACAATGCCGAGCCTGTAAAGAGCATGTCACATCCAGACAGGCTCTCTGCAAATTATGGGCCGCCAAGGCAAGCCTCCCCTTATCACCATGGCAACCCCAACAAATGAAGAGAGAGAAAGAGAGCGCGAGAGAGTTCAGCCAACTGTACATCCTTACCAGCTGTAAATGGAAGACACACTCCGGCCCTTTGTGTGTGTGTGTGGAGAGTGCAGGAACCCGTTTTTCCCATAGCTGCATGCCCTATCAGCTGTCCTTCAACTCGCCTCATTAAATTAGCTTCAGTTCACTCCAGACTAACTCAATAATTCTATTCTGCCAATTAGAGTGTCGACACACTGAGAGACACGGCCAGTTTCTCACATCTATAAGAGACATGTCTCACCCCCACCCTGCTCTCACACTCACACACACACACATGCACTGTCTACATAGTAAACATGTTCTGGTCAGTATCCTCAAAGTTGTTTTGGGGTGGACACCAAAGAACAAAGAGTAGTTTAATGAAAATTGCCTTTTCTTCACATGCTCTCCAGCTTGTCTTTTTGTCTACCACGTCTACCTCTCCTACCAAGTCAGCCTTGAACTTGAGCAACAACAACATCAAAAACATGTGAACATGCATGTGACCTAACTAAAACCACTGACCTTTTCTGAACACCTGCACAGACCCTTACATGGAGAGCTACAACCTTCCCCACTTCTTATCATCGCTATTTGTGTAGATCTGGCTGTGCGTACATGACTGTGACTGTTGTGTGTTTTAATGAGAGGTTTCACATATGAGGGCGAGTTCTGGTCCGAGCACAGAGGTGACCCAGAGGTCGAGAGGCAAGAAGAGATGAAAGAGAGGCAAAACAAGTGCTCAGGGTCATGTGTAGTGGGGTGGTAAAGAGGGGGCTTTAGTGAGGCTTTGAAGACCCTTCTGATTTTGAGTCATAACAACAGACTGTTGCTGGTGAGGTTACAGAAGTACAAATAAAACTGAAAGTCGGCTGAGCATTGTTTGAATTTGAAACATATTGCTTTGAGAATTCACAACAGTGTGCCAAGTACATGTTTAAGCAGAGGATACTACACCAGCATATTCACTACACAGTCAAAACAAATGAAAAAAATGTCACGGACTCAAATATATATGGACTGTCTTTAGCTTTTATTACTGCACGCATTTACCGTGACATTGTGTCCATTAGTTCACAACATGTATTTCTGTCCATGTATTTTGTCACGAGCTTGTAGCGATGATGCGAAAGTCACATGTCTGCATTAATTCTTCTCTAGCACATCCCAAAGATGCTGAATGAGTTTAAGGTCTGGAGCCGTTATGTCCCATGTGGGGCTGGGTATCGTCACTGATTTCTAGAATCGATTCAATTCCGATTCACAAGGTCCCGAATCGATTCGATCCACGATTCGATTTAATTCGATTCGATTCGATTCGATTTGAATCTGGGAAATTTTGACAGTCAGAAATATTATAATTCAGATCAGTACATTTACATATTTTTGTATCTATAAAAAGGAAGCTGACATATGCAAGACTTTATCAAAGGTGTGAGCGTCACAGCAGAGGCCTTTGTGTCAAAGTAGCTGAAGATAAAACACAGAAAAACATGAAGGTGGTTTTCCTGGCCTGGGATTTTACAAAAGTATTCTGCAGTAGATCAAAAACGAAAGAAAACCGTTAATCAACTTATGAACATTACCTCTGAAGTTACAGCGGTTTTATTAGAGACACGGCTAAGCGTTTTGCATTTTGCATAATTTTAAAAAGTTTAAATTTGTTCAGAAGCCTGTTGAACGGCAGAAATGAGGTTTTCTTTTCGGAAGTATATAAAACGGGGAAAAAACCGTCGGCCGACAGCGCTGCAAACAACGGTAGACTTGTGCGTAACAAGCAAGCGAATAATGAAGAAAACAGATTTTTAGACGGGAAACTGTTCTTGAAGTACAGAGAGAGAGAGACAGAGAGAGAGCTGTGCATCGTGGTCGAAGGAAAACAGTAAAAGTCAGAGTGAATTCATGACGATGTTTATGTAGTATGGATCTTCCGTAGTTACGTAGTTTGGATCTTCTTTTGCTGCTGGTTCAATCAATATTGTTTGGAGAGACATCAAACTAACAGCTTTAGAATCAGCGCATAAAGGGCGTGAACACAAAGCGCCGACCCACCAACAGATCACAATCAGCGAGCTGTCGGCTTTCAGCCCCGACTGTGAGAAAGGCGACATCTAACTGATTCTGATCCGCGGGTCGCGCTGTGTGTCTAAGTCTTTGTGCAGAATCCGTGTTCCTGCTCTCATTTACTGTTTTAGCTGTTTGGTGGTTGTTGAAATTTTGTAAGATTTCACCTGAGATTCTGGCATTTCGGGCAAAATAAATTTATATTAAAAAATCGATTCAGGATTTTAATGAATCGATTTTACGTTATCCAAGTCAGAATCGATTTTAATCGATAAATCGATTATAAAACCCACCTCTAGTCCCATGGTCCCTGAACTACTCATGGCAGTGTCATTCTGGAATATTGACCAACAAATCAATCAAGAAGTTTATTGTCTTATAAACTGCTAAACTAAACTAAACTAACTAGTTTAGATAAACTAAAAGTAAAGAATAATAAGCATAGCAACAGTGAACTTGATGATAGAGGCATTGCTCTGGAAGTGGATGCAGTTGTAGGTGAGGAGGATGCACAGGAGTGGACTGAGCCTGGTGTCCCTGAGCTCACTGTTCTTGTGCATAATGTCCTGGTATCGGCTGCCATTAGCTTTTATCAGCTTTTATATATATGTACCATTAATGAAAAAAAACCTAGTAATTCAGTATATTCAAGTAGTCACCTGACCTCATTTTTTGAAAAACTACCCCAAACCATAATACTGCCTTTGTACCGTAAATGTGAAGGCATGATGGGTGCATTACAACCTTTCTTACCTTACCGCAATGCACTGATCATTCTGCAGCACGGTAGATCTAGACTCTGACCAGATGACCTTTTACTTTAGAGTTCAATACTTCCAAGCAAATTAAAGCTTTTTGTGCAACTGTTACTGTCACTGTTAACTTTCTTAAGGCTATACAGTTTTTTAGCTTAATTGAGTTATTTTGTGTTTTTAAGATATCAGTGCTATTTCATGTAATGATGCACGAGTGTAGCCGAAGAACTAGATGGAACAAAGACCACTGGTAGTTGATTTTTCTGCATCAGTCATGTCCTTTCACTGCAGGTTGAAACACTCATGAGCAGGTCTAAGAAATAAATTATTAAAACATGAGATTATGCTGATATTAGTGAATGTTTTGCGAAACAAACAAAGTCCATTACCCAGCCTTATTTCACCTCAGGATCCCTGTACCATCAGTATGACCTCTAGCCCTCATCACTGTGGACAGACCCCTTCACTGCTCTCTGCTCTTACCTCTTTGATGCGACTCTCCCTAAACACGAAACCACCAAACGTGGTTAACAACCCACGCACACACAATTAAAACATCAGGGGCCAATCAGATTAGCCAGTGTTACCATTGCTGTGTGAAGCACATGTGGACATGTAGACATGTAAACAGTATTGGAGGAGAATTAGGCAAATCAACGGGCAGGTCATGGATTACTGTATTTGAGAAAAGTCATTGTTCAGTGAAGCAGACTCTCTTTGATGTCACATAAAGGAAAGTTACATGTCAAGAAAATAATACAAAACTGGGAATACTTGGGATGCGAGCTTGTGCATGAATTAGAAGTATTCCCAGAGAGCCTGTAGTCCTCTCCAGTACTCTGTAATTACAGAATGTCAAACCTTTCCTGTTAATGGTTTTTACTCAGAACCCACATGAGAGGGTGGTGCCTGAATGAATGCTAACTAAGCACACAAATGAATAATGTATGCTTATGCCCCAAGGAGAGCTCCTCTGGGCAAACTCAAGTATCCCTGAAGAGACTGTTGGCTCTCCTCATTAGGAGTTGAACAGGCCGTCTTCTCCACAAAGCAGACAGCAGTTTCAAGTGCTGTGATACACAAAGAATCAACAGTGACAATGCAGTAGAGACAGGCCTGTTGACTGATGGCCTAATTACACTGATTATGTCATTTTGGGTGTCTACACCCTAAAAAGACACCCCCTTTACACCCTGTGAGAGGTTTATGGGAGCATTTTGAATGAATGTTCCACAGTCTTAAACATTGAATTCTTTTCGTCCTGCTGTTTCCTAAACTCACTGTGGTTAACCCTCGTCTCACTGACTGACTGGATTGGGAGGAATGGAAGACACTCTTCATTTGGCCATGCTCTTCTTCCATTTACCTTCCATTCTGCTTATCCCACATCACCTTAATGTCTCTCCATCTGTACCCTCTCCTTCCTGCCTCCATCCTCAACAGAGGATACATGGTTCAGTGGGTGCCATCAGTCTCTCTGTCCTCGCCACCTCTCTCCCTCTCCACAAACTTCTACAGCTCTAAGCTGAGCTTAAGAGTCAGCTGAGCTGATCAAAGACTGTAGCCATGTAGTGGCTAACAAGAGGCGAGAGTTCCCAACGACACAGGACCTCCCAGGGGTTTCCAATGACATAGACCTACTGTAAGTAGAATCAAAGTAGAGGGACCTGCACTGATTTTACACTTTTCCTGTGTGGCGTGCATGAGTAGCCATGTACACAAACACAAATGTCTGTCTGTTTTCAGTGGAAAAAAGGAAACTATTCATGCAGAAGCTGATTTCAAGTCTATTTGATGTTGTGCTGGTCCACTCTAGTGATTTTATGTCTGCAACAAGAGCCACCTTCCATCGCCTGTCATGCCCTTAGTGTGGGCAAGGCCCTGGTCATGTTCCCACCACTTGCTTCTTCCTCAGCCCCTCCTTCTTCTCCATTTACCTCTCTTCTTGTCACGTTGACCCCTTACAGTTGCCTCTACATGCTCAGGCCCACTATTATCAATCTAATTGGCCCTAGCAGGCTCCACTTCCTACTCCCCCTTTCCCCCAGTTTCTTCTTTTGTCCTTTATGACATTTGACATCTATGTACAGTTGCCTCACATTAGGGTTGCTGGTTGATCCCAACAGGAATGAAACTACAGTCCTCTGGAGTAATAGGTATTCATACATGTTAGTAACTCTTCTACAGGAAAAGTCACTTTCCATGCTGGTAAATTTTGTGTCAGATGGTCCCACTGTTCAAATACTGTAGCTAACTCTCTAGAGCATTCACTACTAATAAATGAGCATCATGTATGTGTGAAGCATGCGTGCATCCTGTCTTGCCTTTCCAGGTCTTTTAGTCATATCTCATAGTTGGGGAAGGAGACACAAATCCCTCTGCAGTTTCATCAAGAAGAGTATCGATCTTAAAAACACGACCAAATTAAACATGTGGAGCTTCCTGCTGTGGTAACCCTTTGTGAATAAATGAGAAGCTGAAAGCAGCTTCCACACTGAATAAAAAGACAGGAGCCATGTAGTGTAGTGTGGTAGCTGATGAGAGTGGAGTCTAACAAGCTGGAGTTACACTGATCCTCTGAGGAAAACTCCACCTTGCTGATGAAGCTGCTGTTAAAAGTTAATTAAATGGAGCTGCTCTTTACCAAAATCATCAGGAAGACTAAGATTTAAGATTTTAAGCATGAACAAACATGGTGTGAATAGAAAGGGTTCTTTTTTTAGTAACAATGCTTCTCTGCTCTCTTTACCCTGCTCGTTATCCACACAACAAATATAAATTAAGCTGCCTACACTTCCTCACGTCTTCGGCTTCTTCCGTCACTGCCTTCCTGTCCTCCACCTCCTGGCACCTTATTACCCTCCTCCTTCTGTACCATACCATTGCTGGAACCAAATCTCTTGCACCTGCATGTTCAGACTCTATCCGCTTCCTTAAATTCCTGCAACCACTGTGCTGATCTGGCCCTTGAAGAAAAACAGGGTTGTGAAGAGGAGGGCAAAAGAAAAAAGGGGGGAAGCAGAAAGGAGAGCAGTAAACCTTTTAGAAATGGTGGTGGTGCTGGGGAGGGTTCCTCTTATGAGTATGCATTTATCTGCAGCCGGAAGGAGCTTTATTGTAACCAGGATGCTGAAAAATGCCTGCTTTTAACAGGGCCCTCTGAAAAAAGGCTTTCTAGTCTGGAGTGGAGCCTCTAAGTTCTTCTTCCTGTTCTTCAGTAGCACTACAGCTCCCTCTCATCATGGAGTAGGCTTTTTACAGGTATATAAAGTCTGACATTTAGGAACCTCTAATACAGGTTTGAGTCTAAGAATCTTTAATGTTTTGTGTGTCTTGTGAAATATTACAAATCAAAGATTTTTAAGTGATTGTAAATGCAAAATTTGCAAAAGAAGGAATAAATAAAAAGTAATAAATTACCCTTAGAAAATTAAAGATGAATATGACGATGTTGCACAAAAATTTAAAGACAGATATTTCAATCTTAAAGTTCAGTTTACTTGATTTAAACCAAATATTAAAAATAAAACTGTTAAATTTCATGTTTCAAGCCTGTGTCTGTTTTTTTCAACTCACCCTATGTTGATATGAAATCCTGTTGTTCAGTCATAACACAGTTTCACTGAAACTCTAAGACCTGAAAGAGTTGTGCCAGCTATTCACATGCAAACTAAACTACATTAGGGTACAACCAGGATAATCTTCAATCTGTCACAGGCTAACACAGAGACAGACAACCATTCGCACATTCACATTTATGGGTGTCCAGTGTTGTTCCAGTTACTTTACTGATAACTTATTTTCAAAAGTAATTAGTTACTTATTTCTGTCTTTGTTTTTGAAAAAAAAAAGCTATTTTATCCCTTCCCCCCATGTTTTCCATGGGTTACTAACAGAAATAAGTTAGTTAATTCGTTACTTACTTAAACTTGATACACAACCTGAATAAGTAATAAAGCAACAGACTTTTCAGCCCAATTCTATTTTCTTCTGCATAACCCATCATATAAAACTTAATCAAATGGAAAGCCTCTTTTTTAAAAAGGCTTTATTAGTTTTAATCTTTTAACTTTATGCACATTGCATCAAGTAAAATTAAATTATATTCAACAGTGTTTGACTGGAAGAAATGTGTTTAACATTTCAACCTATTTTCTGCATATTCCAGCATATACATTTTTTTTACACTCTCTCTTTCAAATAGATGCACAGCAAAAAATAAATAAAAGCAAAGATTCAGCAGCACTGAGTCCTGTCGCTCTTAAATCTATTTTCACCTGTTTAGCAGGAGTGGGGTGGGTGGAGGTTTGCCCGGTACCGCAGCGGTCATGTCAGTGGGAGGATCTGGGGGTTTCTCTGTGAATGTCACATTCCCGTGGCAGCGTGCTCGGAGCTCGCTCAGATCTGAAGTTTAGTAATCACTCCATATTTTCCATTGTTGATCTGCACACATCTCTTGCTGCCACGGACGTCACACGTCATTGTCATGAGACACTCTCACAAACAAAATCACAACGGTTTAGTAACGCAGTAAAGCAGCGTGCTTATGGGAAAGTAAAAGTAATCTAATTACTTTTTTTTTGCAAAGGTAATTCCTTACATTACTTGTTACTTGAAAAAAGTCAGATCTCTGTGGGTGCCTGCATGTCTTTGGACTGTGGGCTGCTGTGGGAGGAAGCTGTGTACCTGGAGTGCCCTGGCCTGATGGCAGAGTCAAACTCATGACCTTCTTGCTGTGCGGCATCAATGCTAACCACTCTGCACCCGCGCCCTCCTAAAAAATCCTAAACTGGAAATGTGTGCCTCCCTGCAGCACTGGGCTCTGTAACTGTTATGTCAACATAGCAATAATGTACAAAGTAAACTTGATATGATAGCCTTTAAAAAATAAAATAAAAAGAAAGGAAACAGACCACAAAAAAGAGCATGGACCCAAGAGAAAAACATTTTCAGCATTTTATTTGATTCTGGTGTGGCTGGCACTGAAACACAGGTACACGGAGTCTAATTACTAACAATAATAAACTAACAATGCTAGTTTGTTGTCCCATTGTGCTGTCCATGTGCAGGCCCAGAACACAAACATGCACTTTTTAGTTCATTATTTCAATGGATGTAATGCAGTGTAGACATACAGCTGTAAATGCACCCTCTGAAATGATTCTGTATTCGGACACACACTAGTGTTAATTGTTGCTGTTGAAATGCTGAATGTCATGATTACATAATGAAAGAGTTATTGCAGAGGTACTGGGTTACATTGTGTTTCACTATGCCTATTATGGAGGCTGCCTTTTTAACTGTGTATAATTACTGTCAACAAAATTAGTGGGAATATATCTGGTCTTTAGTGCATTTGCTTCCTGTGTTCCTCAGCACGTGGCTCTGGAGTGACGGTAGTTTAAGGTTTGCGTTTACTCTTTTCAAGTTTGTCACTAGGAACACAGAAGCAAATTTACTCTTCTTAAGAGTAGATGTGGAATAGCCATCTCCCCATCACGTTTTCATCTTTTCATACATAGCACTAACCAGTGGTATGAACCAGACGTGGGAACCAACAGCCCTCCAATTAGTAGATAATGTTTTTCACCTCCTCCTCCTCCAGTATACAATTTAGCATTGTCTTCCTGAAGTATGCACACGTTGGTCTAAAACTTGGATAGACTTTTGTCACAAGGGCGACTTATAGCAGCAGCCGGAGGATGCATGTGCAATTCAAATGATTTGGTCAGTAAAATTGGGAAAGTTCTCCTATTTTAATAAAGTTTAGCTCCTTTGAAACCAGGAAAAAGGCATTCAAAAACAAAGACTGTACAAGTTAACAGAAAATATGGAAAGAAGGGGGTTTTGGCCATGCAACTGTATGTGACCGTGAACCTGATGGTGAGAACTTTGCAGTTCACAGTGTTTTCAAATTTTTGCATTCCTGTTGTGTTTATGACATCAGAACAAAGCCAATGGCCTTATTTATAGTTATGATCACACAGTTACATACACTCTTCATGGGCATGATTGTGACATAATCTTGGGCTCTTAAGGATTTCTTTAAGCTGTTCTGTGGCCAGGGTGGGATGATTGCACAACATATATCTTAAATGATTTTAAATAACAAGAATCATGTGCACAAGTTTGAATTTATTTTGGATTTTCCCTAATTCACACAGGGTCAAAAGTATGCATAGTGTCACGGTTCTGGGTCATTCTGACCCAGCTTCTTCAGTTCTTTATACATTGGTATGTTTCTATAGTGTCGATTATTATTCTAGATTAAGTGCAGCGTCTTCTGCCTCCTCGTAAGTTGTTTCTGGTTTCCTGTTTTACTTTGGAGGTTCGTGTCTGGCGTCAGTGTGTTCGGTTTACTATTCCCCTGTCTTGTCAGTTGTGATTTCTCCCAGGTGTGTTCCCCTCCTGTGCCTCATCCCTTGATTACTGCCGTGTGTATATTAGCCCTGTGTTACCTTTGTTCTCTGTCGCATCATTAATGTCTACTCACCTTCATTCTGTACTCTGTTTTCCCGTCCGTGTGTATCTGCCTGTTAGTTTGTATTTTCCCAGTTTAGTTGGTCCGCTGTTTACCGGCAACCTGCTAATAAAGCGGTTATTTTGAGTTCTACTTCGCCTCACTGAAACCTGCATTTTGGGTCCTTCTCTCCTTGCCTGCCGGTACGCGAACATGACACATAGAGGCTCCAGTATATGCATATGCCACCACTAGTATTTGATTCAATGTCCCTTTGCAATTCAAAGCTTTTAAACATAGTCCACAAACCTTTGATTGGAGTTTGGGGCTTTGGGAAGGCCATTCCAGAAGCTTGCTTTATCCGTTCTAAAACCAGCTTTGATGGAAATCATTGTCGTGTTGGAACACCTATTTGTGTCCCAGTTTCAACCACCTGGCTGTTGATTTGAGGTGAAGTTGAAGAATTTGGAGGTAGTCCTTCTTCATTATTCCATCCAATTAGCGCAGAGTACCAGTACCACTGTCGGCAAATAGAGCCCCAGAGCATGATGCTACTACCAACATACATGACAGTACAATGTTCTTAGGTTTGAAAGCCTCACCTTTACTCCTCCAAACATGTCTCTTGTAATTGTAGCCACATAACTCAATCTTTGTCTCATCAGCTCACTGGAGCTAGAGGACTGCTGCCTCAGAGCAAGAAGGTCCTGGGTTTGATTCCAACATTTGGCCAGGGCAAACCGTGGAAACCAACCAGTTTAACTGAACTCTGCCAATTCTGACAAGCCAGAACCTGATTTATATTATCTGGGGGAAGTACTTTCAAAAGCCAAAATACACATGTTGAGAATCAGTTATCAGTTATCAGGTTAGAATCAGTCTAACTGCTCAGAGCTGACGGGTTAGAGTTTGGATACTTGTCATCTTATTAAATTTTAGGTTTTCAGGTTAATCACATGTTTCTCATTGCCCCATCTTCCTTGATATCAACGCATGAGCTCCTGACATAGATGAGACTTAGGTTGTGATAATTCTGAATTATTCTTGAGAGAAGTTCATTTTTTTGTTTCTCACTGGACTTCAACGTTATCTTTCCTCAACAACTATCAGCAGCTGTTTCAGATCTTTCTGATCTGAGATTCAAGCTCTAGACCCAACGTGAGAAATTAAATGTGCATGTATCACACTACACGATCAAAGGGGTGAGGATACGAGTACAGTGGGGTCGTTAAGATGACCTGTGAGTGAGGGGGTTTTCTGTAGTTATGATGTGTGTGAGTGTGCACATTGTATGTCAATCCAACATCAACAGACCGACAGTGGGAGGCAGAGGAGCAAAGGCCTGAGGGTGAACAGCTGAGTGTGACTATAGAGAGATTAAAAAGGGAATGTGGGTCTTAATCCACTATTGTATCGCAGTCCTCTGAGCCTCCACTCGCTGAGAGGGGCAAAGAAAAGGCCAGCATTCCTCCCAGTCCTCACTACACAGCACACAGACCAGGGGCTACAGACGCCATTCTCTAGCCATCTGGCCTTAACCAAACACTGAACAGCCCCTCAATTCTGGTCCGCTCCGGCCCTCCTCCCCTACCTCCACGCACAATCCATCTCCTTCACCCTCTCACCCCCAGTTACACAGCTATGTCACAAGCAGGTTGTTACTACACTAGCCATATTGAACAAAGTGGAGGTGCACAGCTTTATTTTTCTTTTTTTTTCACTTCAATTTTATGCATATGCTACCAAATTGCAACAATAATTAACTCAAGGAGCCTACAATAATACAGAAAAAACTTCAACAACCTAACAACCCCCTGGAGCAACCAGGAGCAACAGTGGGAAGGAAAAACTCCCTTTTCACAGGAAGACACGTCTGGCACAACCAGGCTCAGGGAGGGGCGGGATAAAAGACACGTTTCTTTTACCAGGTGCAAATTTATCTTGGTACAATAAAAATACACAAATTAAATGTCTTTGATTAATCGATAAATATTGTTCAAAAGGATTTTTTATACATGATCTCTTCAGTAATGGGGGAAAAGTTACGTCTGATTTTTACATCAAACATGCACAGGGTGACCATGAACACCTGACATCAAGTTAATGACTCATTCAGTGCCTTTTTCCTGTATCACAGCTTTTGCTAAGCAATGCATCAAAATGCCGTCCTCAGCATGAATACTGAAGTAAAATATCTGAAGTATCATACAAATATAGTACAAGCAGCTCGAGATAAATGATTAGGGCATCATCACCTTGCCATATCACTAAATCGCTTCCTTCCAGATGCCGACTTTCTGTCCTTTCCCATCGTAAGAGAAGTAGGTCAAATTCCTCGCTGCTCATATTCAAACATCTACCTCCTGCCTGGAAGTGTGAAGCAAACAGTGCTGGGTTTCAATATATTTGAGCAGCGAGCCTGTGGTTTTGATCTAATGGGAATATTCTGTATTTTTGCAACTAATAAAGAGGAATTTTATTTAGACAAAAAAGAGAACATAGTTTTGTATTTGTTAAGTTGAAAAACAGGGTTATATTTCAAGAGCTGAAATGAGACTAAATGAAAACATCATGAAGGAATGACAGTGATTGGCACTGCTGCAGGTGAAATATGTAATGGAAAGAAAAACTGTGACTGATTCCATTGCACTGTGGCAAACGTGGATTGAGCAAAGATAAGCCTTAGGATCTCCACATTTGACAGAAATCTTTCATTTTTAAGGCCCAAAACTGAAAGAGTACAAAATGTTTGAAGTGTCACTAAATCAGTGCAAAGTACCTTGTAAAATTAAAAGATTATTGCCATTAAAAAGTAAAGTGTTACACAACATTATTGCCTTTCATCCCCTTCCTGCAAAAGGTACAGTACTGTGCAAAAGTCTTGAGCCACACTGTTTCTTTGTATTTTGTTTCCAAGGAGCCAGACTTGTAATTCTTTTGAAGTGATCTGAAGCCGTCTAGTTCTTCAGGCTCTCTGAAGGATTTTCTATGGCTGTCTTTTCAGTCTAGTCCTTCAGACTGAAAATTTCAGATGAATGCTTTTTTCTTTGTTAAGCCACTTAACACTGACTTATGAATGCTTCAAACATAAAAAGGCACCTAACTGAAGTGATGAACCGGTGTTGTTTCTGCACATAACAGACAACTTTGCAAAAACCCCATTTCAACTTTTGTCTTCAGGCACTTTGTCACACACACATAATTTGTTCCTGTGTCTTTAGTTGAATCTGCAAAAAGGCCACAGGCAGCAAAGTTTGATGGGCATAAACATAGTATTTTGCAGCAACAAGGCGATTTCCAAAGAGCACACCACAGAGTAAACTGCACACCAGAGACATGGTGTACATTGTGCCCTTAAAAATTCGGAGGAAACTGGACAAGCACGAGACAATATACAGCAGATGAAAAGTATCTGAAAGTTATGTCCTTAAGAAATTGGGGGGGAAACATGCAGTGAATATCTGACCTGCCCTTCAGTTAATCCATCTACTGCTCACCAAAGCCTCATTGGTCTCAGAGGAAGCTGTCTAGAATCAAGGAAGAGAAATCGGGGAAAAAAGACTGAGGTATGTGAAATTTACACAAGAAGTTTTGAGTTTTTCTGAGTTTACCTCTCTCCTACCCCCCCCCCCCCCCCCCGTTGTCTGCAGCTGTGTGTAAAACATGCCCAAGGCTCTGTCATGATTTGGGTCTGCATTTTAACCAGTGGGGTTGGGGATCTTGTCAAAATTGATGGAATTATGAATGCAGAAAAATAGTGTCAGTTTGATTCACCATGCAGTGCCATCTGGAATGTACCTGACTGGCAAAAGCTTCATTTTCCAGCATGTTGATGATCCCAAACAAGCATCGGAGCAGGAAAATGGAAGACTATGGAACTCTGTCAATCGTGGATTGGCCATTCAGCACATTTCAGTCACACATAAACACAATTTTACCATCATTGGGGAACGTGATTATTTGTTTCATATAGCTCCTGAAATACACATTTGTGTGGTCAGTGCATAACTCCAGTAAAGTGAGCTCAGCTTGTTAGAGTGGTTCTTGTAATCAACTACTCTGTTTTTTGTTTATTCGTTTAAACTATTAGCACATTTGTTTCTAGGAACATTCCTGCTTAACAGACTAAATGACTGTTCCAAGCTTGATGCATGATATTGTAACAGGTTCTTACTTTCAGGAATATGTGCAGGTATAATCTGACTTCCCAGAGAAGGCCTGATCTTAATATTCTCATGAAACACCATCCCTCAGGAACTATGTACCTTTTTTAAGGAAAAATGAAAAATGGGCTGTTTTTGGATTGAAACAGCAGCTATCATCATAAGGTGACAGAGCTGCTGTGGTAAAACCATCAAAATAAATAGAGAAAATTTTAAATAACCACAAGGATGGCAGAAGCACCAGTTAAAGAAAGTTAGGACAGGGTTTCAACTAATGTCTACAAAACCGTTTTTACTGTCTTTGGCACCTTTTTATTGGCTGCTATTCCAAAAATTTGCCATGTACCTGCTGTCTCATAAAGCAGAATCACTCGTTCCTCTGTCTCTTTCATTTCCCCTTTTTGCTCTCTTTCCCACTTATTTATGTATTTTCAGTCACATTTACATGTGAAAATATTTGCTCCTCATGTGCTGTGTCCTGTTGTCTGACCCCATAACACCTTCTTCCACCACATTTTCATGTCTCCTTTACTCGCTCCCACCAACTTTATTCTCCCATCTGTCTTCTTGTAAGTGGGTGGCAGTGAGCCAAGTACTGACCAACTTGCTTTCACCATAACAACCAGCTACGACATCTTGATTTGATGGGACTGAAGGTTATCCAAGAATCACTGCCATTCCTGAAGGCTGGGGGTGCTACACCCAGCCTTCAGGAATGAGTAGTTTAGGAAGAACGTACAGGTAGGAAATGGCAGTTATACATCACTGTGGTGTTTAACCTCCCTGAAATACTACATGGAACTCCCTAAAGAGTAGCTCATCCTATCTCACAGGGCAAAATGTAATAGATCCCTGTACTTTGCACATACAGACACACACACACAAGCAAGCTGCTGCCACTCTGCTGTTAGATGCAGTGAAATGGTGCGTTTGTGTGATAATGTGGAGTGTGTGGAATTCATAAAAAGTCATTATTTCCACATCCTATTTTAAGAGCTCCGATAAAAATGTCATTAGCCGAATAGTGCTATAGTTTATTCAGGCCCATTAACTCCTCCACACTGTGCTAAACAAACAGTCAGGCTAATCCCAGAAACACTAAGTCAGCCAGATCCTGCCAAACACGAGACTCAAACATGCAAGCATTAATAACATTACTACATCAAGACAGTCACCAGACAAAGAAAAAGTAAAACTGAACATAAAAAACATAACAAGACTTTGATCTATGACCTTGTAAAAAAAAAAAAATCATGAGATGTAGTAGTACTACTTAACCTCCTAAGACCCGAACTCTTCCACGGCATGCATTTTTAATTTCTCTTTGATATTTGGACATATTGGGGTCCGATGAATGTGAAAACAAAGAATTACCAGATTTTTTTTGTTTCTAAGAAAAATGAGAGCCACATATGAGGATATTCGATTAAAATGTCGATAGAACAGTAGCAGTATAATGTCCTCGTATATAGACATCATTTGTAGAGCAAAATTGAGTATTTTGGTCTAAATAACCCAAAATGTGATGTCCACATATGTGGATGCCAGGTCCTAGGAGGTTAAAGCAGATTTTGCTAAGAAATACAAACCAAAGCTTTTGGGGGCATTAAGCTAGACAAACAATGAAATCAAACTAGATCGTTTTGCACACACTGTACAGACTTACCAAAATAAACAGTGGATGTACTGTCATGTATTTGTGTTGACTGTGTGTATTATTTCTTTTGTTTCTGTGTTATAAAAAATATAGAAAATTATATGAACCATTGCATGCAAATATAAACTATACTTCTGTAATGTAATCACAAGCCCAATTCCAAATATGCTGGGATACTGTGTAAATTATAGCTGAGACATTTAATTGTTTCATGAAAATATTAGCTGAGTTTCATCAAAGCATCTTAAAAAAATTGGGAGGGGACAACAAAAGGCTGGAAAAAGGATATTTTAAAAAACAGGCGCATGAACATTATGCAGCTGGTTAGCTTAACAGGTAACAGGGCAGTAACATGACTGCGTATAAAAAGAGCATCTTAGAGAGTCAGAGTTTCTCTAGGCACATCTAGGCACAGGTTCACCAATCAGCATAAAAGTACTACGAGAAACTGTGAGAAAATGTCAGAATAATGCTCCTTAACATAAATTTCAACATTTCAAAGACTTTGAATATTTGATGACAGTATCATCAACAGGTTCACAGAATCCAGAGAAATCCACATGCAGATTAATCAAAATTAGAAACATGGCTGCCGTGTCCTTTTGGCTAAAGAAGCAAGGAACCATCCAGCTTGTTATCAGCACTCAGTTCAAAAAGCCTGTATCTCTGATCGTATGGTGGTACATTAATACCTATGCACTTCTGGGAATGCCCCATCGATGCTGAAAGGTACATACAGATTTTAGAGCAACATTCAGGGAAGGTCTTCCATATTGCAGCAAGACGATGCTCCAAACAACATGGCTACGTAACATGGGAGTTAGAATACTGAACTGGCCCGCCTGTAGTCCACACCTTTCACCAACTGAAAATATTTGGTAGATCCTGAAATGTTAAATATGAGAAAGAAGACCCAGGACTGTTCAGCTAGTACTGCTGGGATGTTGTGTGATTTGCAGATGTTTGCATTATAGCTTTTGTTTGTTTGTTTGTTTGTTTTTTACATATTTTACACAGCATCCCAACATTTTTTGGAATTAGGGTTTTAAGCTGACAGCTGGATTCTTTTATCTATTTTTTGTTTAGATTTCTTATATTTACATTCTAATTTATCCAAAAGACAACACGATAATAATATATTTGTAGATTAGTAAATCAGTAGTGGCCCAGATCAGAGGAAATCAAGTGAATGGTGCAAATAAATT
The DNA here is from genome assembly GCF_900408965.1 of Simochromis diagramma. Classification (NCBI taxonomy): domain Eukaryota; kingdom Metazoa; phylum Chordata; class Actinopteri; order Cichliformes; family Cichlidae; genus Simochromis; species Simochromis diagramma. Next base: position 1,961,170 of record NW_024387279.1, on the reverse strand, counting down.
GTAAAATTAATAGACTACAAATTGAAAAAAGAAAAAAGCTCATTTCCCTGTCACCCTGTGGCAGTCCCAATCTATAGATCCCTCTCAGCTGTGGTACCATGCCCAGACCCGCACAGTTGTGATCGCAGTCCTATAGAGGAATAAGGAGACAGTTCATGGTGGAGCTGAAGTCATCGGCAAGGCATCCGCCAGAACAACCACCAAAACAAAGCATCCCTGTGTCCCCCTAACACAAGATTGATTTTAAACAAGAGGCCGGACTGGCAGCAGCAATGGAACTAACAGATACAGTTTGACCTTGTTTGCTCTGTACTCTCATCACTGTTTGATGATCATTGGTATCTCTGCAGGTCAATTAGCTAAACATTCCCACTGAAAACTGTAATATTCTGGGCCAAAATGAAAAAATCTCCAGAAAAAGAACAGCCACAGGAATGTACCGTGGCTGTACACGAGTTCTCAGTTAAGGGACAAAACCACACACACACACATCTCCCAGAGCGCTGAGCAAGGCTTTATAGAGATAAGCAAGAGGCTGATCTTGAAAGTTGCAGCCAAAGCACTGGACTATAGAAAGTTTCCTTTGGATGTGGCGCCCGTCGCCCCGAGGAGCACAGAGACGGAGGTCATGTCCGCCCTTGATAGCCTGCTGTTTTATTCTCCTCTCTCCAGAGTCACAGTCACAGTTAATCTCAGCTCAGCGCCCCGCTGTGCCCGACCCCAACCTGCCACCACCGTCTCCGTGCCCGCCACATCACCATGGCAACAGGGACAGGCTGTGTGGCAAGCTTGTGCACGAAGGCACACACACACACACACACACACACACACACACACACACACACACACACACACACACTTAAAGAGTAAAAATGAAAGATGTTCTGAGTTGCAATACACATGAAAATATACTGAATCTCTCTGAACAGTCAGAGACGGCTGTACCAAACACGGACTAGACTTCTGTAGTCTACTGTACTGTAGACCCCTCCTTCTCTCTCCCACTCGCTTTTGGAGAGACAATGGTCAAATCAATAGGCCACAAATACACACAGAAAAACAAAGTGGCCTGTGTTACGTCCCTGCTGCTTTCAAATAAACAAGAGCAAGAAAACACAAAGAGGGCACTGACACCACACACACACACACACACACACATGCACACACTGCAGAGGGCAGAGGGCTCCTGTTCATCTATTCTATGTTGTAGGAGTTTGGGAGCTGGTTTATGCATGGCAGCCGAGTGCATCTGCCCTTCACATTAATCACACTACAAACTCAGTCTAACTAAATTCAAGCATTTTCAATCAGCGTTTTCTTGCTAAATCTTTAGCAAGATCCTTACATGCCCACATATCTGTATGTCTGAAAAAAATACAGTATGTGGGTTAGAAAGAGTGTGAGTTAGTAGGTGTGTGTGTGTGTGTGTGTGTGTGTGTGTGTGTGTGTGTGTGTGTGTGTGTGTGTGTGTGTGTGTGTGTGTGTGTGTGTGTGTTTGTGTTGAAAACCTATTAGCATTCTGTGAATGATGCTACAATATTTATTAACTTATTATCGGGACTACCATACTTTCACCATCTTTGTGTGTGTGTGTGTGTCTGTGTTTGTGTGTGTGTGTGTGTGTGTGTGTCTGTGTTTGTGTGTGTGTGTGTGTGTGTGTGTGTGTGTATACAGATGGCCTTTCTGTGTTGGTATGACATCATCCACATGCTAAACCTACACAGACATCACATCACATATTCCAGAGTCATAGCTGCCTACGCTCAACACAGAAGCACATCAGATAAAAGAGACATTTCTAAAAGGACCTGTGTTCTACAGAGAAATAAAAGAACCAAATGTGGTTATTCAAGAAATAATGTGAGCTTGATTGGGTGCCACTACACTGCGTTGCATTTGAGTTTTAATATGCTGCTGATAATTCAGCCCTTTGTCTTATCGTGTGTGAGCATTACTTCTCAACATGGAAGCTAAAAAACACAGAAGGTCAAAAGCTTAACTATATGCTGATTAGGTCATCTAAGGAGACCCTACTGTGCTTATTGAAAGCTCTTTCTTAGTGTTTTTGAACACTACTATTGTAGTTTAGTATACTTTACAGTTTAAAATAATCTCTATTTATCCTTGATGCTTCCACTCAGTTCACACATTGTCTGAAACAAATTCCCACCCCTTTTACCGTCCCTTTAAGCTAGCTTACTTCTGATTGGCTGCCTTTGTATACAGAAAACAGCAGGTGGGTGGGGCTTCTGTGCTCAAAGCCAAAGCTGTGTTCCTGACCCTATTAGGGATACCCACACTCTATGACATCATACAGAGTCAAGAGCAGAAAAAACTGTGTGGTGTGTTTGGAGCAGTCTGAGCTGGCCTCAGTGTTTACAACTGTGTTTATTACATTTTGGTCCACCTTCACAACTCACTGTTTTCAGAGTAAAATCTCTAAGGAGAAGCTCAGTGATTAACACTAAAGAACAGAGAAATAAAGTTAGTTAACTGGAAAAAAACATAATGCTGCATTTAGCAGGTAAATTTTCCTATTAACTGTTAGGTTGACTTGACCTGAAAGATAACATAATTTCATACAGGCGATATCAAAGTGTTTACACTGCAAATGCAGAGAAAGTGTTTGCTGGGATTATTACCAAATCCACAATCAGTTCTGCTGCCTCAAATTGGCCAAGGAAGATTGAAACAAACAAAAAAGAAGATAGGAACACCTGATTTACCAGTGATGAACTCACCTGCCTCGGAAAAACTGGATCGGTATTTTAGAATGGACACTTATTACTGTATTCAAGACAATTTAATGAGGAGGTTTACACTAAAGAGAAGTGAATATGATGCTGCTGATGGCAGCCTAGCATAAGAAAGCAAACCAACCCTGTCCAAAGCAAGTTACACAGTTCACTTACCAGCATTTCTAAAGCTCAGGATGCATCACGTAATATTTCTAAAATGGAGAATGGAAGAAGTTGGCTGGAGCATATTCGAACAGAGGTAATCTAAGCTAGCCATCTCTTGGCTATATGACTTTATAATTTAACAAATAAACACTAGAGTGGTATCAGCATAATTAGCAGAAACTAGAACAAGCATGTTTCCCCAAAAGTGTTTTCAGAATTCATTGTACATGACTGAAAGGTCTGCTGTGGAGCTACAATCTCTAACGTGATGTGAAATCTCTGGTCAGACTGACTCCACTTCATGTTCATGTTCAATTCAAGATTGTTGTGACTGATATTTATCTTGCTGTACTAAAGCTGCAATAATTTGCATGTTTACAGTTTTTTTCGTCTGTAATTAAATTGAGAGAAAAATGAGTTCTGAAAAATGTGTTGTAAAACAAAAAAGTAATAAAAAAAAAAAAGTCTGTTGTGATTGTTCCTACACTGCCTACATTAAAGAGTTTCTCTTCTATTCTCATCTCAGTCTGGGTTCGGGGCTTCAGGCTTCCAGCAGATAAAGCAGACTCTGGCTCTTGGCTCTGTGCACCCTTAACAGAACAGCTGTGGACCCACCAATTCAAACATGCTTCATTCTAAGTCATGTGTTCTTAATGATTCCACAGTATACTAAATTGGAGTAGGGTATAAATCCAGTAGAGCATTTCTAGCAAAAATTCCTTGAAATAATATTCTGTGAAGTAGTTGTAGAAGTGCAACACATTGTCTTAGCTAAGTAACTGCATTGTGTGTTATCTGTTTCTACTAAGTATTTCATCTTTTGTTGTTGTTTATTTGTGTATTGGGATCCTCTTTAGGTTCCACCACAGCAGTTGCTAGTCTTTCAAACCATAAACCAAGAAACAGCAGTGACTTAGGCAGCACTGAGTTGCATCGTGTGTGTAGAGATGCAGCTTTGTGAGGTGGTTTACCTCAGTTTGAATTGTGCTTTGAAAACTGTCTTAAATTACTAAACTGAAGTTGCATGTAGGATAATTCAGTACTTGACATGGATACTGGAGCTGATTGGCTAATGGCCGATGATAACATTGCTTTCATTTAGCACAAAAGTAAACCACAATATGGTTTAACTATATTGCCTTGATCCATTTGATAAGGATCCTACATGGAGTTTTCTTGACTGAAGATGTCCCGGTGCCTTCCCTCTGGTCCCTCTCTTGGACGTTTAAGCTTCACTATCCAGGACAATGCATCGTTCATACACTGCAATACAGTTTTAACGTGTTTTTGCTAAACACAGAATGTTTCTTTGAACTCACCCGAACTTGGAAAAGCAATAACATTCAGCATGTTTGGAGGAGTTCTTTCAGGTTGCAGTTTTCCCTGCTGGTTTATAAAGACGCAGGAGAGAAATCTGCTGAACTTCAGGAGGTGCAAAACAAATCACAGCAGTGATTCTGTGGAACTCTCTTACTCAAAGTGAAACTGCTGCAGCACAGTGTACACTTAGTGAGCGTCAAATTACTCAAGAATGCGTCTGTGCTGCCATCCAGTGTCTGTCCGGAGTACTGCAACAAGGATATATTGTAAACATCACTTATTTGAGCAGTTGATATGAAGGTTTTTCACACCTATGCCAGGTTTCATATCATGACATCACCAGTCAAGTAAAACAGAGAGACATGGGTGTTTAAAGTGAGACGATTCAGAGCTAGGGCCAAATACACATGTTTAGAGAGTGATTGTGGGCACATGTGAAGATTGTCCATCAATGTATTTCCTCTGTTTATCTACTTCAGGGTCACAGGGTGCTGGAGCCTATCACAGCTGTCACAGGGCAAAAGGAATCAGAGGGCAGATTGTCAGCAACCACATACCACATAAATAGCGAACAATTTAAGTGACATCCAAAATAATGAATGTATTTAAAGAAAAATAACATTTTGTAACACAGCTTTTTATTTAACCACCCACAGAGAAGATCTTGTAGACAGTAGCTGGCCCCACATGAAAACAGAGGCACGTGTTGTTTGATCACAATTCCTCCTTGTTGCTCTGAGAGTCTGGTGCTGAGGTGGAGTCCTTCTTAACTGCTTTTACTGTCTTTTTTGCAGCTGGTTTTGTTTTCTGTTTATCACCCTGCTTTGCTTTTGTTTTTGCTGTCTGTTTTCCATCTTTTGCAGCAGCAGCTTTAACTTTGCCTGTCGTCTTTGCCTTCGTTTGATCTCCAGCTTTAGGCTTTGTTTTAGGTGCAGCTTTGGTTTTAGTGGTTCCTTTACTGGCTGTTTTCGCCTCCCCCGCATCCTTCAGCAGGTCAGTCTGTGCATCGCCCGACGTGTTCAGCTTGAGCTTCTGCTCTCCTACTTCTTTTTTTCTGGCTGCCTCCTGGTCAGCCTGTGCGGGAGCTTTCGGTTGAGACTCGGTTTCCATGGCCTCATTTTTACTGAACTCTGCATCCACTGGTGTAGAAAACATCTTCAGCAAATCCTGAGCCTGGATTCTTTCCTATGGGACAAAAAAAGAAAATGTTTGGGAGACTGCAAAATGAAACAAGGAACAGGTATGAATCACAAATTTTCTTTGAAGTTGTGCTGGCAGTCAGAAAACACAACATCATTATCTAGAGCTGAGTTTCATATTTCTGCATAGCAATAACTGACTGTGTGCACTGTTTTCAACTTAGGCTGTCTTTATAACTTTGTGGAAATAGTCTGATGCACTACGTAGTTCTTCTTCACTCACTTTTTTTGAACTCCCTATGTGTTCATACATCATTCTACATTTAATCATTAGTTATTATTAATCTCTGTCTCTCTTCCACAGCATGTCTTTGTCCTGTCTTCCTCCCCCCACCCCAATCAGTCAAGGCAGATGGCCCCGCCCCTCCCTGAGCCTGGTTCTGCTGGAGGTTTCTTCCTGTTAAAAGGGAGTTTTTCCTTCCCACTGTCGCCAGAGTGCTTGCCCATAGGGGTCATCTGATTGTTGGGGTTTTTTCTATTTCCTCTGTATTATTGTAGAGTCTTTACCTTACAATATAAAGTCCCTAGGGGTAACTGTTGTTGAGATTTGGCACTATATAAAAAAATGGAACTGAACTGAATTCAAGGTGTTAGAAAAAAGGATCATTTGAACAATTCATGCTAAATCCTGACCCATCTTTCTCCATTTTGGAAGAAGTTATTGTTTAAAAGGATTGCACACAGACCCAAACCTAAAGCCTGTGCATGCTCACATCTGGTTACAGTGGTTTTCCTTACCTTTTCCTCGTGAGCAGGATCCAAGGTGAACCACAGAGCAACAGCACACCTCTGACCCCGGGTGACAGCTTTGACACCGTGGGGGTTTTCTTTCCCTGCTCCAAAACCGACCACGCGACCACACTTTGGATGCACCTCCGCCTTGAGAAGACACACACCACGCAACACAATCAACATCGATGTGGTTAAAAATGCATTTTTGTTAAATGCACAGTGGCTTTAAAAAGTATTCAGACTCTGTCAGTCAAACCCTGTGGATAAACTTAGCAGTTTGTCCACATGTACACTTAATAATCTATAACAGGAACCTCATTAAAATGAACAGTTTAGATCTCTGTGCAGGTGTTCCACAGGGTTTAATTCCTGCCTTTTAGTTGGGCCCCTTAAGGAAAGTCAAACATCTGCCGTGAAGCAACTCCAGTGCTGTCATGACTATTTGATTAGGGTCATTAAAGTGCTGAAAAGTAAACTCTGACCCCATTCTCTGATCTCTGCCTTCTAGAGCAACTTCAGGTGTCTATAGTTAGAGCAATAGATAATGTCAGTGTTTTTAAGTGCATATTTAAACCACTTTACATCAAATTTAATACTAAATTTGCAAAGGACGTGCACATCAAGTGCTCCTTAAAAGTAAGCACGTTAACGTGAGTTCAAAATGTGCACCCTACATGATCCAGATGTGTTTATTAATGTGAAAGGCCTTGTAATTGTCTCGTATATGCCATTTTCACAGGTAATTATAGGTCTAAATTAACCACTTGCCGGTCCTATGCATCAGGGATTTTTGTATTTTTAGGTGCAACTGTTAATAAAGCTAATGAATCTAATTAGAATCCTATTACCATGTTTACACAAACTACAGAAAAACCAAAACAACCAGGCAAATCTAAAATAGTGTAGAGGGGAGAAAATAGCAAGATTATGTGCTGAAATTCCCGTGGTGACCCATCCAAGCTGAATTTTAGACAATTTCATACTTTTATTAAATGTGCGAGACTTTTCATTGTGAGGTTTTCTTAAAGGACATCTTTTTGTTTTACAGCATCCCTCCTCACTTCAGCCCACTGTCATTTTCCGTAACAGCGAGAGACAATCCCATCACAAGGAATCGTGATAGCTTTAAGATTTAAATGCCATTGGCAAAATACAGCCTGCCAACTCTATAAAGAGTCCAAGTGGTCCCAAACTTTTAAATTTCACAAAAACTGAGACCACCCAACACTTTACCCTTTCCAAAGGTCTACAGAGAGTTCCTTGGACTTCATGGCTTGGCTTTGCTCCGGGCATAAAGAGTTATTTGTGGGACTTTTACTCCTTATGGAAACACAGCACAAGCTTACAGTTAAAGCACATTTACAGCCTGGGACAAACGCATGTTTGATCCCTATGGATAGTTTCCCCATCTAGGATAGGGTTAGAGACAGGATAAGGATAAGCAGTAGAGAATGATTGAAACAACTCTGACTGGGGTGATTTTTTTCCATCCATAGCCAGTTATTAAACTCCAGTCAGAGTTTGTTTTACTAGTGTTTTATTCAGCACTAAATTGCAGATATGCACACAGTTTATGGATGCTGCTTGCTAACCATTAACTTAACTTAGCATTAACAAATCAAAAAACAAATAAATAAAAACATTTGGAGGCAGCTAAAATAAAGCAGTCTGAAAGAAAACTTTACAGTTTTAAAAAAGAAAGGAAAAAACATCAGATATATATTTACCGTCACTGTTTTGGCATCAAGCTCTGTGAAAATGAACTCTCCTCCTTCAAAGTCCTCATTCAAATAAAGGATGGCACTGCAGGAGTGAGACACCAGGAGGTCAGCCGGTCCTTGTCATCAGGGTGGGTTGTGTAGACAGAATTTTAAGTGTGTGTGTGTGTGTGTGTGTGTAACCATACCTGTAGTCTCTGTAAGTGTATGCAGGAGGTTCCTTTACACACTCGTTGACCTCAGAAACCAGCACACAGTTGTCGACGTGGACAGGGTGACTCATGTCCTTACGGTCGTCCTGCTTCTCTGAACAAACAGGAGCACAGAGAGAACATTTGGACAATTTAGGCCCAAAAACAAAGCTAGCTGAGAATTCAACAGCTAAATATGTTTCTTTGTGTATTTATTGTCAGAGGTAGTGGAGACCAAAATGGTACTGAATTCAGTATATTTGACTGTACTAACTTCAGTTTTTACATCACAGTTACAATTTTGTTGCAAGCACCGTGAGGCAACTGTTATTGTGATTTTGTGTTACATAAATAAAACTGAATTTTACTTGTGTTCTAAGGTTCTTCTCTACAAAGTTATCTGCATGCTGGGTAGACAGCAAGAAAAAAATAAAAATCAAACAAACATGCGTTTTTCTTCCTGCCACTGGTGCTGCAGTCTGCTGATTTTATCTCTTGATGCATGCACATTCACCTAAGTAAGGAAAATCCCAAAAGGTTTCTGTTCATCTGGATGCAGCATTTTCGTCACTCATCCAGTGACTTCTTCAGTCCAGGACTTTGAAGTAATACACTAAATCTCTGTTTGTCTGTCTGCCAGCTCTACGATGAGGAGCTGAGCAACCAAACACATGGCACAGGTACATCTTAGACCCCTGAAGGTTGTTATCTATGTAACACATTATGATGTTACCATGTTGCCTAGCAACCACCAACCAACTGCCATTTACCTGTCTAACCATCGTATGATTTTTATTTCACAACAGTAACATCTAGTTTATATTGACAAAAATAAACTATTGTTAGATATACGATATGTTACAATGGCATCACGTTACTTGGCAACCACCTAACAATGGTCTACAATGACATTTATATTGTAGCGCGGGGCAGGACGGGCATGTCCTAGCAGATCTAACAGATAAACGAGGTCATTTGGGAGTCATGTCTGAACCAACTCCTAGTTACAAAATCAGGATGGGGGAAAAAATGACACACTGTCAGTGGTTAGCTTACCATCGATGGCGGAGCGACAGACCAGGTGGGAGTATGTGAAATAGAGTGGAGTGTCCAGACGGAAGTAGGACTCTAAGACCTTCCTCACTTTCTCACTGAGGTCAAAGAACAGACGAGCGCTCTTCAGAGGGACCTTCCCCTCCTGGCCAAGCTGTGAGAAGAAGAAAAACCATGTAAAAGCTGGGACAAGGAGGAAAACAATGTTGAGTCTGTTTTTATATAGAACTATAAATACAAAAATGTTCCAGGAAAGAGCATCTTCCCTCTAAAGAGAACACGTCTTAGGTTTGCAAAGCTTCAGGTTCTTTGGACAGACAAGACCAAAGTGGAGATCTTTGGCTACAATTCCCAGCGACATGTTGGGAGAAAACCAAACACTGGCTATCAGCACAAGCACATCGTACAAGTGTCAAGCACGGTGGTGAAGGGGTGATGATTGGTCCATGCTGTGAATAAACGAATGCCTGCAAACCTCAATCAACTGAAGCAATACTATAAAGAAGAGTCGGTCAAAATTCCTCCACAATCATGTGAGATGCTGATAAAATAATACATCAAACAATTACTTCAAGTTATTGTTGCTAAATATAATTCTACAAGCTACTGAATCAACACAGTTTTTCAGAGGACTGCATTATGTCGTGGAAAAGTGATATACTGTCAGCTTCTAAGTGATCGTTCCTCTCTGTGTAGACAATAACTGACGTGTTGAGTCACACGTGTCGTTTTGGATCCTACGAGGCTGCAACTATTTAATTACCTCAAACAGCTGGAAGCAATAAGCATCAGGTTACATTTACAGGTGAGCCTCTAGATTAACCTGCTGCAAACATGTTTATTCTCATCCGCCAACTCGAGCACATAAGCTATATGCTGCATGTTCTGTTGTTTTGATGCTGAAATGTGGAAAAAGTCTGCTGTTAGACTAAAAAACGTATTTTCTGTTTTCACATAAAGAACTAGCTCTGATCTTTCCCCTAGCTATGATTAAAGGTAAACGTTTGTGCTTGTGTTGGCATCTCTTATTTGGAATTTTTCTGCTTTATAGACCTTGACAGCCTTCAGGACGGTGACTCCCTGGTACATCTCGCTGGGGGAATGTGGGGATGGTCGTCCTCTATAGCCATCGCCTTTTAGAGCAGCTGTCTGTGAAATAAATGCAACATTAAGCAACTCCTATAACAGCCGAGCTGAAAAACATACATACGGGACACGATCAGAATGCAGGTGATGTGAGGAAATCTTTGCTGACACGGACTGAACTTTATTCCTTGGGGCTACTCACATTGGAGAGACGGTGCAGCTCCCTGCACTCCTCATCTGTGATCACACCGTCCAGCAAAACCCGCTGGGAGCCATTCAGCTGCTTGGATGTCATGGTCACCTTGATGTCACTGTACAGCAGAGCGCCATCTACAAGATAAGGTCACAGTTAAAGACGTGAGGATAAAGACTGGTTGTACAAGACTGACATTTTATACCCCGGTTCTCTGAAACATTCACCTTCCTGTGGCACTATCATCTTGGTCATTTCTGAAGAATCCTTCTTCTTTTCCTCAACCAGATTCTCAATCTCCTTCATCAGGTTTCCTATCTCCTCTGTGATCCTCGCTGCAGTCTCTCTCTCAGCCCTGAGACACAGCAACACACACGCAGATAACAACACTGACTTTAAGTGCACCTTCATGCTCGACCTGCACACGTGTGGCGGTGCTCTTAGTCTTACTTCTGTTTCTCTCTCAGTTTCTTAGGCATGACATCTTTGGGGGTCCACGAGTCCTTTAAGCAAAAATAACAGAGAATTCGAAGATCACATTTATTTATATCCCAGCACTTCATAAGTAGTGCAGAATGTGGTGAGATGTAAAATGAGTTATACACTTACCGGATCTACAAAAGTGATTCCAAAGGCTTCATAACCAAAGTAGAGGAGCTCTTTCTCCAGGAGCGACTGCTGAATGTACTGTTTCACCACCTAGGGATTACAAGTCAGCAGCAGCCTGTAACATAGCTCCTAAAATCACATTCAACAATCACAAAGCCTGCGCTATAAAGACCGTCGTTATATCTCTGGTTCCTTAGCTCCAGTTGGAGCTGTCTTCTCCTTTATTTTAGTAGGAACAAATTGGTCTGGCTTTTTTTTTTACAGTGATTCTGACGGACGCGTGTTAGTGGTGATGTATGCATTCAGAGAGCAAATCTGTGTTGTGCTTGTTCAGCTTCAGTTTTATCTCCTGTGCTTTTGTAGCATTCTTTGATTTGAGGGTGTTTTCTTAGGTTGCAGTGTGTTTGAGCTCATGCAGCTCTGCTCTCATGGTGCATACACACCGTCAGGCTGTGGATACAGATGTCTGGACAACAGATGCAGGTGTAATAATACACCTGCATCTACCTTTGGAGCCTTTATATTCTAAAACACAGGCCACAGGCCAGAAACCTCCACCTGGGAAATAATCACTTAGTCATTAGTAGTGATGGATAACCATAATAACCCACTTTAAATAGTGTGTTATGTGGACATTTAGGGCCCAGGGCAGCTCAAATCTTTTTTAAGAATCAGCAAACAGTTATGTGCTTAGATCACCACCAGAGCCTTTTTTTAATGTGCCCCTGAGTACACGTGAGTGCTGATGAAGACCATTTTTCTGCCACCACACTTTGTTCAGGCTAATTTACTGCTGATCACTAAGGATTAAGATAACACACTGCTAAGAATAACTGCACTCACGGTGAGGTTGAAGTAGAGGTTGAAAGCCTCTGTTAAACACAGTGTAACTGTACCTGTCGGGCTGATATGGCTGCTGCTTTGTCCTCACCCAGCATGGCAGAGTAATAGTTCAGGTTCTGGTTCATCACCTCATCCTCAGGGTGGAACAGCAGGTAGGTCTTAGCACACTCTATGGCCTTCTCGTACTTCTCACCTGGAAAGAAAAGACAAAAATCCATGCAATCATGGATGTGAACAAAAAGGATGTTATTGGATTTACAGCATATATCCTTGTTCTTAAACACCAGTGACTATTTCATAACAAACATCCTGTACCTACAGGGGACTCTAAAGTTGCAGCATGGAAGAATTTTAACTTAAACTTGTTGTTAAACATTCAAAAAATGAAATCAAATTATGAAGAAAGTGTGAAAAATAAAAATAAAAGTATGAAAATATTTTAAAGCCTTCATTGTGTTACTGCTATATGAAGTTAGTATGCTAAGTTTGGAACAACCACATGGAAGAACTTATAACAAAACAAAACAATGTAAAAATGATTAACATGACATCTTATAGTTTCAGAATATTTGCCTCTTTGGCAGGTGGCTAAAACAAAACCTGGTCTTATGCTGAGACTGGTCAGTGGTCACCTGGTGATTCAATTCAATTCAGTTTTATTTATACAACAACAGTCGCCTCAAGGTGCTTTATATTGTAAGGTAGACCCTACAATAAAAACAGAGAAAGAACTTTGGTGACAGAGAGAAGGAAAAACTCTCCTTTAACAGGAAGAAACCTGCGGCAGTTCAGAGGTTAAGAGCCTAAACTCTTACAGGACAGGGTTATTTTTCATATTGCTCTTTTAAAGGCTGCCACTAGGGAGAAGTAAAATATAATAATATGAAATTTTACATAAAACGCTGCAATTCTTTTGGTTAATTTTGAAGAAATACATTATAAATACATGCAGTACAAGAGAATTTTCTCTTTTTTATTTACTATATAAATAGTTAAAGTATTTAACATATGTACCAAAAAGCTCTTTAAGTCTACAGTCACACAGAACAGTTTTAAAAAATGTGGCATGACCAGAATTATTGCAATTAGTTGCAGTGAGTTGGGCTCTGCAAAGCAAGTTTGGTGCATAAAGACAATGATTAAACAGCAATCACTCCACTGTCAATGTTGACAATTATGTGCGATAATCTTTTAATCTGTGATCAACTGTAACAAATGGGCAAAAACTGCAAATCAATTGAAAACTAAATACAAAGAAATTCACATGAATTACTTCCATTCAGAGTCCAGCAATAAATGCTGATCTATTATCATATAATATTTGGCTTATTTAAGAGGTAATCTCGTTCATGTTAGGTGCAGGTCTGTGTTTTTGCTATTAAAGTCGTCAAACAGATGATCCGTGTATATGAGGCCATAGCTGTTCATTTCTGTGTTTAGACTTCTTTTCTGCATTGTTGCTAAGGACAGCGGATACAGGCACACCTGACTTATAGAAAGCACTGTGAAACTCACTGTTGTAGTAGGAGAACTGCAGGTAGTTGAAGTGTGAAGGCAGGAAGTCCTCAAAGGGCTTGTCTCTGCCAGCAGTTAAGGCCAGCTCCACAGCACAGTGCTGCTTACAGCTCAGCACCTGCAGGTAGTGGTCTGAGGGACACAGACACATTTATACAAGTATTTATAGCACATGCAGCCTATTTTTCATATTTGCCATACAAATGTCTCCCTTGCATGCAGCTTCACATCAAATTCTCAGCTCTGTTGGAATCTTTAGTGCTCACAAGCAAAGGATATGCTGCCTCACCACTCATACTCTGGAACAGGTCTGCACTGTACTCCATGTAGTTGTATCCATCATAGTTGTAGGCTCCCTCACACAGAACTCTGCACTCCTTATCAGCTATGAAGTACTCATCTACGGCTGATTCAAAGTGTTCAGCCGCCAGGATGAAGGAGTCGTCACTGTAGGAGCTCTTTCCCAGCAGAAACTGGGCCTGAAGAGAGAGGGCACATCACAGCTACTGCAACAGTCAGCTTCATCTGTTCAAGGTCAGTCAGGCAGACAAAGGAGTTTAAATCTTTCTGCTTGAATCATCGTTAGAGACTGCATCATGTGGCAACATGTAAAGAAAAATGCCCTCCTTTCTTCTCCTCTGTTTTCCCCTCCAGCTGATTATGATAGATTGCCTTCTCTCCCTGAGCCTAGTCCTGCTGGAAGCCACTTCCTGTTAAAAGAGAGTTCTTCCTTCTCGTTGTCACCAAGTGCTAGTTCACAGGGGATCGTCTGACTGTTCCTTAATTTGACTTAACTGACCAAACTAATGAAATGTCAATAAAAATAAACTGTAGATGAATTATAGACAATCAGCAGAGGATGAGGCTACAAGAACATAACAGCATTATCAAAGACGGAGTTTGCTTTCACCATGTGTGGCCTGGCCTCCAGATCTTTGAAGTCGTCCTCCTGTACTCCTGCCATCATCCTGTAGTAGTCCAGATTCTGTCTCATCTCCATGTGATCTGGGTTGGCCAGGAAAAACGTGTTGGCAGCTGCTACTGCTTTGGCCAGCTTATTGATCTGAAAGGAAGAAAAACACATACACAAGCTTATTTTCTATTCTATTTAATTCAACTGGAAAACTCGTGCAAGCTAACTTAGTATCAAAATATCTCATGTAGGCACAGATACATTAACAGTTAGTTAATGTAGTAGTGGAATACATTTAATCTACTCTGATTTTACCTTTGTTTTGGTGCACTAAGCCCAGTAGTTGCTCTTTACTTTCCAAATGTTAGCTAACTATATACACCAGCCAATACTGATCCTGACATACTCATATTGAGACGTCAGTAATGTACACAGGCTATTATTTGAACTAATTATGTTACATGTTACATATTTATGTTTAATCGTTCTTATTGTATGTTTTTGTACAGGTACTTCAGACTGTGTCTGTCAACTTTCACTCACTTTTATTTTGGGGGTAATTAATCTGCTATAAATGATTTTTGATGCAATATCATTTTAAATGTTCACATTTTTGGTCTGGTAACCCATAAGGGCCAAACTGTTATCTTTACATTTTCTGGGGTGGATTTCAGTTTACTCTTTACTATCTGAAACGCTAACGTTTAGGCAGCTCAGTAGGTAGAAAGACTTAAAAGATTTTTTGGCAAGACTGAAGCCCAGGTTTCCCCCGATGCATCCATCACAGTGTAACTTTGATCATGGTAGGTTAAAAGTATTTAGGCATAGGAAAAATATCCTTGTATAAACAGAGACTGAGACTTTTAGTAGGAAAGGGCTTTGATTGCTGAGAGTAGTAAAGCAATATAGTACCAGTCCTATTTCTCAGATTTTAAAATATTTCAAAAGTTCAGAATATATATTACAATGAAATCACAAGTAAGTGAATCGCACTAATGTAAGGCCAGACTGAACTGCCCAAGTTGCAGTTGTGTGGATTTAGTGGGTCACAAAATAGTCTAACAACCTAACAACATCCTAAAAACAACCGAACTTGAAAACAGTAAGCCATTTTTTCTGGTTTTCCTGCTGTGGTACATCATACTCATAGGTAAGCATAATACAGCACTGTGCAATAGTCCTGAGCAATCCCTCATTTCTTTATTAGGCTTTTTTGAAGTGGTTTTGAGCAATACAGGGAGTGCAGAATTATTAGGCAAATGAGTATTTTGTCCACATCATCCTCTGCATGCATGTTGTCTTACTCCAAGCTGTATAGGCTCGAAAGCCTACTACCAATTAAGCATATTAGGTGATGTGCATCTCTGTAATGGAAGGGGTGTGGTCTAATGACATCAACACCCTATATCAGGTGTGCATAATTATTAGGCAACGTCCTTTCCTTTGGCAAAATGGGTCAAAAGAAGGACTTGACAGGCTCAGAAAAGTCAAAAATAGTGAGATATCTTGCAGAGGGATGCAGCAGTCTCAAAATTGCAAAGCTTCTGAAGCGTGATCATCGAACAATCAAGCGTTTCATTCAAAATAGTCAACAGGGTCGCAAGAAGCGTGTGGAAAAACCAAGGCGCAAAATAACTGCCCATGAACTGAGAAAAGTCAAGCGTGCAGCTGCCAAGATGCCACTTGCCACCAGTTTGGCCATATTTCAGAGCTGCAACATCACTGGAGTGCCCAAAAGCACAAGGTGTGCAATACTCAGAGACATGGCCAAGGTAAGAAAGGCTGAAAGACGACCACCACTGAACAAGACACACAAGCTGAAACGTCAAGACTGGGCCAAGAAATATCTCAAGACTGGTTTTTCTAAGGTTTTATGGACTGATGAAATGAGAGTGAGTCTTGATGGGCCAGATGGATGGGCCCGTGGCTGGATTGGTAAAGGGCAGAGAGCTCCAGTCCGACTCAGACGCCAGCAAGGTGGAGGTGGAGTACTGGTTTGGGCTGGTATCATCAAAGATGAGCTTGTGGGGCCTTTTCGGGTTGAGGATGGAGTCAAGCTCAACTCCCAGTCCTACTGCCAGTTTCTGGAAGACACCTTCTTCAAGCAGTGGTACAGGAAGAAGTCTGCATCCTTCAAGAAAAACATGATTTTCATGCAGGACAATGCTCCATCACACGCGTCCAAGTACTCCACAGCGTGGCTGGCAAGAAAGGGTATAAAAGAAGAAAAACTAATGACATGGCCACCTTGTTCACCTGATCTGAACCCCATTGAGAACCTGTGGTCCATCATCAAATGTGAGATTTACAAGGAGGGAAAACAGTACACCTCTCTGAACAGTGTCTGGGAGGCTGTGGTTGCTGCTGCACGCAATGTTGATGGTGAACAGATCAAAACACTGACAGAATCCATGGATGGCAGGCTTTTGAGTGTCCTTGCAAAGAAAGGTGGCTATATTGGTCGCTGATTTGTTTTTGTTTTGTTTTTGAATGTCAGAAATGTATATTTGTGAATGTGGAGATGTTATATTGGTTTCACTGGTAAAAATAAATCATTGAAATGGGTATATATTTGTTTTTTGTTAAGTTGCCTAATAATTATGCACAGTAATAGTCACCTGCACACACAGATATCCCCCTAAAATAGCTCAAACTAAAAACAAACTAAAAACTACTTCCAGAAACATTCAGCTTTGATATTAATGAGTTTTTTGGGTTCATTGAGAACATGGTTGTTGTTCAATAATAACATTATTCCTCAAAAATACAACTTGCCTAATAATTCTGCACTCCCTGTAGGTCTCCAGACATTCTGAGGGTCTTTCCGAGGTTTTCCTTAGACATTGGCTGCTTTTTCACACATTTTCACTCTCATAAACACAACATTTGTTCCCACTTGTTTAGCTGAATCTACAAAAAAATGGCAACAATAACACAGTTTGACAGATGTAAAAATAGTATTTTGCACCAACAAGGTTAATTCCCCAAAAAGATGAAAACCTAGTAGGCGCGGTTTTTAGGGTACCCTCAAAAAACTGATGAATGTTCCTGAAGAGGCCCGGAGAACTACTCCTGAAAACTACTTAAAGATATGATTCCCCAAGAGAGTTCAGGCTCTGTGGTAGAATAAAGATGGTCATACTAAATACTGAATTTCAAATTACACAAACTCTGTTTTTACATTACGGTATATACCGCTTTTCCTTATATGTTTGCACAGCTCACTGAATAACTGCACCTACTTCTTCCTTGAAGTATATGAAGAAATGAGTCGTGGCTTGAGACTTTTGCACACTACTGTATGAGTTATGACAGCTCTATGACTTTTTGATAAAAACTAACTTTAACATTTTCTTCAGCCTGAGCTTTTAGGGGCCAACTTCCTGTTTGACGTTTGTCCCGCACACCTCTGCCATGTCACACACAGTTTCATAGAAAATATTTTCATCAGAGCAGAAAATAAATCCTTATTTTCACACTAACCCATTCATCTTTACGCCCCCTAACTTGCTTAGTTGGAAAAATATCTTGTTAAAAACGAATTTAAGTCTACAAAAAAATTAATAAAATAAATAATTGCTAGTCCCTACTTATTTCACAGATGAAGCGTTTGTGGTTTGCCAGCAGGAGCTTTTGAAAATAAAATTTTAGGCCTTTAAAGCGCTCAATTTCACGTCCTAACGTCACACCCCGCAGAAGCTGACTCCACCTTAAGACGTGGCATGGTTGTCTTGGTTTTGGGGGGTTGGGGCAAAACAGTAATGTGCTCCACATCAGCTCTAACTTACAGGCTAAAAAAGAATCAGTGCTAAAGTTTTTACTGTTCTAGCTCGCCTAGAGCAAAGCGAGCGTGTGTGTGCAGTGAGAGACAGGCCACACTGTAGCTGCCAGCATCCTCTTCTACCTTAAAATACGCCACTTGTAGGTAATTATATGGGCTCCTCTTCTTGAACTCCAGCTCTATTTCCTCGCTGACGAGATGCAAACTTGGTGCGCCGACTTTCTCAGTTTCGCAGGAGTTCACACAGTCGGCCCGCTTCAGGATTTTCTGGAAGAAGCCCAGGTCCTCCACAGAGCCGGTCCCCGGTATGGGAACTCCCAACCCGGCCAAAGGCTCGCCAAAAGCGGTCTGGTTGGCGCAGCTCTGGCGGCACTGAGTTTTAACTTTGCGCAAAGTGGCTTTGTTTTTGAGAGCCTTCTCCATGTTCAGAATCACCGATAACCAGTCCCCCTTATAGTAAGCTTCCACCGCCGTGTCGAAGAGGAAATCATAAGGCTCCAAAACAAAGTGGCTGCTCACTTCAGTGTCCGATGTGCACGCAGGCACCACGACAACACAGAGGAATGTGAGCGCATAACGGAGCTCCATGGTGGCAAAGTGTCAGGGCTCTGCAGCGGGACCTGAGCCTGGACCTGTGGCCGACGACGAGCCGGTACGCAGAGAGAATTGTTACTACTCCTTTCTCCACCAGGAGCTTGACTGGAGGTGGGATTTGAGCGGCGGAGCCCCCCTCGGCAACACCCCCCCACCCTTCATCCTTATGCATATGCATACGCATCAGCCGTATGCAACATGATACGAGTTGATTTAGTGCTTCAGAGCTTCAGAGCAAAATATTTTCACTAGTTGAATAAACACAAAATGACACAGATTTCTGAAAAGGTCTGGTTAAAATGTATGAAAGTTTATTGACAAAAGTCCGAGAAAAGGCAACTAACCAATGAAAACTGTACTTTTAACTGTTTGCTTTTTTCCACTGATGGATCTGTTTGGAATTGTCCTCATTCACACTTTCACAGGCTCCCAAATACAGCTGTTGGTGCGTAGGAACACAGCAGTGAGGTTCTAGTGAGGCAAGGAGAAGACACGGCACCCAAAGAAACCTGAAGTCTGTGGAGAAACTCGTATTATAGGCCACTGAAAGAGCCCATCAATGGCCTAAAAATGTACTTTTTAAAAGTTTTCAACGTGTCTGACTGAAGCTGTTAATGAAGTTGTACTGCTGTGATGCTGGATGTTGGAAGAGAATTCCCAAACAGCATGATGGGCAGTACATCTGAAATGTGTCACAGTATATTGTAAAGCTTAACACTCTTCTATTTAATCAAGATCGCTGTTCCACCGCTTTAAGCTGGTCAAAGAATATCATCGAATCCTGCAGACGATGTGTAATTTTATTTTTGTTGTGTTTATTTATAACTTTGCGCAAATAGTAAAATAATAAAGACAAAACAGATGATTTTAATTTTGTCACAATAGAAAAAAACTTACCAAAAAATTGTTCACTTACCAAAAAAATGAAACTAAGCACGCAATGTATTATGGGGAACGTAGTATGCGCGAGGAAGATCGAGCGAAACCAATAAAAATACATCTTTTAGTGAAAGTGTCAGCTTTAATGTGAGCTTTAGCTAGGAGCTTTTAAGTGCAGTCTGACTCAGTCAAAAGTGGAGCACAGCTTCCGTTTTATGTGTATTATACAACTTCGCATATTTCTTAACATTGACATATCTTCATGTTTAAATGCTCTGTCTCGTGTCGACCTGCTATTTGAGAGCCTGAAAGAACAAGCGTAAATGTAGTGAAGTACGAAATACAGAATATAAAAGTTTATATCATTATTAATCCCAATACATAATTATAATAAAACAAAACAAATTCATAATCACCAGTAAGCTAAAATTAACTGTATAATTAAATGTATTTTTAAAAGGCATAAATATGGACAACTATTTTGAGCAGAACGGGGCGGAGATTAGGACCCAGTGATCCCTACAGTATTTTTAGTTGAAAACGAGTTGGTTGCAAAACAGGCAAGTGGACAGCCTACAGATAGGTTGTGATTATTGATATTACTCGAGAGAGGAGTTTATAGTAAAACTTCAAGGAAGACGACATGGACAGGACGGTCAGCCTGCCTAACCAGCCCGAGAAAACCACAACAGGTAACACATGTACACACTTACTTGATCAAAAATCTCATGTGAATCCTTTTTCTCGGTTATCTGACTGTACGCACTGTCACACGAGCTGACCCTCTGTTTAAGTAAAAGCTGAACTGTACTCGCAACTAGACACTCAAGTTCATGCTGAGCGTGTGGGTTAGCATTTTCTAGAGTTACATTACATGCGTAACCAGTGCAGTCTGCGTGGTTACTGAAATGCTGCGTGAGCCCAACAGCGAGGCGGGGGACCGTGTGCATGTAAAATAATTTGGTGTTAGTGTTTTAATAATATTATTGTGTCACATGTGAGGAAGTGTTCAGAGGTAGGACTCCTGTAGATTTTCGTATAGAAGCTGCTCCCAGCAGGTTAACCCCGTCTCTACATGGAGTTTAAAACTTTAGACGTTAGAAAGTTGTAATAAATGTGCTGAGACAAAGGTTGTTTCATCTTAAAGGTACTGCAATTCTGAAATGTTGATAATTTTTATTTTTCTATGAACTTCTGTAATACCAGTCATCATTATTAGGGAGGAGAAAATGTGATATATACAGTCACACACACACACACACACACACACATACATACATATATATATATATATATATATATATATATATATGAATGAATGAAACGTTTAGGTAGTAAATACTAATTTACAATAGATATATTGGCTACATGTGTTTACATAAAGTGTGTAAGCTATGCTGGAAAAAACAAAACAAAAAACAATGAATTCTTTATTTAGCAGATTTTCAAATGTGCCATGAAGGCAGCACCATATTTAAGAAACAATCTACTATTTAGTTTTTCATTTTTATTTTATTTTTTTGCAGTGACTCTGGTTGAGAGCAGCAGTGCTCCCAGTGGGCTGGAACTGGTTAGTTCCTACCAGACCAACAGAGTTGGAGACCCCATGAATCTGGTTGCTCTTGCAGAGCAAGTCCAGAAGGTGTGGATTGGACTCAGTTTTTGTTATTTTTTACTTTCAGGTTATTCTCATAATGAATATGTGTTATATCTGAATATGTGTTTTGTTTTTCCCCCTAGGGAGATGAGTTTGTAAAAGCCAATGCCTGCAACAAACTGACAGTCATTGCAGACCAGATCAGATACCTGCAGGAGCAGGCGAGGAAGGTAAGAGCCGTGCACGCTGGATGAGCTGCATGGTCACGTTGCTCTGATCTAAAGGCGACATCTTTGCTTCTCTGCTAGGCTTTGGAAGAAGCCAAAAGAGACTCTGAACTGCACCACGCTGCCTGTAACATTGTGAAAAAGCCAGGCAACATCTACTACCTCTATCAGAGGCCATCGGGACAGAAATACTTCTCCATCCTCTCGCCTATGGTAGGCACCAGCCTTGTTCATGTTATGTCAGCCCAGACTGACAGCAGTTACAAAACTCCAGTACAGCAGCTGTTACATCACACACGTGAATACTCAACGTGACGCTGCACGTCTGTGTGTTAGTGTTCAAAGGTCGTGCAGCCAGAAGGGAGCTGATAAATCAGATGATCAGGTTGCTCAGGTTGGATGTGGCTGGTTACGCTGCAGCTGTGGATGGTTTTGGAAGCACAAACTGGTTTTAAGAAGATTAACATTTTCAATTGTAAATGTAAAACATTTGTTAAAAAAAATGTAGCAGGATAAGCTTTTTAGAATTTTATCCAATTTGGATAAAACTCCTACGTTTTTTGTTTGTTTGTGAATTAGAGATACCGCCAATGCTACTCTTTTTCTTTCTTATTCGATTCCTTAGCTCCTGATTTCTGTCCGTACCAAATACTGATCTGATTCCAGCGTTACACCAATAAACTGTAACCCGAAACTATAAATCATTATGTGTAAAGCAGCATGTGGCTAATAAATGACAACAGGACTTAAAAAAAAAAAAGAAAAAAAAAGTGAATCTGACAGAATCGTGATCAGAGCTTTTCTGTTACTTCACCTCACTGGACTGCAGTTTGTATTTACGTGAAATCGTTTTACAAACATAAAGAAAAGCTGTCGGTATTGCAGACTTTGATGTGCTGAACGTTAGCAAACTAAAGGACAATGAAGAGAGTTTCCTTCATGGTGGATTTTTGATCTCAAAACATATTCTATTTATTATAACAGTCTTCTCCTCTCCTCCACAGGAATGGGGTCCAAGCTCCCCTCACCCATTTCTTGGTGCATTCAAACTTCAACACGACATGTCGTGGACCCCCTTCGACGAGGTGGAGAAGAGAGACGCGGAGCTTGCCATCATGGACAAACTCGTCAGCCAGCAGACAGCCTTACCTACGTACGCAGGACCCAACTTCAGAGGCCTCACTGAATAAAGAACAGACTGCTCCAACTTGTACACACTGGGCTTTTCAAGGACATGAGCCAGATGCTAACGCTAGTCTTAAAGGATTCCAGAACTGCTCGTGTCAGTCACAAAAGCTTCACCGACTTTCTTATGTTGCCTTAAGGACACAACTTGTTAAGTTTATGTTTGTACACACACACAAATCTTTTCTAAAAGTGAAAATCTCTGATAGACTGTGTCTGGACACTTTTACTGTATAAGAGCATTTATTAGAACTCGTGTAGCAGAATATTCCACCAACATTCAGCACAAGGATCAGATATAAAGCTGCACCACAGAGCTCATCCAAAAACACAAGAAGCTGACATCCAGCTTTTCTCACCAAAAGGAATTGTACTCCTGCGTCTCATGTTAGTACAGCATCAGTCTGCAATTTTTCAGCAGAATTCTAGGTTAGCATAGAGTTTAAGAAAAAAATGAACCACTCCGAAAGGTTTAGCTTTTTAGCACCATTAGTGGTGAAACAAGGCACCTTATCCAGCTGTATTCTTGAAACTTGGGCTCTTGATTAAAGCCCAACTGTAAGACAATATTGATATATGGTGATTAAAAAAAAATCCAATATTTTTTTTCAAATGTGCTATGTGTAGTTATTTATGAGTGAGGACTAGGTTAATGTGACAACTTACTTGTTTATGGTCTGACTGGACGAGTCAGCTGGTTGTCGTCCCTGTGGCATTTCCATCAGTGCCCTCTAGTGGACAAACTACAATGTCAACACTTGTGGTTGAAGCATGTTTCTCCGATGTCTTTATTTTTTCTAGCTTTTCAGCCAAAAGAGAGAAGACCACTACCAATATTTAGACCAATGGCTAATACATGGCAGGGTTCGGGATGTTCCTAATGATTACTTTACTGTTTAACATCACTGTACAGTAATCAAATATGGCCACTGTTAATATAAAGAATTGCATTACTGGTACAGAAGTGAGGGCAACAATGGTTAATTATCTGGTTGATGAGTTTGCACACTCGTAAGTTATAAATTGGCTTTTCTTAAAAATAAAATAAAAGTGTAAAGATGAGATTTTTTTGTCTCCAGAAAATAAACTGTCATTTCATGTTTGTTTAATTGCATATCAACAAAATCAAAGTGCAATTTCTTCATTTTAAATCAACTGTCCCCAGTCAGTCCCATTTACATCTTACTTTGAAAAATATGGATGTTAAAAGTGCATTTCTATTTTTAAAAATCAGCCCACTATTGTCCATCACAGTCAGCTGAGCGTGTCTTCCTGTAATGATGTAATTTTTAGAAGGTAAGAGTTAATATGAGACAGAAGCTCCCAGTTATCCGTGGCAATGTTGAAGTGCACGGCGTCCTCCTCTGAGCTTACCTTCAGCAGGATGTGAGAGCGTGGTGGGAGGAAGAAGAGCACTTTGAATTCTTCTTTATGTGACGCGTCTGATATGAGGAAGGGGAGGAAGTGCTTTTCCACCAGTGTATTTAGAGCTGCTTCCTTCAGCTGGCAGCAGAATAGGCTCATAGCACTGTCTCCGCTCTCTGAGCAGATTTCGTCCCACAAACCCTCGAACACGCTCAGTGTGCCGCCTCGTCCCCAGTTTGAGGGGACAGGCAGAGGCAGGAAAGTTTGCTGGAAAGCCACATGGATGTCAGGTAGGGTGGTGTGCCATGTATGGCCATCTGGAGAGGTGAAGATGGCGCTGGCGTGGAGGCTGGTAGGGTAAGGCTTCCTGGGCTTCAGTGTTAGCTGAACTATGGCCGACGGCCTCTCTCTGAGAAGACATGGGACGCTGATGTCGCCCAGCTCCTCGTAGTGATGGTCTGTGAGGCTGAAGTGAAGGCGGATGCTAAAGAGTTGATCGAAGTGAGAGTCATGAGAGTTGATGTGGACCAGCTGGTACTGTAAGGTGATCTCTGAAGCAAAGCTGGAGTCACTGAATTGATCTCTGTAGGCCTCCATCGATGCGCTCGCCTCCTCCGGGCCTTTCTGTACTTCATTTGAATTTATGTCTCCTGCTCGTGGCTCAGGAGGGGCCTCGATCAGCCTGAATACAGCTCTCTCTGTCTGCTGGATGGTCAGTGTGCTCGTCAGCCCCTCACCTATGAGGCAGGACAGTGACTGCTTTTTGTCCTGACGCCCTCCCTCTTCCATGCCCTGTGCCAACACCCCAGCCAGCTTCTCCCTTGACAGCGTGGTCAGGAGGGTGTAGTAGAGACGGGCGTGGTCCTGGATCTCCATGTCTGCGTAGTGGCAGACGAGGAGCTGCAGGACGTCAGCCAGAGGAGTCAGCAGCGAGTCCAGACTTGGGTGGACGAGCAGATGGCGGCAGACCCTGAGGATTTCGTTTCCCAGACGCCAATCACCACCTGTGCACAACGAGGATGACGAGGGAGTGATGATGCTGGAGAGGAATGTGAGGGTGCTTTGCTGGATGATCTCTCCTTCCTCCGCCACTCGGGCCAGCATCTTGAGGTGCCGGCTGAGGTCGTGTGAGGTGAGCTGGGTTAGCGGTGCCTCAGTAATGACCCTCTGCAGAGCTTTGAGGAGCCCCACAGACCAGCTGGACTCAGACAGTCTGTCCTGGGTCTGGTCAGCCAGGTTGATGAAATGTGGAGCCAGCTTGGTGTGGTTGAGGTAGAGCTGACACAGCTGTTTGGTCAGGTCGTTGGAGTAACGCTCCACGTGGCAGAAATAATACAGGAAAAGGAAGGCCGCTCTGAAGAAGGTGACGACGAGCTCTCTGCCGCACCCGTTCTCCACCATGCTCAGCAGCGAGCTCAGGTGCTCGTAGAGGTAGGCCAGCCCCTGGCCTCCCTGGCCTTCCTCCCCCTCCTCCAGGTACACCAGGGATAGCATGTTGAACCGGGCGAGCAGGGTGGCGCTGTCATTAAACACGGTGGGGACCAGAGCTGAAGCGAGCTGCGGCGTGAGGAGCACGGGGAGGGTCTCGTCACCATCGCCGCAGCTGATGGGCCGGTTCTCCGGGAAGTGCAGGATGCAGTCCATGTAGAAGAGTTTCTCAGGCGTGCTCAGGAGCAGGTGCTGGGAGAGCACCACTAGCCGTTTGAGGATGAAGGCTTCGTCTTCAGAGCTGAACAGGCTGTCTGTGAAGGCACACTTCAGCAGCAGAGTGGCATGAAGGAGGCTCACCTGACGGCATGAAAAACACCAAAACAATCAGACTGATCACATCCCAAAACTTACCAAAGGGAAAGACAATTTGTTTTATTAAAAAGAAAAACAGAAAACACATATTTGGCAGTAATCAATAACAAGTTTTTAGAATAAATCATGTTTTGAATTGAAACGATCAGACTGAAACAGAAAAATGTCTTCTTTTAACAATAGCCCATTACTCCACACAATGGGGCCTGTGGATATTCCACGCACCTCAGTTCTGTTTTCTTAACCTTTAATTCAAGTATGTAATCTCATTACGGTGGCTGCTGTAGAACACGTTTTAGTCAAGAGAGATCAAAACCATGAAATATAAGCTGTGTCCCATAACGGCCGCGGCAGGCTGGCGTTATGTGGTGTTTGTGTAAAAAGCACATTTTTGTATACACTATATATTAACATATATGAATAGTAACACTTGGAAATAAATTAGGTCATAAAATGTAAATGACTTCAATTCAGAACATGAGGCTCGAGGCGAGGAGAAAGAGGGTGTCGTTTCATTATGATAGTGGTGGTTTTGTCGCTTTGTGTTGTGTTTTCTGTGTCTTTGCTGGAGGGGACCCCTTCTCTGACGATAAAACATGTAAGGCGCTTCATATAATGAGTCTGAAGGTGCAGGAATAAATTGAAATGTTCCTCCACAACATGCAAACAACTACTACTTCTCTTCTCCTCTGCCTTTGACGTCTTACGTATGTGACTGGTCTCTAGGCAAACAGGCAAAACTTGATTTATTCAAAATATGGCGTGGGATCAGGGTGGTTTCCTCATCAAATTGTTGGAAGATGTAATTACACACTAATCAATATATATATTCATGAGTATAATATTCTTTTTTCCCCCTATTAAATAACTTTTAAATTGACTGACGGTACCTTCAAAGTTGAGGACAGACACCAACATATTTTATCTTGTAGAACAAGACATGCAAATGCTGATAGACTTAACCACACACTTTCAGCCGTCTAACCAAAAACCCAGTCAGATTATAAACAAGGAACTAGAAGTGCAAAAACGCCAACTAATTTCCTGCTTTAAGGAATCACAGCACTTCATCCTTTACTGATTCCCCTCCCCCTTCAATTCATTCCATGTAACACAAACCTCACTAGTGCCCAGGAGCCGCAGCAGGTGAGTCCTGAATATAGCTGGAGGGACTCCAGGCACCATGGCAACCACCTCTGTCAGTCTACGTAATAGTGTAGCCTGACACAGAGGAGTGAGCAGGTAGGACTCATCCAGGAGGGTGGAGAGGACTGATCGCAGCTCCTTACAGTCAGGGCCGGTGTGCAGAGTTGGTACTGTACCCATGGGTCCCAGGATGAGAGAAGACAGTATGGCTGAGTCCTTGCTGCTTGCCAGGCCTGACTCCTGGTCTGCTTCCCATGCAGCTGATGTGTTCCCTCCCAGAAGGGCTTTAAGGTGCTCAGCACCAGCTCCTGTTTCCTGGGTGAGCTGATAGATGGCATTTCTTAACACCAGAGTGTAAAGCTCCGCGTAAGCCTGGTGGAGCCTCGATGTTTCCTGCTGCCAGAGCCCACCCAAGAGCTCAAGGCGCTGGGAGAGGAGGCCGGGGCAGCAGGCCTCCAGTTCCCGCAGGCACTCGCAGGCTATTGCCCGAAGAGGACGCTGGCTGCCATCCGTATGGATGTCACTGGTGTCCTGGGCTATTTGAAGGAGCACATCCAGAAAGTCTAGAGATGCACGGGAGTGGCTCTTCACACAGGAAGTGCAGATGAGGACGGAGGTGAGAGCCAGGAGGAGGTGACAACGAAACTGGACAGACTTAGGAGGACACTGGGCGAATACTGACATGAGCTCCAGGGCTGTCTCCTCACCCACAGAGTCCGAACAACACAGCAGGGTGGGGTGCTCACACAGCGGCGATAGCAGGAGGATCTGCGAGTGGGAAACACATAGAAGATAAGAACACTGCACACAAAAACATTAGCTTGCCTGGCCTTCCGCCAGGTTACTGCCACAAATCCTTAAAAAAACAGCAAGTCTGTAAGTACAGTCACATATATGTTACTGCTTTACATTTTCAAACTTCTCCGTATCCCATAGCTACCAAACAACACAGTTTGCTCGTTGCTGTCTTGCGAATGTAGAGAGTCAAACACGGCTAATTTAGTGTCAGTGGCTAAGGTACACACGTCCCAGAGCGAAATAAGGGAACAGACAATGAATATGACACACTGCACTGTACATGTTTGCCAGCTGACACAATACCGACGCTTTCTGTTCACTATATTTACCTTAACGCTGTAAGTGGCTCTGTCATCGCGGAGCTCGCGGAGCAACTCCGCCAGGAAAGCCTCCGCGGTGGTCCCGGAGAGGAAGCCGGACGGTCTGCGGGAGAAAGCAGAAATCCTCTCGGCCCAGTTCGCCGCCATTGTCTCTCAAATCCAAAACTTTATCGGCTTGCAAGTTATCATTTCAGGAACTGTTACTGAAATCCGCTGCTAGCAAAGTTGTCTTTGAGAATTAAAGAAACCAGGCTTCGCAAACATACAGCATCCACTGTTGATAGTTGCCGTTTCCGTATTGTGTCACGCGCACATTTAATACTTGCAGTGCTATATTTACCGCCCCCTGCTGCTTTGGAGGATATATCCAAAGAAAAAAAAAATTTAAAACCAAGGCATATCTCTAAAGAGCGAGTGGCTGTGTCCAAATTCAGGGGTAGCATGCTTCGAAGGATCCACCCTACCCCTCAATTTCCTACCCTTGAATTAGGACACAGCCACTGAATGTAGAATCCCAGTCAACTAAGCTCAGTGCCTCAGTTCCTTGAAAGTCAGAAGTGCATCAGAAGCTCAGGAAACAGCATGGTCCTCATTAAAAAGTTTAACATGTCACGATTCTGTGTAATAAAGTGAGATTTCATTTTTCATATGAAAAACCCGAGCATAAAACAGCGAGGGAAACTTTTAAATTTTAGTCTCGCCACCACATTGACAACATCTTAACTACAGGGTTCTTGTTTGTATCTTTGTTTGTTTTTTGTTGTTGTATTTTTCTGAAGGAACTCATCATAAATAGAAAATAATAATTATTATTATTATTATTATTGTTGTTGTTGTTGTTGTTGTTGTTGTTGTTATATCATTGTTATTATTATTATTATCATTATTATCATTATTATCATTATTATTATTATTATTATTATAGTTGTAAATTTGCTACTGTTTAATTTTCTTAATTGTCACCCGAATCAAAACAGTCACTTGGTTTAAGCGCTAGATGGCGCCAGTACATAAAGTAATATTTTACTCACAACAGAAGAAGTGACGATAACCAATCATATCTCCCGACTGAAAATAAATAAGGAAGGCGCCAGTTTCATCCGTTGGCTGTAGTTGACGTTTTCAGTTCTTTGCATTCGCTTTATTTTTCCAATTTATTTGCGACAATGGCTGAAAACACTTTTCCTGTATACACAGCGGATGCGATAGTGAACTTTTATCGAACTGAAGTTCTCACTGGTCAAGAAGCAAAACACTTTACAAAGAGCGACTTGACTCCTCATCCAAAGGTAAGGTCCGCTCGGTGTTACAGATTCTAAATCAAAATCAAATCAAATCACTTTTATTGTCACATCACATGTGCAGGTACATTGGTACAGCACATGTGAGTGAAATTCTTGTGTGCGAGCTTCACAAGCAACAGAGTTGTGCAAAATACAATAATGTAAACAAGCAAAATACAAGAATGGCTACATCTGAAACTAATAAATATATGTACAATATATAATAGTATATGCATTTCTGGATGTGTATACTAAATATTTTTCTACGTGTGTGTGTACACATATTTTACAAATTAAATAGAGTAAACAATAAATAAAATATATAAAATAAAATATACAGAGTGAGACATGTGCAAAACAGTGGCAGTTACTGTACAGTATGGAGTGCATAATGTTAAAGTTCCAGTAGTGAAGCTGAGGTGTCTATGACGTGTTCAGCAGTCTGATGGCCTGATGGAAAAAGCTGTCTCTCAGTCTGCTGGTACGGGACCGGATGCTGCAGAACCTCCTTCCTGATGGAAGTAGTCTGAACAGTTTATGGCTGGGGTGGCTGGAGTCCTTGATGATCCTCCCCGCTTTCCTCAGGCAGCGCTTCCTGTAGATGTCTTGGAGGGAGGGAAGCTCACCTCCAATTATCCGTTCAGAGCACCGCACTACTCGCTGGAGAGCTTTGCAGTTGTAGGCGGTGCTGTTGCCATACCAGGTGGTGATGCATCCAGTGAGGATGCTCTCAATGGCACAGTGATAGAAGGTCCTGAGGATGCGGGGGCTCATGCGGAATCTTTTCAGTCTCCTGAGAAAGAAGAGGCGCTGCTGCGCCTTCTTCACTGTTTTGTTTGTGTGTACTGACCACGTAAGATCCTCAGCCAGATGTACTCCAAGGAACCGGAAGCTGCTCACTCTCTCCTACAAAATGTTCCGCGGTTTAGAAAAAAGGTAAAGCCCGGAAAGGCAAATTACATAATGAGCTGGAAAGGCTCATTGTCATTTGATTTTAGATTTGGTATTACGGGCCAAATTAATATGTATGTTCCATTTAGGGTTGCCAACCGTCCCTTAAAAAACGGAATCGTCCCGTATTTAGAAACAAAAGTACACGTCCAGTATTGAGCTAATAAGGGACGCACTTTGTCCCGTAATTAGTGGTGTGCGGATCGATACTGAAATATCGATTCTTCCGATACCAGCAATTTATGTTCTAGAATCAATTCTCATATTATATCGATATTTTAGTACTCTGGGGTAAATTTGTAGTTTTTCCATTAAAATGAACGCAGTGGAAAGAAACTATACAATTCGGATTGTCTAATTTGGAAGGAACTACTTCCTCTTAGGCCTTTCATAGTCATATGCGGAATATGACTGTATAAATGTGTTGCAGCCCCTGGCATTCACACTCACAACAATGGCTGAGCGCAAACAGAGTCCTGTGTGGACACGTTGTTGTGGCAACACCACTGACCTCGTCAAACACCTCGGAGTAAATCATATCACAGAATATGATAAGCTTATGTTGAGGCGAACAGAAGAGGAGGACAGGGACAGGTGCTGCTAGGGCGAGACAGATGTCTCTTGCAGAGTCCTTTAGTGCTGCAGGCAGGCAATGTGCTCAAATAGCGCACAACATCAGGTTTTTTTTTTTTTTATTTCTATATGATTATTCTGCATTATTAAGCAATAAAAACAAGTTGTCTGATGTCCTCTAATCATTATGAAGCAATATGGTTATGTTATTATTACAATTACATAATACAATTATATATTGTATTATGAAATGCAATGAAACATTAAGTTTTTGTACAGAGTATCGGTATTGGATCAGTATCGCCGATACCACCCTGAATTTTACTTGGTATCGGATCGGAAAGGAAATCAGTGGTATCGCACATCACTACCCGTAATACAGTGAGAATCAAAAGTAGTCTATAAATGTTAATGGAATTAACGCTTTGTTTGAAAACATAATTCCCAGCCCCTCTCCTGCTTTGTGACCAATGAGCTGACAGCACACTTATGACAATTCGAGTATGACAATTCAGATTACCGCTCATCTCATTGGTCGAGGAAAGGTCTCTTACGGAGAAAATACCGGAAGACAACAGATGACCACAACAAGAAGCATGGCCAACAGGGAAACAAACGCCAACACTGCGTTGCAAGTCTCAGACGACAGTACACCTAAAGCTGGGCAGACACTGTGCGATTTTTTTTTTTTTTATTTTTATTTTTTTTTCCTCAGTCACGTTATTCAGCTCCTGCTCAAACTACACGATTGACTCGCAGGGGTTAGAAGTTGGTAGGTCACGATGCAGGGTCTCACACTTTTTTGTACAGAGTATCGGTATCGGATCAGTATCGCCGATACCACCCTGAATGCTCTGATGCGACCTGAGTGCTCACACTGTGCCTCCATAAAATGAAGGTTATAACAGAAAATCTGTCGCTCTCCCTCTCTGTCTTTCACTCACACAGACAGACACACCACCACCATCAACTTTGCTAAATTGTTAATGAAAAACATTAATCAGGCAGCTGTGATTGAGCAGCAGTGTAAATCCAACTATTTTCACGGTTGTTGTGGTTATGATAATTTTGTGAGGCCACATCGAAAAGGCTCGGATGAGCTTTCCAAAGTTCTACAAGTTGTGCCTCCATCGCTTGTGTCCAGATCACACGCTGCACAGCCGTGCTGCTCCATCTTTTTCACCGACGTTTACGTGTTTGCGCGTGAGCAGTTACCCCACGTATACTAAATGATGCACGATGAAGGCCAAAATCGGGCCGATCACCAAATCGGTCGCACTCAGTGAATCTGCGTTCGACTACTCCGCCTAGGCTGCACTGTCGAGCGCAGATCCACTGAGCGTTCAACACAGACAGCATCGTCAGAAGGAAGAGCGCAGGGCAAGCTAGCGAGACAGAAGTTAAGCTCTCCTTGCAACATGGCAAATTGAACCTCCCCCACCCTCATTCAGATCTGGCGTTTGGAATTATTTTGGTTTTCATGTGACGTATGACCCTGAAGGTAAGCGAGTCATGGACTAAAGTAAAACAGTATGTTGGATGTGCCACGCAATGCTCAATTACATGGGTGGGAACTAGTGTGTTAGCGCAGTTAGCTCGTTAACGTGTTGGCCGTCTAGCCCCACGCACGGGCGATCAGGGGTAGCTCGTTAACGGAGATTTGCCGTGTTGTGGCGTTAACGTCATTTCAACGAGATTAACGCTGACAGCACTAGTGGGAACACAACGAATATGACTGCACATTTACGCCGACATCATCCTAGTGCAAAGACAAAAACAACAAGCATGCATGCTACAAACTTTACCCGAGTCATTTAGACAGCCGTTAGCACATGATTCTCCTTATGGGGACCTGATATATTTAATATTGTGGCGAGCTCAGACAAGGAGGAGACGGAGGTGTCGTTTGGTCTTGCTTCCCGTGAGCTAGCCAGGGAGCACAGCCGTTTATTGACATCTACAGAAGAACACTGCCGCTAGCTAACTGCTCAGCGCGGCAACCGCATAGCAACAACAACACACAGAGCGCCCTCTGACCCCGGAAGGACACACCGTTGCAGCGAGAAGGCGTCACCCGTCACTATGGCAACATAAACAAAACATAACTGTACCAACAGAACCCCGAACAGCCCTGACCCGCTACAATATGCTGCTGAGAATATAGCCCAGAAGAAGCGTATAGTATAGCTTTTATTTTGGAAAGAGACATTTCTCTGTAATAAACTCTCTTTTACAAAGATGAGTGATTCCTCAATCAGATACAGGGCTCGCAAAATCGCTAGCCCGACATCCCGGGGCTAGCGATTTTTCCAGTCGGGCTACCAAAATCTATCTCTGCCCTGCCCGTCGGGCTATTGTAGGAAGGAAAAATATATGTCAATGCTTTTGCATTCTTTCAGAAATGTAGCTGGGTAATTATGTCATTGGCATCGGTGAGCCACTGTCAATATGTGACATATTGAAATCGCGTTTGAATTTGCGCTTGTTTTTTGCTTTCACTTTGCAATCGCGCGAACTGTGTATAGAGAGCGACAGCACTGATCTGTGAGTGATGATAATTTGTGCACCAATTCCTCTGACATCGTCTTATCAATCGTTAGCTTACTATGCAAACATGACAAGTGAAATCTCCCGCAGCAAGCTTAAACATGTGAGAGGTTGATCGCGCAGAGAATCGCTGACCGTTGTGTGTGTGTGTGTGTGTGTGTGTGTGTGTGTGTGTGTGTGTGTGTGTGTGTGTGTGTGTGTAAAAGCAGCAGGATATATATTTTAGTTCTGCTGAGCCAAATAAGACAGGTCAGGGTGAAGAAGTGACAGCCAAAGAAAAGCTTACCACAAAACGGAGAAGTTATGACAAATCAGACTATAAGGCAAAAAGAAAGTGCAGCTTTATGGTTTCATGGACAAAAGAATTTCTGCGGCTGCAATATGACGAGCTAAATAACCAGGGCTGCACATAAGTGGTCCGCAGGTGCGCATTCGCTGTCAAAATAAAATAAAAAAAAATAAAAAAAAACGCGCACAAGATATGAAGTTGCAACGCGTGTTTGCATACATAAGATTTTCAGGAGGAGGACAGACATTTGTTTAAAACTCTTAGAGATGTCGAAGAAGCTCCTTTAAGCAATTACTTTGGTCTTCCTCTACCTCCAAACAAATGTCAGAAGGAGTCCGAACCACAAAAGAAGCGCGTATTCTCGGAAAAGTAGTTGCAGGAGATGAGCTGGCTTCAAACAAATGATGAACGCACAGAGATGTGCTGCAGAATGTGCCGTGAAAATCCCACTCTAGCGGACAAAAACAGTGCCTTTTATATGGACGCCAACGCGCGTTGCAACTTCTTATCTGGTGCGCGTCTTTTATTTTGACAGCGAATGTGCACATGCGGACTACTTATGTGCACCCGTGTAAATAACATAATGTTCTGCCGGGTGTGTTGTTGGTTTTCTCTCGATTTCTGAGTCGACAAGCGCCTTTGTTACTGGGACCAGTCATTTTAAGAAAGGCCCCCATTAGAACCCATGAGAAATGCAAGAAATGCATTATTGCTCAGTCTGCAATATCTTTCCCAGAACAAACACCAATTGCAAATAACATACTAAAAATAAACCTGAACAATCTGTTTAGAACAGCGTACTATGTTGCAAAGAGTGAACTACCACTGGCACAATTTAGCAGTCTTTGCAAACTTCAAAAAGCAAATGGCCTCGATCTTGGTTCCACTTGCCTCTTACCCGTGACTTCAGCGGAAATTTCAAATTCAGGATCTGACACAGACTGATTCATGTCCTACACAGTTCTTACAAGTTCATAGAAATTTCTGTTCAATTAGAACCAAGTATTTGAGTTGATGATTGTAATTTTTATACAACGTTGTAATTTGTGTTTCAACAATTTTTTGATTATGTTTTGTTTCCTTTACAATATTATACTTTAATGTATAATATTGTAAAGGAAACAAAACATCAATCAAAAAATTGCTCTTTTTTTATTCGGGCTACTTAAATTTATTTTGGGCTACCAAAAACTGAAGAGTCCCTGCCCGAAGGGCTACCAGGGATTTTGAAATTTTGAGAGCCCTGAGATATATTTATTTTTTTAATTACTTTTGTTTCAGCAACATTACATTTAAAAACTGTACTTTTGAGTTAAAATATATATTTATAATTTTAATAAATGACAAATTAAAAAGGCATGAACATTTTTTTTTTTGTATCGAAAAAATATCGAACCGTGACACCAAAGTATCGAACCGAACCGTGAATTTTGTGTATCGTTGCACCCCTACTAAATACAGTAAAATATATAACAGCCAAAAGAATACAACTGGGTTTTGAATTGTTTATTTTCTACATGAATCATCTGGAAACAGTTGCTGATTTAACAGATTTTGCAATTGATCATTTAAACTGATTCTAGTAAAGAATCGGGTGTTCATTATTGTTTTATTAGGTGTGGTCTCATATTCAAGATCATCTCCTGCTGAACAACTGAACTGATTTAAGTGGTGCCAGCTCATTTGAGGTCTTACAGTGAAAGTCTTTTCATGTCCTCTTGTACTTGGTCCAGTGTGGTGGGTATTGGCACAAAAAATTACTATGCTTTTACTGAATTGGAAACGCCACATTTCTCATTATTTCCACGTAACCTCTCACTTTGTAGAATCCTGTACTGATTCATCTTAATCTTGGGTGTACAGATTGTTGATATAACCCCATACATACGAGCTGGAGAGAAGGGAGGAAAGACAGTCTTTCTTCTGGTCTTACTCCTTACCTGATGTGCGGTTTTGGAAACGGGCTGCTTCAGCTGAAAACAGCTCGCACCTTTTTGGTCACACCTTGGATACTGTTTCATTCTTATCTGCTCACATTAAACATGGCCAGGATTTGATATTGAGGTATGTGAACAACTAATCCCTGTGAGCCAAAAGCTCACTGAGAGTAGACAGCACTACTAATATGGTCATCTCAGTTACTCAGGCCTGTTTATGAGGGACAGCCAATCAAAAGAAGATTGGCTTAAAGTAAGGGAAGTCAAACTAGCTTGTTTCAGATAGAAGATAAATTGAGGGACTTCAGCAAGGTCCAGTATAGGATAAATAAGGATTATTTTGCATTTTGAATCATTCAAAGAATTTAGAAAAAAAAAAATGAGCGCAATCGACCCCTCTAACCAAATTTGTAAAACAGTAAACTATTCTGGTCACAGTCACATTTACAAAGAAGTCAAATAATGAAAATACTCTTTATTCAGAGCCCTGACCCCAGGTCATTACTTCAACACAGAACAAACTTTGCCCTTTGTTTCTTAAACTGAAATCATGTCTCAAAGAGAGACAAGATTTCAGGGGTAGCAGGAGGACCTCTTCTTGCACTCTTGGACACTGAAGAGTGAATGTAAGCCTCAGTCTGTTTGTCTTTTAGTACCCTGAGATTCAGGTGGAAACATAGTGTCGAATATGATAAAGGATGAGAAAAAGATCATTAACAGAGCACTTTCCTCTCTTACAGCCAGAAGCAGTTCAGACCTTATACATGAGAGTGCTGCATCTCCTGTATCGTTTCAGGCCTGAGTGTCACTCCATGGTGAGTGTTAAATATCAAATTCTGCTTCTGCTCTAAAATGCTCAGACAGTGAATGTTCCTTCTCTTAGTTGGCTTGATGATGATGATGATGATGATGTCTTTTCTGCAGATCTGTGACCTTTTTGCAAGCTTGTATTTTAGTTCACAGTGAAGGAACGTGTTCAAATATGACACACAGCATCCAAGCCTTTATGTCTGCAGTGCCTGTAGTTGAATTGATATGTGTGATCTGTCTTCATAGCAGTGAAAATGCTATCACTGACAGAAACATTATAGAACCTTTTGAGTGTATGAATGTCAATTTCTGATGTGAGAGCAAATGCAACATGTTCAGTTTGCAGCTGATGTTTCTTTTGTCTGTGGCCTGAATTTGTAATTTGTTTTCCACAGGTTCCGCTTCTGGAGAACATTCAGTATCCAGCCTATCACGAAGGGGCAACTGCTATCATGAGTGTCTACACACGCATGTGAGTTTACCCATTTTCTGTCTGGGATATCAGGCCGCTTGGTTATAGCAGAAATTCCAATCACGATGACTGTGATGAGTGACAGTAACCTTGATTATTCAACACAGTTATTGAGACTGATGACACAGTGTGATCCTGTAGGCCACAGGTGTCGAACTCCAGGCCTCGAGGGCCGGTATCCTGCAGGTTTTAGATGTGTCCTTGATCCAACACAGCTGATTTAAATGACCTCCTCAACATGTCTTGAAGTTCTCCAGAAGCCTGGTAATGAACTAATCATTTCATTCAGGTGTGTTGACCCACGGTGATATCTAAAACCTGCAGGACACCGGCCCTCGAGGCCTGGAGTTCGACACCCCTGCTGTAGGCAGTTAGGCCCTGGCTAGGCTATGGTATATCATATGACTTCCTCCTATTACATTATTATCAGTTCACTGGGGCCAAATATCAATATTTCTATTACAAGTCCAACTCAGTAGAAGGTGGGAAGCTGTATAAAATGTAGATAAAAACAGAATGAATGAATCTGCAACTCTCATAAACCCATATTTTGTTCACATGGAACTTTTTTGGGAACTTAACTGATGCAAAACTATAATTGAATAATAATAAATGCACACCAACACTATAGTGAAGTAAAATGGAGAAATAAATGATTGTGCTGCACCCTGAAATAAAGCAGAGAGGTTCAAACTGTAGATATTTTTGCATGTATGAGGGAACAAAGTGTAGCGTACACTGCTGGTTTTGTCTAATCTTAGTTTACAACTGTGAAATGTTTTTTTTGTGTGTTTATCGTTTCTTTCTAGGCGGCAGTTTCTGCCTATGTGTTTGGTGTATGATTTTTCACTCAATGATCTGCTGGCTCCAAGTAAGTCTCACTGATTTCATTCAATAGTTTGTGGTTTGTATCTTGCATAAAATACCCCTCATACATTCAAATGTCTTTTTGTTTTTTTGTTTTTTTTATCAGCAGTCTAGATCTCCCAAATATTCAAATTTAGAGATTGTGTTTAATGTACAATTTTCTTTGATGATAATCTTGGCCTGATTTCTCCAGAAAAACAGAGGACTCTAACCATTCTGAGCGCCATCATGAACTTTCTCCACTTCAGAAAGCAGAGGATGGAGGTCGTCTTGGAGAAGCAGACTAAATTTGTATGTTTTCTTGGGGAACATAGAGAATTGTGTGGAATGGGGAGTAAAATAAAGGATGAACATTTTGTTCTCATAAATGACTCCGATATGCATAACTGTACCGTTTACTAAGACTTTAGACGACATGTTGCAAATCACTTTTAATCATGAGAGTAGAATAAGGTTCAGTACGTTGGATTATTATTTTATATACCATTCCAATGTGTTTGTTAGCCTCGCAGTAATACGGTTGCTTTGTGTGTTTTCAGCGGGCAGACATGGACAGACTGCAGGCTTATACTAAAGGCATCAGGGAGGCAGAGAAGAAGATTGAGATGCTGACGTAAGTGGAGGAACGATTCTGTGACTTTTGTCGGTGTTGTTTGGTGTATGGCTGGAAAAACATGCCATCCCTGAAACAATCCAGGCCACAACCATTTAATAACATTTTTATGCTCATTAGTGGAGACAGCTGCTAAATTTTCCAGAAAGAAGAGCTAATCCAAGGCTGTCTGCTCAATCAGAACTCTTTCCTTTTGCTTAGGCTCAAAATGAGAAACTACAGACTGAATTTTTGTTTGTCTCACTCACAAGAAAAGATAACTCTGATCCCCGTGTGCCACTATAGGCAGATATTTAAGGTAAGGGGATCCCTTACATTTCAACACAAGGTGATCCCTGTGTTAAAATGGGTCCCTGTCCAACAGGAATCTCCCACACAGTTTATGTGGCTGAGCTTCTACATGGAAAAGTAATGACATATGTAGTGATGGTAAATTTGATTCTTTTTACTGAATCGAGTTTTAATGAGTCATTTGATTCACTGAGTCAGTCGACCAGAGAGTGCAAAAAAATGTACATTTTCACTCAAACTTAATTTGTTTCTCTTTTCATGTAAATCCTACTGCTAAGATGAATGATTCTAAAAGAAAACAACTAAACAGCAAAAAAGAGCAGAAACATTTCTAAAATTAAGCAATTTCCTATCAAAATTGCTTAATAAACATTTATTTTATTTTATTTTATTAGTATTTTCCTTAAATGTGTTAAATATATATTTTCTCATCTAAATGTCCACTGAGCTGTGAGCCAGGGGGCAGTAATGCGCCTTAACATTGGTTGCCAACCAAGAAGAAGAAGAAGCTGTGAGCCAGGAGGGAGGGGGTGAGTGAGTGAGTGATTCATTGGCTGTATCCCAATTCAGGGTCTGCAGCCTTAAAGGTCGCATTTTAAGGCCGATTACGTCACAGCGACGCAACGAAGGCTGTCCCAATTCGAAGGCTGCTCAAAATGCGGCCCTCAAATGCGTCCTTCATTTCCCTGAATTTTAAGGATGTGGCGGTGTAGACTTCGTGGCCCAACATATCCCAGAATGCATTATGCACAATGCGTTGGGTGTGGATAATTTTGCCGGGAAAAAAAACGGCGGATGAGGGTCGCCCTAAGAGTAAACTTTAAATACTGACTATTATGGCACTTATTTATGTGCAAATGTTTAATAACAAAGAACATTAAAACATTACTGTTTGCCACATGTTGGCAAAGTTATGTGACATTAGTGACGTTTGTACTAATTTGGTTTTAAAGCCTTTACTTTAAAATATACGCCGTTCAATAGCTGACCTTTATCTTAGAAACAAATGAACAAAACATTTTCTCCTTCATTTCTGTCAAACAAAGCTGTATGAAACGTTTCCAGCTGTTAGTATCATGGTTGCTACGCAACCTTGGCAGCGCAACGGAGGCTAGACCTTCCCATTTCACAAGCCTTGCACTTCCGGCCTTAGCGGTCTTTGAGTACGCGGCCCTTGTGGACCGTTAAGGCTGTGTACTTTAAGGCTGCAGACCCTGAATTGGGATACAACCATTCAGTCTATGATTCAGCACAGGAGGGAGGGGGGTGAGTAGCTCAAATGTGCTGTTAGCATGTTAGCAGAGCGATGCTACTGTGAACCGAGGAGCTATTTTCTTGATGTGAGCTTCTACTCAGGGTTTTTTCTTCCAGTTCAGAGCAGAAATTTTTTTGTTACGATACTGGATGTTGTGTTTTGCTCCACAATTTTAATTATAGGCTAGATACATTGCTGCTAACAGCAACAGGGATGAGTCAGTGAGTCAGTTGGGCTTGTGAATCATGATTCATGAGTCAGTAAAGTGATTCTCGAGTATTGAATGATTCGTTCATGATTCGCGCATCACTAGACATATGTTATTTCCCGATCTCACTGTCTGGGAATGCACAATATATGACCTTTTTTTTTTTTTTTTTTAATTATTTAAAGCAACAGAATGATTGACTAATAATCTATCAATTGTCTCTTACGAGTAAATGAACAGCTATGCAGGCTAAGCACTGCACTTTGTCTTGTCCTTACTCAGGACCATCCCACCAGAGCAACAGGCTGAGGCTGATGAGCTGGCAGCTGCTCTCTCTGAGCTACAGGCCACCACCATGCATGAATACCAGGAAGTGGTAGGGCGTGATGAAGCATGCTCAGTGTAGTAAAAGGTATTGTGTGTGCCATCAGTAAATAAAAAAACAAAACAAAACACTTTTATTTTCAGAATGCCAAAAACGACAGCATCACAGAGTGGAAAGCTACGATAGCAGAGAAGACCCAGAAACTGGTAAACTGTCCGAGCACTTTACACTGTTGTCTGTGTGCACTCGGAGTTTTGACTGGCAAATATAAGTGCGAGTTTTTGTGCATCAGGCCCAGGTGAAGCTAGATGTCAGCAACCTGAAGGAAGACATCAGCAAACTGAAGTCTCAGATCGTGGAGTCTCCAGAGGAGCTGAAGAGCCAGATGGAGAAGATGAGGGAGAATGTGAAGAACATGAAGAACTCCATTGTGAGTGGAAAACGTCTTTGACTCCAAAAGCTGCTGCGTTGAGTTGATGTGTTTGTGATCCACGTGTATGATGGCTGTTTTCAGGAAGAAACAGACGAGCGTGTGGTGGAGCTCCAGAACATGGTGCAGGGTGTGACTCACACCGAGGCTGAGATCCAGCAGATGTGCAGCCTTCTGCAGGACCTGGAGAGCAGCATGAGCAACACCAAGCAGCGGCTGGAAGAGGTACAATGTCAGAGCAGCTGCTCTCTTCTTTATCTATACACACATAGACCGGATGTACAGAGTGGGACACCTGGAAGAAAATTATGTAATGTCTGTTTGATATTTTCTTTTCTATTCCTGAAGCTTTTGCTCACTGCCTATGAGCTTTTTTTTATACACTGCACTGTTGCAGTATATTCTATTTAATTTAATATCAGACATATTTATTATCAGCATGGAGACGGTAAGTAGTTGTATACACACTTAAACGTTTGGGGATTGAGATTTGAAGAACTTGTCGGCCCAGCTGTGACTGACGGGAAGTTCTCTTCTTGTCAGAAGTTCATTGAAAGAAAGCAGCACAAAAACAATCAGCCTGTTAATCCAGTAACAAGCTGCCGAGCTGCAATGCTTGAGTAAATTGTTTTTGCTTTAAACAAATTGAAAGTCAAAGTAATATGAAGACACTTTGCTTACTTTGGTACTTACCCAAGTGCCCTGTAGTTGTGCATTTTTTGCCAATGAGCACAGAAGCGCCATCCATCTGCTGTTTGTGAGGGATAAAACAGAGGAACTAATACAGCTTTTTTCAAAAGAGAGGATGAACGATTGAGCTGCACTGAGGCCCAAAATCATATTTGTACTTGCTTTTGACTCTTTTCAATCTTCTCTGACCTGAGCTGATGTGACACAGCCAAAGGGCTATATATACCACTATATTATTATATTATAGGAGATAAAGTCATTTAGCTTTTAAAAAAATAAAATAAAATAGAATTCTTGTGTTTAAAGTTCAAACTCAACAGTGCAGTTGATCATTGATTTGTGTATCCATGTGGTTTGTGTGAATGAGTAGCACCAGGAGCTGATGGCTCAGTATGAGAAGAAGCAGAAGGAGCTGAAGAACCTGTGCATGGAGGAAGGCCAGCTGAAGCGAGCTTTGGGCATGAAGCAGGATAAGGAGTGCAAACAGAACATCCGCAGGCAGAAGAAGAGAGAGATGAAGGAGCAGCACGTTCAGGAAGTGTTGGGGTATTAACTTTAGTGGAGTTAATAAACGGCAAGATTCCTGATGCGGTAGATTCACAAGAGCGTTGTATTTCCGAAAGACTTAAATGTGATAAACTGACATATTAAAAACCAAACTTAACTTTTCTGCAGGCAGTGTGACCAAATCCACCAGAAGCGTGAGGACATGGCTGACAAAATCCAAGAGATCTCCGCTGAGACGCAGAAGCTGAAGACCAGCATTAAGAGCCTGAGAGACGTGTGCAGCAAAGAGACAGAGAAGGCTCAGGTACAGGCAGCTCCCGTCTGCTCGCTGTTCATTCATAGTTTGAGAGTAACACGATCCCCTTCTGTGTCCAGGCCCTCTATGACACACTGTCCACATCCATGGATGAGCTCCACAAGAGGATTGAGATGCACACCATGGACCTGAAACTCAGTCTAACCAAGATGTCTGCAAACTTCTAATCTCTCTCTCTTTTTTTCCTTTTTTTTGAAAACCTGTATTTACTAATCTGTCAGGTGTTTTTGTTTTTTTACTCTTGACTTTGTCTTTCTGAGTGTTTAAATTCTATAAATAAAGTTTGTACATTAATGAACTTGAATTTTGACACATAAATAAAACCAGTCCAGGAAGACGACTGATGTCAAACATCAACCGACTAGTACAATACAACCTCACACAGCTGGACTGGCCATCAGCCCACCGGTGATTTTTCGTTTTTATGGGGCAATGTTGTTTGTAACGGTATGAACAATGAAAGGTGGTGGACTGGACAACTGGTTAATCAACTCTGGGCTGGACCAATTACAGCCGAGGTCAGATGCACCCTCCCCCTTGCTTGGGCAACGGTCCTGAAAGCAATTTCATCACAGACAAACAGAAGAAAACGGTACTGAGATGAAAAGGAATGCGATTTCTCCCATACTTAGCCTAGAATGCGTCTTTACGCTGGACAGCTGCCTCTTCTCCTCTCCCTCTCCTGTTGCTACTTCAATCATGAAACTGATCAATGATCAGCTGATCGGCTTTTCTGTCGCACGTCCCGTCTCTCGTTTGTTTATCGCCCACTTTGCGCCAGAAAGAGGAAACCAGTGGATGTCAGGTAGGGCATAAACAGGGAAAGACGGGCACAAAGGAATACTTTTCTTTCTTATTCTCATTTAAAATGTCTAGCTTTTAATAAATAATTATCTGAATCTTACAAATAAAGTTTTTATCTGATGTAAAATGTATAGAAGTCACATCACCTTACCATTGATTTCATATGTGCAAAATACGCAGAGCTGATGTAGATGCTGCATAAGCAAGACCAACAGCACGTGTATGTTTTAACTAAACTAACACGTGTGGTGCTGGGACACCATGGAGGGACTAGCTTTAACAGTGGATCTGTTTAGAAATGTAGCCTTATCCATTGAAGTGTTAATTCCAGAATGTAAATATTGTGTGGCTGTTGGGAATTTCTGTGGTTGAGGAACATTAATGAATACACAAATAATTTCTTAAGCGCTCACCAATAGGAGGGGAGAAGTTGCAAAGTGCAGAGAAATGAAGATTTGTAAACCATCTGAACATGTGGATGGTTACTGTGAGGCTGCAGCAGATCTATAGATGGTTAAGAAATTATTTTAGAAACAATATTTGCATGGCTGCTATAAAGCTGATGTTTATGATACCTGTTTTAAAGAGCACATAAGTAGGTAGGATGGTAGGAATGACCAAGAACCTGGGGATATTGGTTTGTGTCCTTTCACTCAACATTCAATTTTGTTTTTATTTTCCTTTTTCTCTGGTTTAGACACTAGAACTACATGTTTAGGCTAAAAATGAAAATTAGATTATATATATATATATATATATATATATATATTGCAGTTGTGACATGAGGAATAAGACTCGCCTCACTACACAGGGCCACTGCTAAAGGACATCTTTTGTATACATTGGAGACACCAGCATCTTTGGCTAAACATCAGTATTTGACTTCCTGGAAATGAGAACAGGTTCACTGGTCAGTGATCAAACCTTTATCAATATGATTGTTTTCTGCAGTAAATTGCTATGGTAACATACAAATCCACACGTTCATTATCAAAGTGAATACAACAATCTTACTAACAACTTTCTTCTTATATGATTTTCATGTGTATCTGCTGCTGTGTGTTAGTTGCAGAGCTATTGCTGAGGTAAAAGACGATCAGCTGACTCCTAGCTGTTTGGGCTCCTGGTAGGCTGCTTCTTCTAAGATGGGCTGTGACTTCTTGGGCTTCTTTAAGAGAGCCAGCTGAGCTCTGACGTCTTTAGCCTGAGTCCTGGCCAAATGCAGCTCCTTCCGCAGCTCGTTGATTTCAGCTATTAGAGTCATGTTTTCCTGCAAAGTCCAAAGTCGTGGCTAGATAACTATCAATTCAGCAGGTCTTTACTCCACATTACACTTTCACACTCTGTCATACAGGATATGTTAAGACTTCAGAGTTGCATTGTTAATGATTAATGCCAATGTACTGTTGTGATCTGGGTAATGACTAACCTTCATGATTTTGGTGTAGACCTTTTCGTGCTCCTCTGCAGATTTGACCAGCCTCATTTTGAGGCCATTTACTGTCCTCTCCTGTCGATCACACTGGTGACGCAGCGCCTTCTGAACAGTATCATCTGCATTGGTTCTCTCCACCTTTCAAACGGGACATACACTTGACAGTTTGATTTCAAGCCCTCCCAGCATCCAGGCAGCTCTTGGGGTATTTCTTAGCACACTTACCCTTTCAGTCTGCTGGACATATCGAGCGTATATCATCTGTATGTTG
Organism: Simochromis diagramma; assembly: GCF_900408965.1. Lineage (NCBI taxonomy): Eukaryota > Metazoa > Chordata > Actinopteri > Cichliformes > Cichlidae > Simochromis > Simochromis diagramma. Next base: position 1,916,326 of record NW_024387279.1, on the reverse strand, counting down.
TCCTTCAGAGTTTTAGGCTCCTGGATGAAGCCGACACAGTTGTGCAGGTCTGATTTCAATCGCTGGAGATGAGTCTCCAAATCTTTGACCTGACAACAAAAAACAAGAGAAGCCCATTCTTATATTAAAAAAGGAATGATTTTTATTACACTTTTATCCTCAAAGCTTAAAGAGGATCTATTCTGCTCACTTCCAGCTTCATATTTTTATTCCTCGATTTTACTACAGTACATGTAGCCCAGTAGATTCACAGTTAAAAACAATCATCATTTACCTTATACTTGGCCTTCATGCAGCTGTTCACCTTGTGTCTGAAACAGGTTTTAGTTTCCGCCACCCTACATTTCCTCTGATTGGCTGCCACTTGTAAGCAAGAGCTTTTGGGTGGAGCCAAAGTCCTTCTAGGACCTAATCTTGCCTCATGGCATTAATGTTAGCAGTACCTCAAATCTGATTTTAAAAAAAAAAAAAAAAAAAAAAAAAGAGTTGCTGATTTTGATTCTGGCCCAGTGGGTTTAAAAAGTTTTCTTTGCAGATTTCTCCATTAGACTTCAATTCAAGATTCTCTGAATGCCACTTCTTTCTCAAAAGAGTTAGGTCCACAATTATTTGCACAATGACACAGATTATGTAGTTTTGCCTCTTTACTTTAAAAAGGAAGCGTTGTTTGTTTACTGACCTTCTGACTCTCTTTGCACATCTCTTTGTCTCTGGTCTTCAGTTTGAGCTTCAGCTCAGAGACGGTGAGCTTCAGCTGAGCATTGCTCTTGTCGGTTTGTATCAGCTCTTCCTCCAGCTGCCGAACACGAGAAATAGCACGACACTGTAACTGGTAGTGTTGACACTGTTTTAACTTGACTGCTACTGCAGTCCTATCAGATCAATTAAAACAAGGTCAACCGAGCACAGCAAACTTTATTTCTGTCTAACTTTTTAACTCAACACTATTCAAATGGCAAGAAAATGTACAGGAACCCTTATGAATCATCTACATTTATGTATTCAACAGTCTCCACATATGTTTTCTAACCATGCGTTAACACAGTGCTAAGCTTTTCCATCTTTCACATACCTGACTGATCCGCTCCTTCTTCACACTGATGTCATGTTGCAGAGGCTCAGTTTTCTGCTTTAACTCATTCAGCTGGAATTCAAGAACAAACTTTAACTTCTCCAGTTCCTGATTCTTTCTCTTCAAGCACGAGATAATGTGATCCTGTGAGAACATGGACAGGTTGAACGGTTTTAGAGTTCAAAGGTTTTCATACATGAATTCTGAACAATGTCAAGAGAATCTGGTCCAGATCAGTCTCCATATGTCATGTAGTCAAACTGAATTAGACAGTACAATTTTACAGCTAATGTAGAGAAGAGCTCAGAGTTGAAGTGCATTGTAGGAAAACTTGTCTGTCTTTCAGTAACCCAGCGCTTTAAAATATGCTTATATTATACTTATATGCTTATAATATGCTCATATTCCCACAAATGTATGCACAGTAACACAGCACTTAAGCTTCGCTGAGAAATCTACACTGCACCTGCATCACAACTGCAACCCCTCTGACACCCTTCAATAAACCTACAACATAACCTGACGCACTCCTTTGTAGAACCAGAAGACATATCAATGCAGCCCACAGCTGTTGTGACTGGCCTGTTCGTCCTGTGTATTTCTGGCTATTTTTCAACGCAATCATCATCTCATCTATAATGACTCATAAATGTCAGCAAATTCCTGGAGGGAGATCTGTGAAGCTATTAGGATGGTCATGAAGGAAAGTACAAAGAAGCAGAAAAACTTGAGGAACAAATAAGTGAGCACTGAGCACAACAAAGAGCAGGAACTCGGGGGACGAGAAGTCCCCAAATCTTATTTGTTTCTATCAGCTGGGTGTCAAAACTCATCATTAAAATGTCACTTTATGCTTTATGGAGTTAAAGCTAGTGTTAAATGATAACTTAATAAATGTCGTCACTTCTGACTCCATATGTGTAACGTCGAGGCTTCAAAATGTAAAACTGTTTAAAATTCTGCTAAGTGGACGTTTGGTTGACAGGAAATGACAGCTCTGATCTTGGTCACCTTGTCCTGACTGGTCTTTTCATGTCCAGAGATCTGCCTCTTCAGGTCTTCAATGTCACTCTCCAGGGAGCGGATCAGCCCAAGCAGCCTCTGCCGCTCTTGCTTCAGTTTGTTTATATCAGCGCTCCTGTCATCAATCTGCTTCTGTAGACTGATAAACTGTGAACACACCAGCGTCCAACCAACCAAATAGGAGACACACAGAGAACAGCAGCTGATGTGAGCAGACAGACAGGAGACAGAGCTGATGCTCTGCAACAGAACCAAACATTCAGTGAATAACAGAAGCTTTGTTCACCTTTTGTGCCATGATGCTATTTTTTCCCTTCAGATTTGTATTGGTCTGTTTCTCAGTTTTCATTTTCTTCTCATAATTGGTCTGGATCTCGAGAATCTTCCTCTCCTCGTCCTCTTCAGCCTGCTTTATGATTGCTTTAAAAACACTAATCTTCTGTTCGGTGTCCTCCTGACACTAAACGAAAGATTACCGGTTTCATTCAACTGCTGCACCATTTAACTTACCACCACCTCCTCTTCCTGCTCCTTTATTACTGACCTGAGCGAGGAGCTCGGCCTTCTCCTGTAGCTTGGCCTCGTACATCTTTGTGAGCTCCTCCACCGCTTGGATTTTTCTGTCCTCTGCAGACTTGAGCTGCTTCTCATAGTCTTCCTGCATTCTTTGATGTTTTTGCTGAAGATCCTGGTACTTCTCGTGCTCCACAATCAGCTTCTGGCTGTATGATAGCTCTGTGTGTGATTAAAAGAGTATGAACACCAAACACTTACAAAAATATAGATAACAGATTGTGCTGATCCTGTTCTCCTGTTACCTAAATCCTTCAGTTCTTTTGAATGCTTCATAATAAGCTCTGCAGAATTCTGCTGATTCTCACATTCCTGCTTTTCCATCTCTGTCTTCATGGCCTGCAGTAAAAGCAGGATACCTGATTCATCAAGGGCAGCAGCTACTGACTCAATTAATCAACGTCAAAAGTCAACCACTGATGATTGCTAGTCTTGGGAAGACATTTTGACCTTTAAGTTGTAAATCTATGTGAAGCTGAGCTCTCGTGTAACAGAGGCACACCTGTTGGGATGTTTTCAGAGATTCTATCTGCTGGACAAAGTTGTCAGACAGCTCTCTGAGCTTCTCGTTGTAGTTCATGTCCTTCAGGCGGAGCTGGTACTCATTCTCCATCTGCAGCTCCTCCAGCCGCATCTTCATCTCCAGCATGTGCTGGGTCTGAAAGTAGACGCTAGTTGTCACCTTGTTGCAATTCTTTTAGCTTTCTTCTAAAGTGTCATACATAAATAACTTAAACCAGACACATAAACACATGAAGTGTACCTCATACTACTTGGAAAGAGCAGATTGCTGTAGCGTCTGCAGTAATGTGAATCCCAGACTCTGCTTCGTGTGAAAGCGAGGCTGTCGATTTACTGGCTCACCTACATTCCCACCCTGACCTACAGCCACAAGTTGTGTGTAGTGGTTGAAGACCATGGATACAAGCAGTGCAAATGAGCTTCCTCCAAAGGCTCGGTGAGGAGCCTGTTCATGTAGGAGGAAGTCCAAGTAGAGCCACTACTTCATCACATCAAAAGAAGTGAGCTCAGGTGGTTCAGGCATCTGACCAGGAGGCCTCCTAAACGAGGTGTTTCAGGCATGTACTAAAGAGAGAAAGGCTGAAGAGAGATGCTGGAGAAGTTACATCTGGTTTGGGAACACCTCAAGGTCCCCGAAAGACCAGGATTAGTGGTGAGAGTGAGGTCTCTGCTGAGATGCTGCCCCAGCAACCAGGACCTTAGCTTGGTCCTGGTTGCTGGGGCATCATAAGAAGCCGAAAATGGTCGTATGTACAGAGCTGGGAAGTGACAAAGTACAAATACTTTGTTACTGTACTTGAAAAGAATTTTCAGGTATCTATACTTTACTTGGGTAGGTATTTTTCTGACAGCTGTTTACTTTTACTCCCTACATTTTAATCAAATATCTTTACATTCTACTCCTCACATTTTTAAAACAGGCTTTTTTGATACTAGTATCTGTACTTAAGTACGAAATATCTGTACCGGTACTTTTGCCACCTCTGTATCTACGTGTGTGTATGTAAGTATGCATGGATGGATGCATGCTAGCCATGTATGGGGAGGCTTCATCTGGCAAACCTCACATGCAGTACAGCACTAAGGATTGTTCCTTCTAGGAAGTAGAAGTAGACTGGGGGGCAGAGGCTTCAGCTTTCAGAGACCCTGTCTACTTTTACGATCAGGCTTAAAACTTTTCTTTTAGATGAAATATACACATACACATACATAGGATACATATAGTTAGGGCTGGATCAGGTGACCCTGAATCCTTAGTTATGCTGAAATAGGCCTAGGCTGCTGGAGACTTCCCATGATGCACTGAGTGTTGCACTGAGTGATGTTCCAAAGCTATAACATTACAAACACATAACTGACCACTTGCACTGATGGTCCAGGATCAAGAACTTACAATGCTTTAGGAACAAGACCAACAGGGGGGTGTCACACTATGCACTTACTCACCTTCTCCTCCAGGTCTGACTTGGTGATAAGGATCTCTTCCGTGTGGACTATGTGTTTGTTGCTCTTTAGACCTCTGCCTTCCTTATCGATGATTTTCCAAATCAGCAGACAGCCGTCTTCAGACACTGTCAGCAGGAACTGATCATCATACGTGATCACCATCTGAGGACACACATGTTTTAGTGGGTGGACTCTTTGCTTCTGAATGATCAGCATCATAGTCAATCGATTTTTTCATACACGATGTGAGATTGTGTGTATATCAATCTCACATCACATTAATACACATAATTTCCCCTAGGGATCAATAAAGTATTCTGATCAGTGCAAATCTCAATCAGAGCAAATCAGTGCTTCTGCTCACCTTGGTGACAGGCCCAGAGTGAGCCTGGTATGTCATCCATTCCTTCTGGATAGGTAATGGGTATTTAATGGCCCTTACAGTCCCACTGGAGGTCCCGGTGAAGACCACTCTACCAGAATGGGACACTGCAAGAGCAGTGTGAGCTGTCTCATCAGCTGGAACCTCCCTCAGTACCTGTGGATAGGATATAACAATAAAATAAAAAATAAAAGTTTTTTTTAAACAAAAAAAAAAAAAGAAAGAAAAAACAACATTGCTGCTGCTTGAGATGTTTTGTTGATTTGCAGCAACTTAAAAGAACAAATCCAGGAGTCAGCTGTGCTTGCTAACCTGACAGTCTTGGATCTCCTTCAGAGTGAGGTCTGTTCCCACAGCCAGGATGGTTTTACAGTCTGAGGAGAAGGCCACACCTGTATAACTACAGGACTTTAGGACGCTTTCTGACTCCCGCTTGCCACTCTGCGTGTTCCACTCGTACACTGCCCCATCCACCCCACAAGACACGACCCGGCTGTCGTCCAGGCTCCATTCAATCCGACACACCTGTTAATTGAAATACCAGTAAATAAGAATGACAAATAAGCACTGGGACTCCTCTGTAACACATACTCCAGCTGACTCACCTTTCCATTGTGGCCCTTCAGATTAAGGATATTGTCAAAAGAGGTGACAGAATAGATTTGAATGATGTTTCCATTGACAGCTGCAAACATGTGGCCACCGTTGCTAAAAGCACACTGAAAAGAGAAGGAGACAAAGACAGAGTCCAAGCGCAAAAGTTTTGAGTGGAAAATGTGATAATGCTCCACTTTAAGATGAATTATCAGATATCGCAGTAAATGCTGAAAACGCTAACCCAGGATTCAGTATTTACGGATTTACAGAACACAGCTGGATGAGACACAACAGAAGGGGGTAAAGATCAATCATTTCACCCTTGAATTTAGTAATACTCTGATTATTTCAGTATTGGCTGTTCAGATTTACTGCAAACACAAATGCAAAGCAACCTCTACCTCTCTACAGCTGCGCACAGTGAACTCCTTGAAGGTGCGGATGTCATCAATAAGCAGGTTCATCAGCCTGAGTCTGTCTGAAAACCCCACAAGGATGAAGAGGCCTGTGGGATGTAGTGCCACGCTGTACGCCTCCTCCTGGAACTCCTTGCACAGCTCCAACACTCTAGAGACAAAACAGAGAGAACAGCAAGAGCTCAGAAACATGACATGTCATTCTGTTATGCAGTTTTATATTGTATCAACCTGACGAAAACTGATTGATATATATCTATAAAAGGAATTGTGTGTATGTGTTTTACTTTGTCTCGTAGTTCCAGATGCGGACAGAGCGGTCCAGAGAGCAGGTGGCTACAAGGGGCTTGCGTATGCAGATGGACAAACCAGTGATGGAGCTGGAGTGGAAGGACTGGGACAGGAACTCAAAGTGTAGTTTATCCTCCTAATGGAGTTGCAAAGATAACTTTAAACATCTAAAGAGAACTCTGATGCCTTAAACAAGTGGAGAAAAAAAGAGAGTGGAGGTAGACAACAGAAAGAAGACAATGAAGGAAGAGAAGGAGAAAACAACAACAAAAATATTTTTTTTACCCTTTTTCTCTAGAGAATGGATGGGCAATTAACTTTTCAAGGGGCCACATGAGAAACTGGCACTGTTGTGGAGGGCCATGCTACATCAGAATTGAGTTCAGCCTATATTCTCAAATCAATTCTGATGGGGAGTTTATCAAAGGGTGCAATGTCTTTACATTTAAATCCTAATCTACCACTGACCTCATGTGGGTCACATCTACTGTAGATGATGTCAAAGAGAGGGAATATCTGTAAAAAGGTTACCTTAGAGAACTAACTTAAAGGCAGAGAAGCTTGTTTCAGATAAAAAATGAACTGAGGGGATGTATCGAGGCCTAGTATAAGACAACTACTCTAACAAAGTCCATGAATAAAAATATGGAGCTGCAAATAAAGACAAAATTATTTTTTGCTGGATTATTTGAACTGTTTTCCATGTTTCTTGGATTGACCTTTTTCTTTTCATTCACAAGACTTCGCTACTGTTTTCTTTGCTACAGCATACAAAGACTGTTAAAAATATCCAACTGGAAATTAGCACAATTGGTCCACCAAAAAAAAGAAGAGGAAGTGTTAAGTCTAATTGTTGAATGTTGCCATTGTGTTTCTTAAATTTGTACAGTCTTAGTTCAAGCAGTAGGATCAAAGCCATTCCTTTGATCCTGACCACCTCTCCAACCACTCTGTGCTGGGGGAGGTTTTATTGTAGATACATCCTATCGGAAAGATCTGTTTCTTTTTTTGTAAGCTTCCTGGGTTTACGACCCTTTGGTCAGCAGGAGGTCTGACACACACACACACATTCTCACATAACACACACACACACTTTCTTACAGAAGTTCACACATATACATACAAATGCTTTGTCTCAGAACCAAGGGGGCGTGGCTTTGTTCTGACGTGTTTTGTGTGAACTGTGTCTCAATAAAAAGGGCAGCAAGGGAGGTCGTGGTAGAGGTCATTTTCGTGGTGGACACAGACGAGGCCTCCCTCGCGCAAGTGTTTGATCGATCGACTGTCTTGTTTTCTTCATGATGAATAAGTCTCTAGAATTAGCGGGGCTTGTGGAAACACAGACCCAACAGGAAGTGAGATCATACATAGAAGAAAAAGTAAAACAGCAAAATAATATGTATGTATTTCTGACTGCCGACCAGCTACTATAGTAATGTTTCAAGTACAGAGGAGGTCAGTGTGAGAATGGATGTAGCAAACAGCTCTACATAATCTGAATTGATGGGGGCATGTGGAAGAAAATAAAATACCAGCTAGGACAGCTGATGCAGTAATTTCACTTATACAAATGATGAACCCCGTCATTGGTGGTGCTGGTAGGTGTAACTGTAGAGCACCTTGTTCATGTCCACAGAGGACAGGCTGACACTGTACAGCTGTCCTCGGTTTGTGCTGATGGCCAAAGTCTCCTCTGCTGGACTGATGCATATGGTGTCAATCTGCTGGTATTCCGCCAAGGTCACACCGCTGCAGTATGCATCTAGAGGGATCTGACACAAGCATACCCATGTGCACACAAAGACTTCACTTTCCACCTTTTCTGAAATAAAGCTTGAACATTTACCTTTATCTCCCTGGTCTTTCTGTAACCATTCTCATCTGTCTGCTCAAACAGAAAAACGGTGCCAGGACCTCTAGAGCATGCAAAGCCTTTGGAGTAGGACAGGATTGCTGTGATGGAAGGGACAGAGGGACCTTCATTCACATTAGCATCTTTGATCTTCTTTACCTCCACCTGCCTGTGCAGAGTGAAGCGGGTATAAGCAAGAACATCACTCATCAAAGATGGATCGCTGCAGTGACCACAGTGAACCCATTCATCTGGTCTGAGATCAGCTGGTTATCATTTGTTATACGCATTTCCATTCCATGTTTCAACATGTCTGCCAATTTTTCCACTACTTTTTTTAATCATTGCCACACGTTATGAGTGATACTAGCTGCTCAGACATTTAAAGTCTTTATTTAATCCATCGGCGTGTATTTGTTGGACAACAATGAAGTTAGACACCAGGAATCATTTATATTTTGCCCATCTGCCCAGATTAGCAGGTGCTTTTGGTAGCCATGAAAAGCTCTATGCTAGATATTTTTGGGGTACAACCGACAGAATTCAATAAAATTAGTTGGTTTTGAGGTCAGATTATTCACCATTATGATTATGGACTTGACCCTGATTGGGTCAAAAATGGCAGGAACAGCATGGGGTGGAGATGAGTTACAGAGGCTGCTTCATGTAAAATAGCACCAGTTCATGTGGTCCAGCTTTCTCACCTGGCAGGCTGGCCCTGCACACAAGTCATGCTGATCTCTCTTCGCAGGTCTCCAGACTCAAACACCAGCAGCCTGCCAGTGTCTGTGCCAGCGATCACCCTGTGCTCTGACACCCAGGTGTGGCACAGGAAATTGATGGACTCAACCTTTGCAACACTGCTTGGTTTCAGGGCCCCCTCTGAGTAGCGGAACAGCTTGAAAACACCGGTTCCGCTCACACAGAGCTGTGTGTTGTTGTAAGGGTTGAAGCTGACCTGATGAGAAACAGTTACTATAATAATAACGTGTTCAGCATGTGTATGCCTGCATTTATACAAGCTTCACTGATGCAGCACAGATGACTCACCTGGGTGACAGGATTATTTGTGTTTGTTGTCTTCAGTGTTGCCAGGAGTTTGTGTTTCTCCCAAAGCCAGAGGATCAGCATCCACTCGGGGCTCCCTGTCAGGCCTATCAGGTACTTGGAATCAGGAGAGAAAGCAATGCAGATAAACTCTTGAACAGACATGTCTCCTGCACTCAAAACCTTTCTCTTTCTGCCCTGCTCATGCTGCAGGTCAAACACAGTGACGGTGGCTCTCTCTCCATAATCTGACACTGCCAGGTAGCGTCTGTTGGAGCTGGTGGTCATAGCACGCATTCCCTGACTTCTCTCTGAGCCTGGAGAGACGACACCAACAGAAATAAATGCTGTTAAATACTAAAAAACCAACTTTCGTACTTATATCAAGAGCACCACCAGGGTAGAAATTTAGTTACTTATGTTAGTTAGTTATGACTTAGACATCTAAAAATGAGCGCACCTGAAATGAACCGCTGCCATCGTTGGACAGTGTTGAAACACACGCAGCTATTTCCGCTGGGGAAGACGACGGTTTGCTCGTCAAAGAAACACAAATTGTTCCTCACACCAGTCCGTACACCGAAAATGAAATGGGACTGAGCAACTACAAAAGACATTTTTAGATGTCACTTAAAAAAATAATAATATGCCAGCAGGCTTGAAAACTGAAGAGTGTCTCTGCGCATAACAAACACTTCCAGAAAACATTAATACTTCTGAAAGCCAGAAAAGCCCTCGCGGAACCGATTGAGAGTCACGTCGCTAGGCAACGCTGGGAAATCCCGCGAGACCACGAGAACTCGTAAGGTGTTTTCCAGACCGTTGTTTCTAGTGATGTGCTTACCACTGATTTCCTTTCCGATCCGATACCAGGTAAAATTCAGAGTGGTATCGACGATACTGATTCGATATGGGCTCAAATTGTGGTCATAAATATTTGAGCCCATAGAATCTTTCAATCCCTAGAACAAAAACAAATGTCCATAAAAGAGGACATAAATAAATCGGCCAGTTCTAACAAGGATATTGCCTCTATTGTTCTCGGATTTTTTCTTTCTGGATTCGTTGTTGTAACAATCCCTTTTCGTTCAGAAGGAGGTGCTGTATACGAAATATGCAGCAAAATATAAAGCAGGGAGGTAAGGATTTAACACCATAGCTTCCTGAGAACCAACCTAATTAATTAATACCAACTCTAGCTGGTAACAAATGAGGAACATGAAAGCTGTGACAGTCTGATTGCATAAGAATAGCAGCAGAAATGTGAAAAAGGAGGCTGAAATTCACAATGAAAAAGTAATGTTACAGTGTAATTACAGCAAATCAATACATTTCTTTGTTAGAAACTCAAGAAGAAAAGAGACTGAGAGATAAGATCTTTACATTCAGACAGATTCAAATGTCTGTGTTTCTTTACGCTTGTGCTTCAGTTTATAGGTAAAAATAAAATGAGAACATATATAGGGGTGGCTGTAGCTCAGGCGGTAGAGCAGGTCATCTACTGATAGGAAGGTTGCCAGGTTTCCTGGCTTCCCCTAGTCTGCATGCCAAATATCCTTGGGCAAGATATTAACCCCAAATTGCTTTTCAATGCATCCATCGGAGTATGAATGTGTGTGAATGCTTCTTAGAAAGCACTTAGAACACTTAGAACAATGTGCTTGTGCGAATGGGTGTGAATGGGTGAATGCACAAGTTGTGTAAAGCGCTTTGAGTGCTCAGAAGAGTAGAAAAGCGCTATATAAGAACCAGTCCATTTACCATATAAGAGAAGGATTAAAAATGCCTATTGGTTTCTCCAGTTTTCCTTTATTGTGCATTTTTATGTAGCCAAGACTGGTTTAGTGAACTGTTGAATGAAAAATGAACAAATGTAATCTTTTTTGTGAATAAGTGTATAAATAATCTGCACACACACATGTACATTTTTGTTTCTCTGTGTCATTATTAGCAGAGCTAAGTCGAGATCGTTTATTCGTCTTCACTGTCAGAGATCTGATTATATTTCCTGTGTCGTGTGTGCTTCCAGGTTTGGAGTAAAAAGGAAGGTGAGAAAAAAGTTTTATGCTGTCACAGTCACTCATCTAAAGACAGGTTGTTGAATGAAGCAACTGAACATGTTTAAATGTGGAGTTACTGCAGATTTCTGTGCACTTGTCATAGCTGTGGATCGCTCGAAGTGTTCATGTGTCCTTCAGGTTCTCCAGTTTCTTTAAAGTGCAGGTATGCAGGTTACCTGATCCATGTTTTCTGTTGGTGCATCAAAGTGACATTTCACCCTGTCATATTGAAGTAACTCATTCAAGGAGCTTCAGTCTTAGGTACTGATTTAGTTATCTTACTGACTCATCAGTTTCTGCACCAAAGCTTCTCTCACCAAAGCCACGGCATAGCTGGACAAGGTCATTGTTCCAACCTAAGCCACACTGCCTAGAGTATTTAGTTCACTTTATGGCAGTTTCTTTATTTCTTAATGTTTTTTTTCTGTTAGTGCCTGGAACTGAGTTGCTTCGTCAGCAGCTCCTTCAGTTGTTGGAGGATGGAGAAGAGGATGGAGAAGAGGATGCAGCTGTGACTTGTGAGACGTCGTCTGAGTTGGCTGCTACTCACTGGGAAATCAGAAACATGGTGTCCTTGCAAAAGTAGAAAGAGACCAGACCTTGTCTTATTGACAATATGTTAGCTCCTCTGGCTCCACAGCCACACAGTGTGTGTCAGTGTGGCAAACAAGTTGTTGTGAGGTGCCTGGACTGACTGCCTCTTCCATTCCTTTGTGCCCACTGTGATATTGCAGTTCACACACGCTTTGTCCTGCACAACAGAGAGGCAGTAACAGGAGGGTTTTTGCAGCCTTCATCAGAGTTTCACCAGCAAATAGGTACAGTTTTTAAGTCTTATACATTCCTTACTATGCACTATGAGTGGGTGCTGTTATTGTATATTTATTGTGTATCAATGGACTTCCAATTCTTTTTATATATATTGTGTGTTTTAATGTTAGTGCGGCTGTTGCCTGTGCAAAGGCCAGATGATGTGTGTGGCTGCACAGCAGGTAACGTTGAGGGTTCACCTGGCGCAATAGTGGCTCTTGTAACCATAAATGGTAAGTGGCCCTTTTGTCACACAATACATACACAATAGACGTGTTTACAGGTTTTAGTGCATACTGTGCATTGCTATCTTGTTTGGAATTACCCTTGGTCCACGGTATATGCACCTATCAAAGGTCATTTGGATTTACCAGACTGATTTGAAAACAACATGAAAAAAAAGATAAAACTAGGTCAAAATATGTTGCTTAGTACTGACATACATACATGCCAGGCATACATACTTGTGGGCTCCTTGATGGCTTAGGTGCTGTTGACCTTAACCTGTTACTTAATTTATTAACTTAAACTTATCCTTCCTACAGGCCGTTATAACCTCTCAATGCCAGCTGCCTCTCAATGGTGAGCTCCACCTGCTGTGGCCTAATGTGGTCCTAATGTGTCTGTGTGTGAGATTCCACTTAGTTTCCTGCTGATTAATTATTATTTGTAGACTAACTAAAATGCAGGGTGAACAGACATGCTGACCCTCCTGACTTTGGGGTGGAACAAAAGGAAAGTGAAGCAGCTGGGCTGCACTTTGAGCCAGAGATATTTAAAGGTAAGTTTTTCAACACTAATTTTGATGTGTGTGGTAATGGGGAAAAGCACCAGTACTCTAAAAATGTCAAAGTGAATGACATTTATTAATGTGTTATTAGATCACAGGATCCTTAGAGAACAAGTGGATGACAACACACTACAGCAATAGGTGGTTGATGTGCAGAACTGGGCTGAAGGTGACTCTCAATATAATGCACACCTATACAATGATAGGACCCACCATGGCCTCATTAATGAACTTAAGGTAGAGTTAATATCTTTCTGACAGTGTCAACAAACAAACAATGAAACATAAGGCTTGTAAAAGCAGAATTTGTGGCAGAGTTGTTGCATTTGATCAAATGGGATTGTACCTGGATTGAAATGCTGTTGTACAAGATGGTTTTATAAACCTGAACACCAACATACTTGTTGTCTCATGATAATGCAGCGCATGAAGGCTACAGATGTCTTATAATCAATATCTGTCAAGTCAATGATAACAGACTCCACTGTAGTTCAGTCCATACACCTCACTGATGTACAACAGAACTGTAGAGTAACATTAGGCTTAATGAACAAAGAGAGTTATTATGTTCTTTTATGGTATTATTTTCATTCTCTCTGCATCACACTTGGTAGTCTGTCTGTGAAGGTTCTCAGTCATCCAGGTCATCGAAGTCTAAGGAGCTTGGAAAGAAAAGCCTCTGGACTTTAAGTTTCCTTGAAGATGTTCATCTCATCTTTTCTCATCTGAAAAGCTTCTTCAGTTCTAAGGTCAAATGGTGGAGAGTCCCAGATTTTAAGTCCTATGGGAGTGTCCCCTCAAGAGGGACATGGACCCCCTATTTATCCTCTATCACATGAGCCAAGATGTGAAAACGGTTGTAGGTCCCAATCAGCCAAGGTTTTGGGTGAACCCATTATTTATTGAAGTCAGATGGCCCAGGATGTGAGTGGGCTTTAAAGCGTCTGGGAAGGATCTCAAAACTGGATTATAGATGGCAGACAGTTGGTATCGTAAACCACCGCCTCTGTTCAAAGATGGTCATTCACAGTGGACATAAATGGCTTCTTTCACTCCTCTTTAAGACCATCTGTCCTCTCTGTCCAAAATGTGAATGTTGGCATCCTCAAAAGAGTGACCTTTGTCCTTTAGATGGAGATGGACAGCCGAGTCTTGGCCCCTGGATTTGGCTCTTCTATGTTGTGCCATGTGCTTATGAAGTGGCTGTTTGGTTTCTCCAATGTAGAGGTCTGAGCATTGCTCGCTACACTGTACAGCATACACTGCGTTGTTAACTTTGTGTGCGTTATAGTAGTTTAGATTTCCTGCATTTGGTTGGTGATAATTTCAAACCCTATATAGCACACGTAGTACAGCTTTTCTACAGTATTCTTGGAAAGGCACATGGAGTTATGTCTCAGCCACTTAAATGAAACAATACACTTATGACATTTGTGTGAAAAGTACCGCGCCCCTTAAAGGGAAAGTCTAGCTCTGGAAATTCTGCTTTAAAGACTGATTGCTGAATGTGAGTGATCAGTTTTATGTATTATACTCATCCTGTATTCTTATTAATATTCCTCTCACTTAGAAACTGATCAAACCGATGGCAGCCTTGGAGCGTTGCAGGCACGAATAGAGGAGCTTGTCGCCATCATCAGAGTGCAAACAAAATCTTTACAAACAAAGACAAAGTGGTATGTCCCTGTTTCTTTGAAATGGGCCGTTTGATACTTTTGCAGTTTGGTGCATGTACGGCTACTTTGTAAACAGAATAAAATCTTATCCAGGTTTGTTTTAGCTGGATGTGATGCATGTTCTAGCAAACAAATTGAAGAGTGTGGATTCTAATCTAAATATATACATTATGTGAAGGTGTGCCTTTTTTATGATTATTTACAGATAGCAACAAGAGGCGACAAAGAATTCACAAGGTCATCTTAGATGAGAAGAACCAAGCTTGCTGAACCAACAAAGCAAATTGTGTCCAGTGATGCCCTCATCCAGACCGACATTTGGCCCTGGCAGAGCACAAGTGAATGTAAGCTCTTCATTTATAAATATTTCAAATGTATCCTGTTTAAACAAATTCCCAGTATCTGAGCAGCAGTTGGATGTTCTGTTCTTGAATGATAATATGCTATTATGTTTTCCCTTCTGATGTTGATAAACTGTAGCTGCTGCAGACCTCCAGACAAAGAGAAAGGTCTTTGAGAAGGTGATGGCTGTGAGGTGCCTGAGAGAGGAGGAGATGATCGTTTGCAGGGAAATGCAGCATCACTGGACAGTGTTGTGAGTGCGATCTGTGGTGTTGGGGACAATCTCCTCAGACTGTAAGCACATCTATTATTTATTTATGTATTTATTTTATTTTTTTGGATGAATTGATTGAAAATAACAGCAGATGCTAAAGGATCCTAAATCCTTGTGTTTATAAGGTGAGTTATTCTGTTACTTTACTCATATTTATTGGTTTTGTTCTTTTTACAGCCTCCCTTTTTGGCATGTCGGAGGATGCACAGAGGGGACTGTGATTACAATGTAATGATTACAGGACATCAGACTACTTGTTCTTATTGTTTAATCACGAAAAATTGTCATATAGAAATAAAAAACCTGAAGTTGTTAATTGATGCTATTTGAACACTATATCTTGTCATTTAACATGTATATACTTGCCTGGAAATTTCAACAGCTTTTCATGTGTTTTGAAACTGGGTTTTTGGAGACCTCAAATGTAAAATGTTCTGTCTCTAAAGCACACAAAAATGTTCGGACATTTTTCATAGTGCATGTTTGAGGATTATTTTTTCCAGAGAAATAATTAACACAGTTCAGCGGGCTACATGCTGAACTTAAAAAGCAAAGTATTGATCCAATCGTGCTAGTATCGATCCGATACCAATGCTAGAGTTGTTATCCATACTATCCATATTTGGATCGATCCGCCCACCTCTAGTTGTTTCATTTCTGTTGACCTTCCAGTTATTTTTTTTAACTGCATTAAAAATTATGTCACTGACCAGGTTGTTGGTTAGTTTTAGAGTTGGCTACAAAATCCTTTAAATAGTGAAATGTAAAAAATTTTAGCAGAGTGCATTTTATTCACCAAATTTTGTTCTCATACTCAACAGTTAACTTGTGCATCATTCATCACTGTTACTTGAGAGCACAATAAATATGAGCCTGAATGAAAAATCTTATTCCCTTTTAATCAAAAGTGGTATGGTGAGTATTATTTACTTCTTAGAAAATAAAGTTTGCCAAAATAAGTTGTTGATAGCACAGACTGGCGACCTGTCCAGGGTGTACCCCGCCTTTCGCCCTATGACAGCTGGGATAGGCTCCAGCACCCCCCGCGACCCTGAAAAGGATAAGCGGAAGCGAATGGATGGATGGAAGTTGTTGATAGCTTGTTTTTGTTATACAGTCTATGATTGCATGTAGGCTACTAATAGTTGATGTTACAAGAAATATTTAAAATGATTTCAGTAGAAGAGGTAAAGATGGTGAATTCCAGATTAAATAGTGCGCTCATGAGATACAGCTTTAAGATGTGGCAGGATAAGGATGTGTTGTCAGCAGACAACCAGTGCCATTAGCTCTGTACAATTTGTCAGGTGATTAGTAATGCTGATGAAGACTGTGTTGTGTTCAAAAAGTGAGTAAGAGGAACTTGAGTAAGTTGAGCAGAAATACATTTTCTATCCAAATTTTTATTTATTGCTTAATAGTCACAGATGACCATGTCAACACAGTTAGATACAAAGTGGCTAATGATCCCACATTATCTCCCAACACGGAGGCATCCTAAGGGCTGCAAAATAAAAGCATGTGTGGTCTCCTGAGATGGTAAAATACACTGTAGATTGCATATTTCTCTACAGTTTGTGTAGCCTATCATCTTTTCAGCTTATTTCATCTTAAAAAGCAGATGTGGAATGGTTATGTCAGAGGTTGAGGTTGACCAGCAGAGGTTGAGCACTATGTCCTGTTAAAGTTAAACTCACTTCTGAATTTTCACATTTACGTATCTTTTGTGAAAAAGTTCAAATGAAACAATTTTTTTTTTGCATCCTGAAAGTTTATGTGCAATAGAAGCTTTTAAAAAAAAATCTGTGAGCATGTATTTCAGTTATATGTAATAAAGCTCTTTGCTACAATAATTCTAGATTAACATCCCTTTATAGATACAAGGCAAGAGGCTTATAATCGCCATAATATAATACACTATACACATCAATCAGCTTCATATATCAAAACTATTGAGCTTTCAGTGTCCTCCAAAAAGACGCTTGCATTTTCCGAGGCCAGCAGGAGGCAGTCTTGTTTAGCAGGAGATGATGAGGGCATCAAGAGACTGCTGACTGTGTGTCTTTTCCAAAGGTCTACCAGAAGACAGAATCTCACAAGCAGTAAGTTCATGATAGAGGGCGTTGAGCACCTCCAGAATATGGGCCTTGCCTGTGTTAAAAACAGAACAGATGTGATATTTCTGAGGAAGTCACATGACAGGCCATTCAGTTTATTTCCATTTAACTCCCTCCCACAAGTAACTGTAAATTTTCATGGTTTCATGTCACAAGAGTTGTATTGATTTCATTGGGTGTGTGAGGTCTACTAACCGTGCTGCGGGTCGCTGCAAGACTCCAGAGTGCTGAGCAAGATTTTCCCGAGAGACCTCCGTGAGACGTTCTGAAATCAGCAGAGAGCCAGATGACAGAATCAGGTGCTTAACAGCCACTTTCATGAGAAAACTGCATCTTGTAACTACAAAGCTTTCACATATGTTTGACAAGGGATAGTGCAAACACAAAAGAATGTATAAAAACCTCAACAGCACAAAGCTGCCTTTTATTTTGAAAACATTCCCAAGTTAATGTCCATGTGGAGAATTTGCCTGTAGCAAGGAAAATGCTTTCTGTTTGTTTTCCTATTTGATATCTGACCAGAAAAAGGTAATTCCAGTGCGCCATCAGTGGATGTCTCTCAACTATCAACCCTGCAAATGATTTTCATTACTTTGAAATTCAGTTCACATGATGGATTGAATGCTTGTTTGCAAGATTTTCCTGCCTTAAAATGAATTAAAAATATTTGAATATCCTTACAAAGTCAAAAAGTCCTTTCTAAATTTATCTCAACAATTAAAAAACCAAAACCTTGTGACTAACCAGGTCTCTGAGCTGCTGGAGAAGCTGCAGGATGTCCACGAGCTTCTCCTCCACCAGAGACAGACGGACCCTCTCTGTCTCCAGCATCTGCAGCTCCATCTGAAGCAGCTCAGTCTCCTCAGCCTTCTGCTGCAGCTCCTGCATCAGGGAGTCCTTCATCTGGAAGACATGGCACAAGAACCAGTTACTCCTGGCATCAGAATCAAGAATCACATTGTGAGTTCATCTTAGAAGAACATCTGGTCTTTGAAGACATCCTTAAATATAAGGACTTTCATTAACACAGATTTGGTATTAAAGCATTTTCAATGGCAAGACAACGAATGGAAAAATTGCAGTTAAAATTATTATATATTACAAGTAATGAATGAACATGTCACCCAGTACAACAATGAGGCTAACTAACAACTTTTTATTTTAGGTCTGTAGACCTCCAGTGCTTTTGATCCACAAGATGTGAGACCACTTCTTTGTTGGTTTTGGACTTTTCTTTGGGTTTGTTAAAAGAAAAGATACCAACCTAACCACGAAAAAAAAAAAAAAACAAAAAAAAAAAACAACAAGTTAGGAACTTTTAAAGTGCCTGTCAAAAGTTTGCAGACACTTACCATTATCAAAAGTATCATAGCCATGTCTTTGAATAATTATTTATATAGAAAATTACTATACTACACTAATTTCTACTAAAAAGGTAAAGAGGAATTTGCTGTACATTTGAAAATTTTCCTAAGCAGGTCTTTAAAAACCTTACTATTAGCTCAGCCTGTTTAATTCATTTCAAAACCAGTGTGTCTGTGGTCCTGTAGAGATGCCAGCTGTGTCAAAGTTTCAGGCACCTTCCTGATGGTTTGAGATTAGGCTGAAGAATTCTCACCTACTCTTCTTCTTTCATTATTTCATCCAGTGTTCGGTTTGCCAATAGCAACAAAGCAGACTCAGAGCATGACAGTACCACCACCATGCTTAATAGTTGGCACAACATTCGTCAGGTAACTGCTGCCAAACCACCCAATCTCTGTGTCACCTTACAATAAAACCTTTAAAGTTCATAGCAATGTACAATTTGCTTGACAGTTAACAGTGAGACTTTGACTCCAATTGAGTCTAATTTATTGGAGGTTTGGTCTCTGTGCATTCTTGTCATCTGAAAGTGACATTTGGTTCCTACTTCAAACCCTGGGACAGTAGCTACATCTCCCACTTACTTTGATTGTGAGGTTGTTTGAATTGATAATCTCGAAATCTACAACTGTTAAAATAGGCTGTAAATCTATTATTGTTGTCGTTGTTGCTGCTGCTGCTAGTTTTACAAGCATAGAACTTTTGCATGTCACCTTCAGAAACAAAATTATCCTGCTAGACCTGGATCAGCGCTAAACACTGTTAACCATAATATCCTATTAGAGCGATTAAAGCATGCTGTAGGTATTACTGGTACTGCATTGCAGTGGTTTATATCTTTCTCCTTCTCTCCCTCTTCACACAAGATGTGAGACCACTTCTTTGTTGGTTTTGTACTTAATTATGTCCAAAACCAACAAAGAACTAAGGTTAATTATGGAGTTCCACAGGGTTCAGTGCTAGGACCAATTCTGTTTACATTATACGTGCTTCCCTTAGGCAGCATCATTAGAAGACATAGCATACATTTACACTGCTTTGCTGATGACACCCAGCTCTATCTGTGCATGAAGCCAGATAACACACACCAATGAGTTAAACTGCAGGAATGTCTTAAAGGCATAAAGACCTGGATGGCCGCTAACTTTCTGCTTCTTAATTCAGAAAAAACTGAGGTTATTGTACTCGGCCCTGAAAATCTTAGAAATATGGTGTCTAAGCAGATTCTTACTCTGGATGGCATTACCTTGGCCTCCAGTAACACTGTGAGGAACCTTGGAGTCATTTTTGACCAGGACATGTCCTTCAACGCACATATTAAACAAATATGTAAGACTGCGTTCTTCCATTTGTGCAACATCTCTAAAATTAGAAATATCCTGTCTCAGAGTGATGCTGAAAAACTAGTTCATGCATTTATTACTTCCAGGCTGGACGACTGTAATTCATTATTATCAGGATGTCCAAAAAACTCCCTGAAAAGCCTTCAGCTAATCCAAAATGCTGCAGCAAGAGTCCTGACAGGGACTAGAAAGAGAGAGCATAGTTCTCATGTATTGGCTTCCTTTCATTGGCTTCCTGTTAAATTGAATTAAAAATCTTGCTCCTCACATACAAGGTCTTGAATAATCAGGTCCAATAATGACCTTATAGTACCATTTCACCCCATTACAGCACTTTACAGTATTTAAAAGTAGAATGGGAGGCAGAGCATTCAGTTTTCTATGGAACCAGCTTTCAGTTTGGATTCAGGAGACAGACACTATCTCTACTTTCAAGATTAGGCTTTAGCATTTCTTCTTCAGCCACCTTTCTCACTCACTATGTGCTAATACACTTCTCTGCATTGGATCATACTTGCTATTAATCTCTGGCTCTCTTCCACAGCATGTCTTTATCCTACAACTGTAACTGTAAATACATTAAAATTCAACCCATTTTTGTAGGTTTCTGTAAGAAATGTTAGTCCCTGCAGTGCACCTTTACGTCATGGTGTATTGAAGGACAAAGGTCTCACCCCACACATCCTGCTCATAAACAAAGCCTCGCTGTCAGGACTTTGTTTGGTTTGAACTTTTCCTCTCTGAGTGCTGAGATGTTCTGGGAACACATTACATCACGGTTCCCCTTCTGCCTGTCTTCCTGTGTTGTGAAAATACCACTCGACTGTGACGAGAGGGCTTTAAATTCATTATATTTTTTTAAGTGTCATGGAGCAACAAAGAGGGGAGTGTTTCTGTGGTCGGCTCCAGTGGCAAACAGCTGCAAACACACCCACACCCAGAAAGAGGGAGGCGTGTCTGTGTGTGGGGCGGCCTGGTGGTTTGGTTAGGTGGAAGTTGAAGGATTGTAGCATTAGCTGTGGTTTAGCCTATGAAGACCTCCACTTTCAGAAGAACCTTTAGCAGTCATCTCTAATCTAGTTTCACACCGTGCAGAGCCACAAAAAGGCTTGGGATTGAAGGCAAGCAGAACAATATCAATAACAGAACCTTTCATAGAAATAGATCCAACAGAGGGCAGGTGGCACCACAGAAACCCACCCTAGGGTGAGGAATGACAGAGTTGGCTTGTACCTGGTCCATGTTTATCTCAGCCTGGCTTTCCTTCAGCTCCAGCTGCTTATGCAACCTGGTCACTCTCTCAAGGAGCTCCAACACAGCACTGCAGCTCTCTTCGCTTCTCGAGCTCCCGAAATTAGACATTAACTTTTTGAATGCCTTGTCCTCGCACCTTATTAAGGAACATATAATAGAAGATGGAAAGTCAGTCAGACCGACCCACAAACTGTATACAAGAGACGGACATGGACACTGTGACATCACCTTTTGGATTGTGGACCTTTTTTTTTTTTTTAGCATTGCCATGATTGAATAAGGTTGGATTTTCCTGAAAACTCCAGAGGAGCATTTACTGTCAATTACAATATAACTATGATGTTGTTTTAACTGTCTGTTTAATTTAAATAGAACCAAACAGAAAATCATTCATTCATGATGAATAGAAAGTAGTGACTAGCAATGTTTACTGAGGTAATAGATTAAGACTTCCATAATCTAACTTATTCCTGCAATCAGATATATGATATATTTTATGATAACATGAACATGCAATACCTTTCCCCACAGCAGGATAGCCTGGCTAAGATCCTCTTCACCTCATCCACTTGTCTCTGTTGATCTCCAGTCCACTTGTCATCTTCTTCGTCAGAGGCTGCCTGGCCCTCCACTGACCGAAACAGCTGCTCCTCCACTGGACAATACATACAGTACATAATTGTTATCATCATCATCATCATCATTACCAACTGTTATTGCGATCATTGCAAAGGGTATTAGCCAGAGGTCTTCATTAACAGAAATTAATTGTACAGTGCCCCCCCCCCCACTCTTAGCAAGTACCTGCCAGCAGTAGACTGTGAGGGTTCTCTCTCTAATATTGTAGAGTTAAGCTTCCAGTATAAATATATATGTTAGTTGGTGCTACAGGTACAAGTGAATTAAAATGTGGTGTAGTTTGTTGCTTCAAAACAACATAGGCGTGTATAAGCATATTTAATGAATATGATGACCACTTCAAAATGGGGTAAGTATTACCTTACCTGCAAGCTCAGTATTTATTTTGCTTAGACTTGCATTGAAGCTCATACATGAGTGGCTAGTATCACAAAATACATTCTGTACTTTAATATTCAATATTGTCTTACTCTTGTCTGGAGTCGTTACAGCACATCCTGTCGGGGAACAGCGGTCGTGCTGGGTATCCAGGCAGCATCTCTGTCCTGGCCTGCTGCTGACACTCAGCTGCTGCTCTGCACTGGTGCTGCCTGGGAGTTGTAGTTTCGACACTTCTGACCTGAAAGAAAGCGCTGCGAGTTCAGCATTTTTTTTTTGCAAATATAGTCACATGTGCTGCTGCATGTAAGCTGACAGTGGCCAAAGGGGCTAAAACCGCTCGTCACATTTGCACAGATGAGAAAAGTTTCGTCCAAACCAATTGCCAACATCAAAGAGAACATATCATGTAACACAAGGGAGTGTGTATTACGCCACATCTACAACCGCCATGATAATTTTATGGAGGCCTGTGATGCTGTACGCCAAATCTGGGTGGGGTAATTGAAGCCAGACATTGTATCTTTAAGGCATTTTTACAGTAAAGTGGGTCAGTGGTAGAGAGCCACTCTAAGTGTGCAGGAGTTAGCAGGAGTTTGCAAGATGTGAGGTAAAGCATGCAAGACTTTTAAGTGCAACGTTTCTTTTGATCTGCAGAGGAGAAGATGTGTAAGACCTTTAGTGTCTATTTCACATATTTCCTCATGTCATGATCACATTCAAACATTCCCTCCTGAAAAAAAAGACTGAGGCTGAGTTTGGGCGGATCAATCGTTCTGTAATGGTTTGAATTTTCTAGGCTTCTTCTGCTGTCTGCTCTTTTGTGTTGGGGGAAATCCGATAGGGGGCCTTCATAAATCACAGAATAAGTGTTTCCAGATGATGATGTCTTGCCCAAGAAAAAAAAAGCAGAGAGAAAATCTCGGAAAGAGTTTCAGCAGCCTAACTCTCTGAAAAAACAATTAATTTTTTTAAGAGTCACAGAGAACTCATGCTTATATCCTGTTGGCACAAGGCAAACCCTGCTGTAAGATGACATTATGCTCTGCATCTGTGGATTACTCTAGCTTTGTGCAACACTGGAGAGAAACCACTGAAGTCACTTGTTAACTTTAGCAAGATTTCAGGCAATCAATCAGAGAGTCGTGTTTAAGTTATAGAGGGCGCCACGTTGGAAGAAAGAAGGAGCAGCTGTAGTCACACCAGCACAGACAAGAACACACACAAAATTCAACTGGTTGCTGTGGAGATACTCGGACTCTTAAGCAAAACGGTGGAAGGCTTTTTCAAATACAGGCTTCGTGTGACTGATTGCACTTTAATTGGCAACGGTTAAAGGGAGGCTAACAGTAGGCCACAGCCGCAGGATCAGGACTTTGATGTTAATATAGTCAGCTAGCAGGCTGCATCCACAAACTACCCATATAACATGCACTGACATCAATATCTCCTATTTAAGTAACTAAGTAACATAGTGATACTGATACTAGTGGAGGTAAGGCTTAACAGGCAGCTAGCTGCAACTGCTTGTGAGGACATTTGTCAATAAAAAGGAGACACCCTACACTCATATATATATATATATATATATATATATATATATATATATATATATATATATATATATATATATAATTCAGATAGAGTCCTTTTAACACACACACACACACACATACATACATACATACATACACACACACACACAATAGTACTGCCATAGTAGCTTCATTTTCAACTCTGGAGGTTACTGCCTTGTTTCCCAACATTGAGGTTGTCTGCTGTGTCTTGACTGTTCACCTGTCCCTCTTGTCTGTTCCCCCAACTTTTGTTTACTTCACTTAGTTTGCATCTGCATCTACGTGTGCCTTTTCAGGCGATTTATTCTGTTTAAAGAAAGCTTCCATCACATGTTTTGACAGTGTTTGGTGGTGGCAGTGCTGAATGTGGGAATTCCAACTGGATGAGTAGAGACACCTGAAAGGAGTCCAGGCAGACATCCCAGATAGTGGTTAGTCTGTGGGATGCAGCAGACATAGTCAAAATTTGATCAGCAATTATTCTTGTCAATCTGCCAGCATGGATGTGTCTGACCTGCCAAAATGAAAAATAACTATTAATGTGTTTTGTTGAGAGGCAGAGAAGGAAAAAAAAGATGCTGCAGATTTTATTATACAGCACTGTGCGAAGGTTTTGAGGCTTTTTTTTTTGTTCTTTTTTTTTTTTTTTTTTTTATTTCTTCAGACTTTATTGGGATTTTTTTCTTAAGCAGTACTTCTCCAGACTTTCTGAAGCTGTTTCATTGTTTTTCTTTTGACACCGTTTTTCACTCATTTCAGTTAATTGCTCTGAAAATGGTGAGGTACAATGTTGTTGTTTTTTTACTTCTGTTTTGTTAAGCCACTTAACACTGATCTGTCCATCATTAAAACATAAAAAGGTAACAAAGTCAAAGGATGAATCAGTGTTGTATCTAAGAAAACTGTTAATAGCCTGTCACAAAACACATCATTTGTTTCCATTTCTTTAGGTGAATCAATAAAACATGCCAAAGACAACACAGTTAGACAGAAATAACATGGTTTGGACCAACAAGGAGATTCTCAAAGAGCTATTAGTTGAAAATTTGGAATCTCTCAATATGGTGTGCACAGTCCTTATAAGAATCCAGTGTGGATAACAGTAGAAGGCCAAGAAGAAGAATCAGCACTAAAAAAAACAAACAAACAAAAACTATCTACAGTAGATGAACAATATCCAAAAGTCTTGTCTGTAAGAAGTAGATACAAACACCTGATATAGGAACTGAGAGACACATTTGGCCCTTTGGTTGATCCATCTACTGTTCACTGAAGCCTCACTGTGGTCTCAGTGACAGTTAAGAAACAAAGAGAAGAGCTGAGGTACACAAAACTGCACAAGGACTGGACTGAAAATAAGCTGTAACCAATTTTATAGCGTAATGAACTCATATTTGAAATTTTTGGTTCAAATCATCGTCATCAGTATGTCTGGAGGAGGTCAGGAGAGAGTGTCTACAGGCATCTATAAAGCTAGCAATAGAGTTCAGGCTGTGTTGATGAATAAAGGTGGTCATACCAAATACTGATGTATTTTGCTAGTAAAAATTTTCCTAGTAAAATAAAAAACAATAAGTGGTAACGTGCTCAAGATGTGTGAACAGTATTGCATGTGGGGAAATTCCAGTGTTTGAAAAAAATAATTTCACCTCATATATTTATTTCATCTTAAGAAATATTATTGGGCTGGCAGTCATTTGCAGTGATGGTCAGTAACAAGTTCAAAAAGCATTACTGTTGTTTACTATAACTAAACGAATCTACAGTATGTTCTTGGCAGTGAAAAGGCTGACCATTTACTACTGCACCGGTACCCAACAGCAGGAAGCAAATGTGCAAACTGACAGTGCATGGCACCTACATTCATATCAAACCAAGACACCTCTCCCACTTGCTGTTCAAAATGTAGGTTTATATAGAGGCAGCGAGTCAAATGAAAGTTGGCTTAAATGGAGTGGAAAGTGGTGTGTTGCAGACAGAGGATGAATTGAGGGCCTGTACCAAGGCCCAGTAAAACACAATAAGGATTAATTTGAACTATCAATCACACAAAGCTGCTCTAGAAGGACAAAAATCTGGGGCACATGTCCCCTTTAAGAATAGCTTTTTTGTCACTTCATAAGAAAAAAGGAGAAAACAGAAACAAACTGAGGTCGTGGGTATGGTATAAATCAGCTGGAGAATCAAGGCAGAATTTAGTCATGTACATCTGCTGGAAACTTAAAACAGACTTTATCATTTTGGAGGAAGTACTCTACAAGTGGGACCGATAGAGAGGCTGATCAATTTCTCCTTCTCACTCTCTTTTACCAGATTCATGTATCAAAAAGCACTTTCTGGTTGATCTCTAGCCAAAATGAAATTTAGACCTGGAACGAGCTCATAATGTTAATGTGGGAAATTCAATAAAGTACATGTATGTGCCAGGAGCAACAAATGCATTTATAGAGCTACATGTATTATTGATTCGATATTGACAGTGAAAAATGCTCTTTTGTTGGAATATAATATACCCTAATTATCATTGATCCCTAAAGACACACACACACACACACACACACACACACACACACACACGAAGAGTTTTACTGTGCTATGTCATGACTTTTGTAATTAATAGCATCCTGCACTGTATTAGCAAAAGCTGAAAGCCATTCTTTCGGCTGGTGGGA
Source organism: Simochromis diagramma (assembly GCF_900408965.1). NCBI lineage: Eukaryota > Metazoa > Chordata > Actinopteri > Cichliformes > Cichlidae > Simochromis > Simochromis diagramma. The sequence goes on along the minus strand of NW_024387279.1, from coordinate 1,889,808 downwards.
GGTAGTCCAGCTGTTTGTTGTTAGAGCCAGGACACCCAGAGTCCTCCCTGTGTTTATTACAGCATGGCGCTGAAGTGAACTTTTCATCAACATAACCTCCCCTCCCCCATCCTCGTCGACCTGCCTCCACTCCCACGAGAGCAGTTTCCCTTTTTCAGGTGTCATCAGTCAATGACAGTCCGCTTTCCCTGCAGGTTAAAACTGAGGGCACACTGTAAACCTGAGCTTGCACTTGAAGTTTGCCAGTTGTCGATGCCCTGCAGCTTGACAGGGAAAGGCGAGGGGGCTTTGTTTACATAGCTGACGGTTATTAATCAAGTCCTCTTGGGCTGCCCAACAATGTGCTGGTTTCTGGGATACAAATAAAGCACTTCTAGGGATCAGATTATTGTTTTGCTCTAGCTGAGAACTTAATCCAAAAACTAATGGCTGTAACATTTACAGAGGGTGGTTAAACTTTCCTTAGCAAGCAAAGTGCAAAGAAACCTCTAAAGTCAAACAAACGACGGTATTAAAAGCAGAGGGAAGTTTTAAAGGGAGAGAAGTCCAGTGAGGGTGGGTGGCGCACGCCTATAAGATATTTTGTGTGCCATGTTTTTCTGCTGATGTCAGCATACCTCCAAACCAGAGAGAACAGGGCAGCACTTCAGCGTGAAAATGAGTCCACTTGGCAGTGTGGGGCTTTGAAGGCTGCTCAAGAACTACAGCGAGATAGCAACAGCAGAATGCCACAGGTCCCAGACATCCCCAAGTGTGTTTTCCACATTATTTAAAGGGTAGGAAAGCCATGGCAGCACCTGCTCCCCACAATGTTGCAGCTCTAGAGCCGAGGCAGATAAATGGTATGCTAGACCCTCCTCTTCTTTCTGCTCTCAGGCACCATACAGAGAGCATGAAAGGGCCAGGAGATTATGCCTCCCTTGGGGCCTGGCTTCAGATGGCCTGAGGTTAGAAGAAGCCAGCAAATGAAAGTGAGTGAGTTTTAAACTTGCACATGTAGTACGCATGTGCTTGGTATGCTTGCTAGAAATCCCTGGACTTTATAAAGTGAGACACCTGGATCTACATGAATATTAAAAGTCAAGAAGTTTTGAATAAAAAGCAGCCAAAGTTCACTTTTAATGACTTATTTGCACTCTCTGCTTCATGTCTTTTCTCTGGGACTCGAAACTAATGAACACATCTGTCCCTCTCGCTTTTGTCCCTTGCAAAAGATGTCCGTCATTTCATGAACAAACAGCTGAGTGTTTGCTTCTTCCTCCAGATGGTAAGCTTTCCCCCCCTCTCATCTCATTTTGTTCCTCTCGCTGTGCTTCCCATTGTCTAGTATGTCTGGCCCACAGAGCTCTACACACTGCAGTGACTGATTTAAGCTCGCTTTGACTCCTGGAACTAAAGAGCACAAACTGAACCAAAAGTAACAAATTTATATCATTGCAGCTGCACCAAGACTTCTCCAGAGATGTGCTTGATCAAGTCCTCCTGAGGGTGTGGTTCCCACTTGAATCTCAGCCTCTGCTCTGTTCTCGCATTCAATCCAAAGTAATGGCAGACATGTTATGCAACAACACCCACGTAACGATGAGCACATTGGACCTCTGCTGGGATACTGATGGAAAGTTGAGAAGGGATTTTTCTAGAAAAGAAACTTGTATATCACTGAATGCTAAAAAAGAACACATGAAGGAAAAGTTATAAGAAAGCCTATTAAAGGAAAAGGCTACTTTTTCTGAAATGCGTATTGGCTTCGTTACCATGGATAATATTAGAAAGACTGGTATTCGCTCTCATGACCAGTCACTGCATAAAGTACCCCAGAGATAACTAAGCTCAGCATAGCATGCAAAACAAAATGTAACGTATTGGCTAATATGTTGCTGTGTTTCCCACAGATTGTTAGCATTAAACAGCTAGCGGTAAGCTTACGACATTGTTGATGTTTATTGTACTAATATATGTTTATTGTATTAAAATAGTATCTATATTATAATATTAAAACAAAATAATATTTTTTTTTAGATATTTCCCTCTGTGTACACTGGTTACCCTTTGCTAAGCTAACTTGCACTTGGTTTCATGCCATTGTTCTAAAGCTAGACAGTAACTTTAATATAATCACAAGTATTTTTGAGAGCAGCAATTTTTTTTAATGGCTTTTGGTAGAAAACTGAAAGAAAATAGATTTCTTTGGTAATTGTCATCACTGATAATAACAAGCAGCTATTTCTGGTTTGATTTTACCACACTTATAATAAGGTCCATTATAAACGTAGTGGTTTTGAAAAAGATGCCATCAAGCATGCCCTATTGGTTTTAAATCTATAACTGGCCAGTGACTATTCATTAGTATATTTCTACCATTTTCTAGGAAAAAAAAAACAATCACAGTCATTGTAAAACCCAACAACGAACCCCCCCCCAAAAAAACAAAACTGACATGACAAAAAAAAAAAAAAAAAAAAAAAAAGAAAATTGTTAAACTACTGAAAAAGTGTATTTATTTTAGCTCATTTCTCTATTAAGGACTTCCGCCAGAACGCTGCCTAAAGGAATGGCAGCAAATTCTGATAAAAGTAAATAAACACAGGTGTAATTAGTATGTAAAAAGAATGTGCAGAGTCAATCAAGGATGAAGAATTGATGAATTAGTGGAACAATTTATTATTACTTATTATCTTTGACTGTGGAAAGCTGGTAGTCTTGTTTGGTCAAACGTTTTTAAAAAAAAAAAAATTGGTGGATTAATGCTTAGAAGGATGTGTGTTTTACATTTTCTCAGGTAAATTTCCTGCTTATTATACAATATATGGCTGATCAACCCTTTCAGCTGATCAGACTGTAAACCCATCTTACTATGAGAAGTTTCTCATAGTAAAATCTCCTCAAATCTCCTCATCTTTATAAGCTGGAAAACAGTACTGATCTTCTCAGCTTTCTTCAAACTCAAAGCAGTCTAAAAGAAAAATCAGTTGTTGCCCTGTCAAGTTAATGTGAACACTATAAGGATTCATCATCATAAGGATGTGTGATTATCTGGTTCTAAATTGCTTCTGCTGTACCTTTCCTACGGCTCTGTAGCAGAATCTCTGAAAATCCAGCAGCGTCAGAGCTAATCTTATTACTTGTCACAGCATTTTAGAAATAAGCCGTGGGGATAAAGTTATAGTCAATCATTTCAAAGACCTATTTTGCCTGTCAAAACATATCATCTGTGATATTTCAGACAGCAAATTGAAAGAATCATGATTTTATTTTAAAGAAACATCATTTTGATGAAAGACATAAAAGAGCACCAGAAAGTTCTCACATGTTTCTTCTTACTGTGTCCTTGGATATATTGTGAGCGAGCAAGCTTTGAGGCTTTCGGTGAGAATAGGGGCTTGGTTGCTAAGTTCCATAGGTTGGGGGTGCCTGTGTGCTATTGCTCGTGTGGGAGCAGAGTGAAAGAAGTGAACAAAGATTGATGAGAACGGTCAGTCTGTTCAGGCTCTTACTCAATGGAACTCTCTCTCGCCTTTGTGTTATTGAATTATTTGCCATTAGGGCATCAATGGAGGGGCAGTGAAAAGCCTTTGAAACACAGTGTGCATATATTAGCAGTGTTTAGGGTTAAAAAAGGAAGGGCACCTTGGCTGCTAAAAGTGTTTTTACCTATATATGCAGGTAGGAGTGAAGACTTTAAGCATACAGCTCTGGTTGTCCATGACGCTATAATAGCAGCATTATGTAGACATTACAAGCATTTAGAGACATCTGCCAGACCTGCAGACTTGATTACATGGTTGCAGTGGGGACAACAGACCCAGAGATAAACATTAAACCAAAGGCTTTGTACTTTAAAAGTGCAATTACACCCTTACTTCCACCAAAATGAATAGTTCCCAACAGTAGCGGAGCTCAGGCAAGACTGACCTGCCACACACGAAGCCTCATTCAATAAACTCAAACACAACAAGACTGAAAATTGGAATAGTAAGGCCACATCAAGCCTTTATAAATAGCATGGGAGAGCTTTCCAGGCATGAAGCCAGAGGTAAATAGAGTCATTTCAACCTACTGTAGGAGGAATTATAATTCGTTATGGTTGATTCTCGCCACAAAGGCCTTTCTAATGCAATAACGTGCCAAAACAAGCCCTTGCTTCTCATGACACTTGCCATGCTGGGGGTTTAACAGCTGGTTGAACCTAGCAGAGAGGCTTATGTCTAGTCTACGCGCTCTCTCTATAAACATGTAGTGTCATCACCCCACATCTTTATGTAAAGGTACAAAGATACACTGAGTCATTTCTAGTTAAAAAAAACCAAGAGAATTTGACCAGCTGTTAAATCTTGACCATCCAGCTCAGAACAACAATAACATGCATTTTTGTTTTGGCAGATTTTCTGGAAATATATTTATGTTTGTATAATCATCAGTTTACCCTCCACAATAAATCTAATAAACTTGTGCCAATTGGTGACGCCAACCATGGTGAAACTGCTTTTCCAATCTCCTGGTGGATGTGCTTGCCAGCTTGTGAGCTATGCTACTAATTTTCTTCATCACTAATGTCATTTCAAAAAGATGGGAGAAAAAAAAAAAAAAATCTTCTGTAACTCGAATACATTGTGTGTTTTTTTTGTTTTGTTTTTTAAACAGTGGACTGCCATTAAAGAAAACTTTTCCAAATAAATGACACAGACTACAAACACAGTTGAGTTTTTTTTCTTTCCATCTATTAAGAATCTGTGAAGGTTTTGTATGTGATGGAACCACAATGAGCAAAACTGCATTGCGCAGGTAAATCTAATGAGGGGTATGCATGAATGCAGTTAGCCATTGTAGAAGCAAACTCACACCTTATGTTTTTGCTTCCCCTGTTCTAATGACTGCCAAGAAATGAAGCAATGACAAAGAAACAGGCCACCAAGAAAATGTAAATGCAGGATATGAGAAATTAAAGATGCGGCAAATGTTTTATAAAGGAATAAATGTCATTAAGATGTTTGTTACAGACTGAAGACTGCGTTCTGGTAAAAAATAGAACTAGTGTTTGGGAAAAACAGTACGTCAGAAAGTAAGTTAACTGTTCCAAGCAACTGCTATCACTACAATAAGTAGTTAATATAAAAACAATAGCAGTTCAGTCAACATGGTGCAGGATCGAGTCTTGACAAAATTCTATACTCCAACCCAAACATTAAAATACTGCTGTTTGCTCAGACTTAAATGCTACATGTGAAGCTGAGAGTTTTCACCTGTAGTAGAGGAGCTCTGATTCCAGCTGAAGGATGTGTCTCTGCAGTGCTGATACATGATTTGCCTTTGCCTCCAGTTCCTTCACTTTACCCAGCCCGCTGAGCAGCGCCTGTCGGGCCTCCTCCACCTTCCTTCTCATGGCCACCTGCTCCCTCTTCAGTGCCCTGTTGCAGTCCTCCAACGCAGCCACAGTCTCTTTAGAGCTCCACAGTTCCTGCTCCAGTCTCTGATTACAACGCATGGCTTCCTCCACCTGCCGATCTTGCGAGCTATGCAGCAGCTCTATTTCGTGGATTATGTTCTGTAAGCTTTTCAGGTTGGTGTTGGCCATTTTTTTCTGCATGGCTTGCTTCTGGTGAGCGACAAAACAGCCTTCGTCTGCTTTGTGTTTGGAGTGGCTTTTCCACAGTCCGACCTGAATCGAAACAAGTGAAATAACTGAGATATTCCCATAACTTACTAAAACATGACTAAGCAGGTCTTGCATTTGTAGGAAACCATAAAGAAGTGTTGTTTTAATAGATTGCGAAAATGAATAACTCCTTTGGGCTGCGAGGCTGTGAAAAACATCTCTTGGTGTTAAGGTGTCAGCAATCATATCTAAAAACAACTTGCTCTTGTGCTGTATGTGCTATCAGAATATGAAATATGTGGGTTTTGGAAATTGTTCTTCCAAGTCTCCCCAATCCCTGTACCAATAAACAAACATTTTAACTGGCACATATCAAAATAAAAACCAGGAATGTAATGTTTCTCTTGAAAACTAGTATCAGGATTACATCTCATCGTGATTTGTTGACAGCTGTTTATGAGTTTCTCACCCTTTATAAAGGGCTGCTAAGCTTGAATTCATTTCTTAATGAATAAATGAGATGTGAAATTGTATAAGCTATAGGTTGCCAAGTTGGTCTCTTTTCCCCTGTGGCAGAGTGTTCCCCCATCCCTGACTGATTTTTTTGAAGGAGGTCTCTTCCTGTTAAACAGTTGTTTAAACCTCTGGTTATGGATCGTCTGATCATTGCAGTTCTCTCTCTAATGTTGTAGGGTCTTTACAATTTAAACAGTGACAACTGTTGCTGTGAAGTGGTACTCTAATGAATTTATTTTAAACTTGACTAGCTTTTTAACTTCGTCTAGCAAACATTTTAGTTTAATGCCTAAAAGTCTAAGAGTTTTGCTTTTCATTAAAACCTTATGAATGCTTACAACTGCAGAGGAGCTGCTTGAACCTGTTAGGAGGTCCAGATTGAACCCCTCCTATGACCATCTGAATATGAACCCTTTCTCCAGCCCTGCCAAGTCCTCATAAGCCCTGTGCAAACAAGCCTGTAAAGCTGAAACAACATGTGTCTTAGCTGGTGCTAATTCATAAAGTCTGACAATGGACCCATCCACAACACCGGCCAGGAAACAAACTCACAATTTAGGACTCAGTCGACATTTACTGGTCACTGTTCCTAATGAATGAAATTGTCCAAATTAACGAAGGGGGATGAGTCTGTGGCTTTTTGGGGGGGTTTTCTGGGGAGTGAGACCACAGGATACATGTTCATATTTCCTGCAGGAGAAACCAGAAAAATGGGATCTGCTTTCTTGTCAGTAATTAGTGGTTAGAAATTATGTATTAACAATTTAAAAGTCACGAATAACTACTTCCTAGCGTTGGTGACGGCTATTTTGGGTACCCCCATCCCCTCAGTAAAGCTTGGGCCCCAGCAGCACTCCTGTTCTTTTACAAAAGGCCTATGGACGCATATTGCATATTTTTATGGGCTTGGAAGATCCAAGTGAAAGATATTACATCCTAAAAATTACACTATATGGACAGACAGAGTATTTAAAATCCCGCTTCTCACCTGCAGAGCCAAACAGCGGGCATCACTGCTCTGAAGTGCGGCTCGCATGTCCTCGATCAACTCCCTCAAACTCGCGTTCTCATCCTCCAGTTTGGCTATTCGATCCTCCGCTTCCTCCAGGGCCACGATCTCCTCGTAGCACTCCCGGGTGCAGGAGCCAAGCCTGCAGCCGGAGGCGTGCCGCCCCTCCGGGAGAGCAGAGGGGCCGCTGCTCGCTCCCACAGACAACAGCTTCTCTCGGCGCTTCAGCGGGCTCCTCAAGCGGATCTGAGTCTCTATGTGCTCGCTGTCCATCCCGACCAGCAGCCGGCCGTTCTCATACTGGCAGCCAGCCTTAGTGCTGAAGTACCCGCACAGTTTGGCGTGGAACTGTCTGAAAGTGAGCTCACTGGGCAAATTGTCCAAAACGTCGACGCATTCTGTGTCCTCCGAGTCTTTGTCCAGTCCCAAAACTTCACACAGGATGTTAAACTCCTCCACGGGGATTTTGCCTGCACCTTGATAGTCCATGTGGTGGAAAATCTCCTGCAGATACTGATCCAACCCGGTGGCCAAAACAATAATCTCGTTCTCCACTCCCCGGTCCAGTCCGTAATGGTAAGCCAGGGTGCTGACTATCCATTGTGTCCTGCGCGCTGGTCGGCTGTATGGATCAACGGAGTCTATCGCATTCATCATTTCTACTGAGCAAAGTCATATTTCCTCGAACTGAACTGGAGTTGCTGTGTTTCTCCTCGCAGCATCCCGTGTGCGTTTCGTTTCTCGCTCTGCGCGAAAACCTGGAGCACAGTGGCGCAGCTCGAAACGAGGCGTGTGTTGAGCCCGAGCAGATTTGAATTTAGCACTGCCCCCAAAATCCACAACAAGGGGTCCCAAACAGCGCTCAGCAATGCAGCTCCAACACTCCGCGTATTATAACGGCCTCCAACTGCCGTGCGTCTGACTGTAATTGGCACCAGGTGTGTAAACTTTTCTCATTCACTTGGGTTAGACTTTGTTAAGATGTAAGGCGCCCCAGAGACTTACAGCCCGTGCTGCATAATGTCTTTTATTTTAAGCTGAAGAAAATTCCACTCCATGGTCTGTGTGCAGGGAAAACACACTCTTCTATGGGGGGTTTGTACTTTTTGCACCTTGCTTTGTGCATGATGTAATGCGTGAGCTCGGTCTGTGGAGTTACATTTTTGTTCTGTAGTTATCTTCTGTACTTTTCCCTGTTGATTTTCATTTTATTTTAAGTGCTGGTACCCTGAAAAATCTCATCTACTTACATGTAAGCCTGTTGATCCTCCCAATAAGTGAGCTATTAATATGTTTAATGTCCACCAAGTCACCCAGCATCAAAGGTTAGAGCTAGGGACGGGACTTGAGGTTCGGTAAACACCTGCCTCTTCTTCTAATCCCAAATTTAAAAGCTTGTAACAAAAAAAATAAAAAATAAATAAAATAAATACTGCAATGGCAAAGTGTGTGAGACTCAATTTGAAAAGCCGAGCGTATTAGCAAAATTTAGCAATATCCACAATTTTATCATTTAATGGGAAAGAGAGCTTGATAATAGAAAAAAAAATACTGATCAAGCTCAGAATGTTATGCTATAACATTTTTCATATTTTTCATGGGTTTTTTTGCATGTTTTCCAGTAACATACTTAAAATGCTGAATATTCTGTACAGAAAATGAATATGAATGGCAGCAATTTACAGGATTCCCACCACTGAAACATGGCTGAACAGGATGGCTGCCACTACTTTCATGTGATGGACTACAGAGTTGTTCTCCACTCCTGAAACTGAGATACATAATGTCGAGTCTGCATAATAAAGGGAGGTTTTGTAGTGTATGAATTCAAAAACTTTGATATAAAAACCCCCTCTGTTGCTAGTTTGCTCAGTAAATAGGTCTGTGGAGTGGTAGGGTGATTTTCCAGTTTCTGCGATTAAGAGAGTGAAATAATGCTGTGCATGTTTCCCATCTTATCTGCTTTGCCACAAATAGTTCTTTAACTTCTTTAATGACTGAGCCATTTCGCCTTGGGGTCGATAACTAAAGGCTCCACCCTAAAACGGGTGGATTAAATTGAAATCTCTGATTATTCACTCAGATCAAGACATATTCTTAGACACCACAACCGGTTATCCAACTACCTCAGTTGCTTTTGAAGGTATCATTGTAATGTTTATCCAGTTAAATTGAGGTTTGTAAATGTGAAAAGGGTTGATTACGATTGCAAACAGCATATTCCCTAAATATCAATTACAAGGCACTGCCTGCGTGATATTATTATTGGGCGCTGAGCCCCCCTAAAACTTTGAACCTAGGATATTTTGGACTTGTCATTAAACTTGGAAAAGAAACAAAAAAAAAAAAGGAAAGAAAGAAAGCGAAGGAAAAGACGCTGCCTCCTTATCTGAACGGCGCGTGAGGGCAGGGGTGCGCCAGACGTCCTTCACTACAGCCGTTGCCATGGACAACCGCTTCGTTGTCACCATGCGTTGCACTCCTGAAAATCACGTAGGTTGAACTTTTTATGTCGTTTCGTTGTGTAATTTATATAAACTGAGATATAATGTAAACTCTTGTCATGGTCACGGGTTTACAGTGAGTGACGCTGAAGTTAATGGACTCTAAAGGCTGCAGGAAGCTGTAAGCTAACCTTCATCTGAGACGAAAGAGACCGAGCGAAGGCGGTAAAGTATGCTAATAATTAATTTGTAATATTTACAGGCCTGTTACACATTTTGGGAAAATTGCCGTGCAAAACTGAAATCAAATTTTTGTACTCAAATTTGAGCCGGCTGCCTTTCATGAATAATTGGGACTAAATGCTGGCTGTTTCTGGGTACGAACCTGAGCCAGAAAGGTACTCTGGCAAAGGCGGGGTGGGGGCGGCCGGCATTGTCCTGCTGAAACAGCCACATGGCAGGGCGATGGCACACGTACAGGTTGGACCACCTCTCTCCAGTTAGATTTCCTTCAAGAACAATTACATAAGTAATTCATCCCTTGTGTATCTTGACATTTGACAATGCAACTCAGTTGCTTACTTACTGTGCTTTTGTTTAATAAGGATATCTCTCAGTAATCTCTGATTTGTTTGCGGGGCTGTGATAATTCTGAAACCAACACCACAAACTGCAAGAAAAACATCAGTTATATCATCTCCCAATTCCAGCTGCACATACCGCACTGATATCTGTGTCAGGGTGTACTGGTCAGGTGAATAGTTTTCTCAAAAATGATTTAGGTATTTAGTAAACTGAAAATATGTACATAACAGTAACAATTAAGGAGTCTATTTTTTTGTTCATGTTCCATGTCATGATTAAGGGATCAAGCTTGTAAGAAAAAGTTTCATTCATTCATTAATTCATCTACTTCAGTGCGAACCAAAACATATTTTCTTTGGAAATTGTTACACTCGTATTAGTGTTTCAAATCTGCTTATTAAAGGTTATTGAGATCAAGGTATTGGTCAGCTTTTGTTTCTGTTACTTAAAATTAGTGTCATTAAGATGTAGTCAAGCATCTTGCTCTAGATTGTTTGCTTGGCATTTTTTTCAGGGAATAAATAAGTAAGAATATTTTTAGTTTTATACCTGTTTCATAAACATGTGTCAAAGGACAAATTCATGATACGCAATGATACACAAAGGACAGTGTATCATTAAAGTGTTGGGCCATCTTTCCATGAACACATCAGGCCTGTATATTGATTCTCTGCTTTTCCTCTGTGCTACTTGAAGGCTGAAAACCATTCTAACAAAGGATATTCTCTCATTTGGTTGTCTGATGAGGGTAGTGGAGAGCTCTATCTAAAACCTTCCATCTTGCTTTAGATCTGTGAATCATATTGTCCTCATCAAACCATTCAGCGAGCCTCTGTGCACTGTGGATGAGGCATTTTCATCAGGATAGAAATGTTACATCACAGGATAAGCTTGATTACACAGAACAGTTTGGATTTGCAGCAACTCTTTCTTTCAAAGAGAAAAGTGGAGCCAGACCTTGGTGTCAAACCCCCTTGCATAAGAAAACTGCCTGATCCACTCAGCATAGCGGTCAAGCAAGGGATTGGGCTAGGATTGTGATAAGCTGCTTCCTCACAATTACACATTTCCACGTAAAATGTATCATCATTTGTCTTGATGCATGCTCAATCATCCAGGTAAGAAAATCCCAAAAGGTTTTGGCGTAGCTTCATTTGCTGTTTTCTTTCAGTGTTTTCCAGGGAAACTATTCCAGCAAAGTCTGACCCAAAAGGCAACATGTCAGAGAAGAGTGTTTGTAACCCAACCTGTGATGACGAAAACATTTCAGAGAAAGAACAGGAAGAAGTCCTCGTCTTTGAGACTGAACTGTTGTCCAGCACCGATTCATATGAGGATATTAAAGTGCAAACAGATGACAGTGCCTACTACGTCACATGGACAGTTTACATAGCTCTAGCCGTTCCACAGGGTAAGATGGTCCACAGAACATATAAACAATTATTATTAGCTCTGTTTAGATGGTCAGAGTGAGACGGTTGAATTTGACAGGCTCTACATATCTGCTGTAATGTAATAGTGTTTTGATTCTAAATCTCATTCCTGCACATTTGGCCTCTTGCAGGGGAAGTCAGTGCTCCTGAAGATTCTGAGAAAGCAATGAAAACAAAGAATGTGTCGGTCCACAAAGCTCAGAGCTGCTATCATATTGAATACAAATTGTTGCCAGGTGATACTGAGACGGTTAAAGTGGACATACTAGTATTTGGGCCGGCAGCAAAAATATACAGAGAAGACGAGTGCAAGGTAAATAGGATCCTCTTTGTTTGTGTATGTGTGTGTGTGACATTAATGAACAATTCATGAACATCATAAGTGGATGGGAGTATCTCGTGGTGTAGAGTTACGGTAAATAGTTGACTGCTCAGGCTGCTGTTGAATACAACTTTGAGTTTGTCTAATGCAAAAATAAATGTGAACAGATTCTAAGAACGTGGCTTGAGGGAGATCAGATTTGGGTTGGCTGGGCCCAGAAGTTTAACATCGGACTCAACAGGGATGTGCTCATCAGTCTTCTACCTCATAAGATCAGGCTTCAGATTTGGAACACTAAGGATAAACTGTGCAGCCAAGCCCGCTACGAAAGAGTCAGAGCCTTCAGACTGTCACAGGAGCTGTCTGAGGATGAAACAGAGTGCGGTGAGCATCCATTTCCAATTTTCTTAAAAATGATCAAAATATTACACCTATTCAGCATAAAAAGAGTTTTCAGCTTTTTGTCTGAACCATGAAGTAATCGCCAGAAAATTATATCCATTCATTTTCTTCCGCTTATCCTTATTGGGGTCGCAGGGGGCTGGAGCCTACCTCAGCTATCATAGATCGAGAGGCAGGGTACAGCCTGGACAGATTTCCTGTCTCTAGCACAAAGAGACTGGCAACCATTCACACCCATTGGCAATTTATAATCACAAAAACCCGTGTATCAAATATGACACACTTGTCTTTAGAGGGATAGAAATGCTTTAACCAGTTTGATTTACAAGGGCTTCAATTGACTCAAGAATCAAATGGCCAGAAATTACAGGGGACTACAGAGACGTCTGTTAAGTAAGGAAACACAGTCTCTGTGATTAGTCACCATCCAAAGCCCGGAAACCCGGTGTGAGCCAGGAAAAACCCTCCTATTGTGTTATGGAATTATGAACCTTATATTTTTACTCAGGTTGTATTGAGACGATGGTGAACAAGCTGAGGAGCCTGTGTGAAAATAAGACACACACATCTAAAAGACAAAGAAGCAATTTTTGTGTTGATCTCAGTCCAGATGTGGGACCAGAAACGGGTATGTGCATTACAACAATGAATATTTTATGTATATCAGTGTGTCATACTTTTATACTTCTTAATGAATACATTTTTTCAAACTTAAAACAGGTTTTGAAAAAACCACGAGTGATTATCATGACCTCGAGGCCATCAGAGATAGTGGCACTGCATCATTTGAAATCAGCCCTGTTTGTTTGTTGGCAGGTGAGTCAATCTCATAATCACGGGCACAGCCTGGACCAGTGCTGGTCAGCTGAAAACAAAGCACTGTTCCTATTTTCTTATGTAAGCTTGTATTTTCTGACTGTCAGGTGAGAACTCACTGACTGAGAACATCCCAGTCTGTTCTTCTGGGGTTTTTGAGATCATCTTCAACATTTCTCTGGATGAACCACTGATGTCAGACCAACTGAAGGCTGAACTCAATCCACTTGTTATCACAATTTTGTCAGCCACTTCACTGCCTTCATCGTCAGTGCCTTTTCACATCCTACAGGTGGGATGTACACATCGTTTTAGTTTTGACACCTTTCTATGTGTTCAATTAATTTCTTACCCAGTCTGCCCTTTCTGGTAGTGGGCAGTGGTTTCAACTTTCAGCTCTGAGTCATTTTCTGGATGATTTCTTTTTCAGGAGAAATGTATGCCCGTTTATTGCCAGTATAAGTTCCATAATTTAAATGAACACAGGACAAACTATCACAGGCAGGACACCAACATCTACTTCAGAGATGTGAATGTAATCTTGACTGGTTTGATGAGTCGTAAAGAGCTGTACGAGTTCCTATCCGGTCCACCTCTGGAGATAGAGGTTCATGATCGTGACCAGAAATCGGAAGCGCTGAAAACCCAGACACTTGGGACTGCGTCAGAGCATGACATCCCGTTCGGTGGATCGGTATTACAGCAGAAGTCTTCAGCCATTAATCCTCATGGTATTGCAAAACTAAACCTCTCTGAGCTACTGCTGGGGAAGAAAAGTCTAAAGGTGTGCTTGCCAGTTAAATGCAGCCCTTTGCTACTGGACAGGGAGCGAAGCCCACACAAGAGGAAGATGTCAGAGAAACCAATGCCACAAGGCCATTATTACGCTGCCAATTCTCAACTCAAAGTCAAAGTCGAGATAACTTGCCCATTCAGTGTTCAGAATGACAGCTGTGATGAGGACTCCTGTAAGGGTCCGTTTGGCCGCATTGTCTACCTCTTTGGATACAGCAACTCCTCTGTGATGACCAAGCTGAGGTCGGAGATACTGCAAATCAATGCGGCAGCTTTCCATCTGGGCTCACGCTCAGTGGAAAACATAGAGACAGCCCTGTCAAATTACCAAATGAATTTTGAACACAGTGAGACCAAGGATCTGGATTTTGTTTCAGGGTTTCATGTGATAGATAAGAAGACCCACATCTTTGTCCTTGAAGGGCTCAAACAAAAAACAGTGAAGAGACTCTGGGAAGCTATTCCTATGAAGTAAGCCAACCCGTGCTGTCTTGTCCCAACAGCCGGTGTTAACAATTTTCACCTGTGCTGCCTGCTGGATAAAGTGTTGAGATTCCATTGAGGGTGCTGTAGTTTGTGTGATGTTTTGCAGGCTACGTGGGAGTGAGGAGGAGCAGGTGACAGTGCTATATAATTCAAACCTGGTTTTCTTCAGACGCATCTATGACTCACTAGACATGAGCCTGAGTCCTATCCATCTGAGTCAGTCACTAGAGACCATCATGAAAAAGTCTCAGATCTACGTTAGAGGCACGATCCCCCAACCCTGCTTTCAGGCTTTGTCAAGGTAGCTGAATTAGACATATTTATTTTAAGTGAATAATGGTGGTGGGAGGATGAGCCAGAACAACCGTAGCTTTCGATTTGACGTGTTTTTTGGAAACCACATTGCTACTTGGTGTGTGTAACTCCAAAGCTCAGTCCCTTTTTAAATATGATTTGGTCTTCACCAGCTTCTATTATATCCAGCCCTTAAGTTAAAGTTAACTGCTGTTCTCTATTCATCAGGTAGTCCCCAACTGTTTTGTTCTACAATCTGGAGCCTACATTTAATAAAGTAAAGGGTTGCCAGTAAAGACAACTGCACCTGAAAATCAGAGTTAATGGGAGTAAACAGAAAAAGAGCAAAGAAAGGTGCAAGCTGTTAAACCAGAACAATGAGCTGACAGCTAGCAAAAATTTGCATGTCTTATTGAGAGGTTCACATTGACTGACTGCTTCCACCTTATACTGGATATTTGGCATTTTTTTGTTCTTTTGTTTTGTTTTACATTTTATGTATACAGTGACTGTGTGGTGTACTCAGTTTCAGAGTCAGATTCACTTCTTGCTAACCAAGTTGATCTGAAAAGACTCTAGTCTTTGGTTAGTTGGCTAGTAAAGGACCCTTGGATCAAAATGAATATGTCAAATCTAAAACAAACAATTCGGTATAAAATGTATAAATTGTGTAATGTATCCTTTTTCTTAGGTTAAGCCAGCTTTGTCAAGTGAAGCAGCTTAAAGAGGTGGTGGAGTACAACCTGTTCCCCTCAGCTGACATGATTCTCAGCTTGAGCAGTGTATTTGGTTTATATGCTGAGAAGAGGGAGCAAAAGGTTCGGGCAAACACTGAAGGGAGCATTCCCACTCTGCCTATCAGGATGAAAAGACATGGGCCCATCAGCACACATAACACAGAGTACATCACATGGAAACAGAACAGGCCTCTCCAGCAGCTGAAAGACTTTGTTCAGGTTTGTGATATCCTATAGTACTATACACTTACTTGAAGCGTTTTATTAACAGATCCAGTCATGTGTATCATTATATTCCAGGAAAATATTAAAAAGGTGCAAGAGCAGAGAGAGCAGTTGCAGAAGCCAGAGGCTGCAGTGTTAAGGATAGACATGGCTGCAGAAAGAACAGCACACAACTACAGCATCCAGACCTTCAACTCAAATGAGCGAGCTAGGGAACTGCTCTGCAAAGAGATGGCCAAGGTGTGTGTAGCATGCTGTCTCTAACATATCAGAGTATAGTATGGTACCAAGAAAGTACCATTGTAAGGTGTTCTTACATTGCCATTGTAAGAAAGCCCTCTGTCTGTACAATCTCATGGATTTGACCAGCTTTTCCAATCACATCACAAAGACATAAAATATTGTCATTAACATTGGGTTTTTCTCTTCTTCCACCACTGCTCTCTCGTTAAAAGAGTCATTTAAAAATAACTTATGAGGTGTGCTACACATGTGGCCGATTATTAGCCTTATACATAAAATGTGATTAGGCGGAATGGTGCTATCCACCTCGGCCGCTGTATTCCAGATGGCGGGGATCCAACCGGCACCTGCGCCTGTGTATTTTTAATGGAATAAATGTAATTACACACAAACCTAATCAATGTATATTTATGAGTACAACATTTTTTTTTCTATTAAATAACCTCAAGAATGACTTAGTGTATCTTTAAATGTATTTTTCAACCTTTTCTGACACACGGTGTCATTCTAGCTTGCAGAATAGTCTATACATAATGAACATAATGAAGCTAAGTAATTTTTCTGACTGCCTCAGGTGCCTGGGCGCAGGTTTACCTACAGTCAACGGTATAACAGTGCAACAGTGGACCCGGGAGACATTCCATGGAAAACCAATGCTAGATCTTCTTCTACATCTACATTTTGGAATATTAGCACGAGCAAGTCCAAAGTGCACCCTAACCACCCAGATGAAGCTCGTGTGGAAGAGCTGAGAAAGGTAAAGTTCATTTGCAAGTACTGTGCAACAGAAGAGAAATAGGTTTATTGGTATTACTATGAATACACATGGGACAAGGATGACCATGACCATGAGCCAGTATGTTTAGGTTAGGTATAGAATAGCATGTAATATGACATGACTAATAATATTAGCCCTTCTGTTGCTTCAGTTGTCGTGAGCACACAATTATTTATTATCCAATGGCAGTAAGAAAACATTTGTAAGTTCTTTGAAACATCTGCCTAATCTTCAGAAGTTATGTGATGATAGTGTTTTGTAGTTGATAATTCAGTGTGCTTCCAGCCGTGGAGGGAGAACATCCTACATGCCAACACACTGAAACCCACACTTTCACGCGACACATGGCCCTGGACTCAACACTCGGAGGACTTTGAGCTCTACAGGAAACCTCCCCGGTTCTTCAGCACCTCTCCCGTGACCATCTACCTGGCTGGTATGGACACAATTAAGGAACTTAAATTACTTAATAGCTGAAGTGCAGGATCTTTAAGTGCCTTCAAATGCTTATTTACCCTCTGAAGAGTCCAAAGCACAACAAGGTTCCTCTGAATGTCTGAACTTTGCCTGCAGTCCCAGTATCATTAAATCTTTCTCCATCATTAAGACCATACAGGAACAAACTTAATGTGTTGGCAGATGTAGTATTTAAAAATGACAGGAAAAAAAAATCTAGCATATTTGACCAATCACTGTAGATTCAGTGCATCATCAGAGTTCCTGAACTCTTGGAAAGCACAACCTCACTGTACACACTTTCGTGTGTGGCAAGTCTATGTGAATCTTTTTGTTTAGACTCTGGTTCCTCAAATGGAAATCCAGATTTATTGAAGTGTAAAACCAACATTTATTGTCAGGATTTACTAAAGAGGCGCCGTGTCAAGTTTGTAAATGAAAAGCATGGACAGAGGTGTGTTTGTGGCTGGCCTCACTGTCTTTATTGCAGATGTGTCTTCAGAGAAGTGGCACTTAATGTACATTTCTTACTCTTTTCTGTAGTACTATATCTGTTACACAGTACTGTGCAAAAGTCTTGAGCTGCTTGAGAAGCAAAACATGTTCAAATATACATGGAAATACTTTATATGAGGCAAAAACAGACATTTCTCATCCACTTGGAAATCAGTATTTTGTATGACCACCTTTATTCTTCAGCACAGCCTGAACTCTGTGAGGCAAAGTATTGTAGACAATATTAAGATGTATGTAAATTTTAGCAATTAAAAGGACAGATCTGAAGTGTGTAGATTAATGACTGAATCTTACTAAAAATGTAATATGCAGCCTCACGTGGCATATCAGACAAACAACATTCAAAAAGTAAAAAGCTGCCCCAACCCTCTAAGACCATATACAGTTGCTGATATTTCAAATGAAAG
Organism: Simochromis diagramma; assembly: GCF_900408965.1. Lineage (NCBI taxonomy): Eukaryota > Metazoa > Chordata > Actinopteri > Cichliformes > Cichlidae > Simochromis > Simochromis diagramma. The sequence goes on along the minus strand of NW_024387279.1, from coordinate 1,871,751 downwards.
AGTTTATCTTTATATGAAAACACAAATTGTTCTTTAGCTCGCACTGTTATGAAATGCTTTGCTGCAGGATGGTAGAAATGAATGAATGGTCATAATTGAAACAATGTGGTTACATCTGTGTTTTATTCGATGACTGCAGCATCATCTGGAACTTAGTGTTCGTACCTGAGGATTTTTATTGCATTCATCTTACTAGTATTGTGGAGTTCATCGAGAAACAGACAAAATCCATGATCTGCACTAAAGTAGTTACAGTTGCAAGAAAAAGCTCACAAACCCCTCAGCAATTGTGTAAATATACAATTTCCAAGTAGAGATAATTATACTTGTTCCTTTTTTCAAGTATAACTGGGATAGCTGTAGCAGCAGGTCATCTATTAATTGAGCGGTTGATGGTTCAATCCCTGGAAGTACTTCAGACCCCCAAGTTGCTCTTTGATGTGTCAGCTTTAGAGAGACAGGGCTTAAGCATAGAAAGAATGGGCGAATGAGACAGGTAGAGCACTATATAAGAACTAGTCCATTCATCATTCCTGTTATTTCTCAACACTTCTCTTTGATTAAGGTCACACCTTTAATTTGGACATTCCAAAACATTATCTTCATTTTTCTTTGACCGTTCTTGTGTATTAGTCTGGGATAGGGCTGTGCGATATGACCAAAATCTCATATCCCAATATAAGACATCTATCTTCCCGATAACAATATAAATCACAAAATGTAACATTTTCTGTAAATTCTGTGAATCTCGGGCAGCTCGGCTTGCGTGAAGTGTTTCCAGCTGGGCGTCGTGTACTTGGAGCAGTGTTTTAACCAATGCATGAAACTATACATTTTTAGACATAAGTTGTAACGGCCGCAGTTTTCTTTGTGAGTATTTATTACACGGCGCGCTGCGGGGAAAAGCCTGTTCTAACGTTTGAGTCTAAGGTTTATTTTTTAGCACCTGGCGGCTCTTTTTTAATTCTCATCCATAAACACGGCATACTCTTTCACGTAATTCAGTTTATTTTGAAAAGTCTCAACACGATCTTGAGCTTTATTGTGAAAGGCTTATGTGGAAAATAAACAAGTGGACACGGGATGGTTTTACCGTCGTTGTTGCTAACGACAACGCATAAAAACAGTCGCTTATCCGTCCGTAGTGTGGTTATATTAAATATAAGAGAAAGAGAGAACTTTAAGAAATTAATAATAGCCACTACAGTGACCATCAAAACCATGAAAAAATATTGCAGTAAACAGTTTATTTTGCGACACCACGAAACAAACGATAGCGTAAAATAAAACGATAGATGTTTTTATATCGTCATCCGATATATATCGTTATATCGAACAGCTCTAGTCTGGGACATTCTATTCAGACTCCCTTGGTCCAGAGAAATATCACCCTGACTTTAACTAGTTAGAATAGAATAGAATAGAATAGAATAGAAAGTGAAATTTCGGTGTTACACAGCTCTTATAGCAAGGGGAATATAAAATATAAAAGGAAGACACAAAGTGGTCCTATATACATAAGCAACTGAAGTTTGTGTACACAGGTAACAATGTACAGAAATATGTATAGAAAAATTGTACAGCGATATGTACAGTATAAAATGTACAGTGAACAAACAGCTGGTGAGTAAGATGACCAAAGGATGTTAAACTGTGTTATAGAGGCTGACAGCTGCTGGTAAGAATGACCTGCGGTAGCGCTCCTTCCTACACTGTGGGTGTAAAAGTCTACTGCTGAACGAGCTGCTCGGTGCTTGTACAGTCTCACGTGATGGATGTTAGCTTAGACAACATCCTCTCCTCCCCAACCTGCTCGATGGACTTCTGCAGACAGTCCAGGACAGAGCTGGCCCTCTTGACCAGTTTGTTGAGTTTCCCCCTGTCCCTCTCTGCCAATCCACTCCTCCAGCAGACCACGGCATAAAAGATAGCAGATGCCACCCCAGTGTTGTAAAATGCCCTTAGAGCAGGGCTCTAGACTAACTTTTTGCCATGGGCGTACCGGTACGCCTAACTTTTTAAAGTTAGGCGTACGCACAAGTAGGCACACAAATTTTATAATAATTGATATAATATAATGTGTTCTTCTGGATACACTGTGCTTTTTCAGCATTCAAAGATTGATGACACCGTGTCAGAGCACTGGCTATGAATTTCAGAAGGATCAGGCCAAGTTAGCAATAGTTCTTTTCCTATTACAGCTACATCCACTTCTGTCGTGCCTAGGCTGCTCACTAGAGCTGGGTATCATCACTGATTTCTATGATCCATTCGATTCCGGTTTTCAAAGTCCCGATTCGATTCAACTTAGCCTCAGACAGTCAGAAATATTATAATTCTGATCATTTATCAGTACTGACTTCATCAGAATTGTGAACATCACAGCAGATGCCTTTGTGTGAAAGTAACTGAGAATAAAACACAGAAAAACATGAAGGAGATTTTCCTGGTCTGGCTTTTTATAGCAGATAACCTTAAAAATATTCTACAATGTTCTGCATATAAAGTTTAAATTTCATCAGTATTGAACAACAGAAAAAATAGGCTTTCTTGTCCGAGGTCATTTAAGTGAAAAAAAGAAAAGAAAAAGACAGCAGCCACAGCGCTGTAAACAACGGTAGACTGGTGGGTAATAAGCAAATGAATAATACAGAAAACAGATTGGAGACAGGAAACTGTTCTTGAAGTACAGAGAGAGAGAGAGAGAGAGCTAGCTGTGCATGAAGTGTGATTTTAATTGTCGTGGAAGCAAAACAGCAAAATTCATGACGACATTGATCAAATGTGAAGCGCAGTTTGCTGCTTCTTTTGCTGCTGGCTCGGTGAATTTTGGTTGAAAGAGAGACAAAACCTGCAGCTCAGAATCAGCGCAAAAAGACGTAATCACAGCGCGGACCGGACGCATCAGGATCGCTAAGCTCCGACAGCGTGTCCGTCTACGGGCCGTCGGGTGGGAAAGCCGAGAAAGACAAAGCTTGATTCTGATGCGTCGGGTCTGTGTTTACGTCTTTGTGTGGAGTCCGTGTACCTGCTCTCATTTGCCGTTTGGTTGTTGTTGAAATGGTTTTGTGAGCTTTAATCTGAGAATCTGGCGTTTCTGGCAAAACACAGTTATATTTAAAAGTCGATTCAGGATTTAATGAATCGATATCGCTTTATTCAAGCTACTCACCTCCCACTTCCACCTGCACTTTCAACTGGACCACGGCCAATCAGAGAGGTCCCGCCCCTTACTATCTCTGATTGGTTTAGTCCATGATAGGGGCATAATGTGTGTCTGTTGTTGACCACAGGGAAGGTTGCAGATTTTTTTTTTTTTTGCTACCCGAACAGTTGGTCGCACAGGTGCAACCAAATATTTGCACCCATGGCAAAAAGTTAGTCTAGAGCCCTGCAATCACATTCTTACTCAACTGAACAGAACAGAACTTTAGATTCAACATCTTGCCCAAGAATATTTGGCAGACTGGAGTAGCAAAGAGTTGAACCACCATCTCTCTGATTAGCAGATGACTTGTTCTAACTCCTGAGCTACAGCCTCCCCACAACACATCAGTTTGTTGTTCATGGGGCCGCAGAGCAGTCAGGGTGCCCACGCTGAATCTTGTAACAATGGGCATGTGAGGATCAGAACTGGACCACGGAGCAATGGAAGAAGGTGTCCTGGTGTGATTAATTGTGTTTTCTTTCATATCACGTGGATGGCTGGGTGCATGTGCATTGGTTACTTGGGTAACACCTGGCACAAGGATGCATGATAGGAAGAAAGCAAGTCAATGGAGGCAGTGTGATGCTTTGGACAATGTTCTGCTGGGAAACCTTGGGTCCTCCTTCACCCATGTGGATGCTACTTTAACATGTGTCGCCTACTTAAGCATTGCTGTAGACCATAATCCACCCTGCCACAAAGAAAAATGATTCAGGAATAGTTTTTGAGTCACAACAATGAGTTTGAGCTCTTGACTTAACCTTCCCCAGATCCTTTGTGAACATCTTGGCTCAGATACCACAGCACACCTTCAGGTGTGTAATGGATTTGATGATGGGTCAGCAAAAGGGGGGGGGATCAACACAATACTAGGCAGGTGCTCATAATGTTGTGCCTTACTGGTATCTGACCGAGAGTAGTTTATCTATTTTATTTGTGTAAGAGAGTCCTTTTTGACCTTTCAGAAAGGTGAAAAATCCCACAATTCTTTAGTTCACAAGTGATGCAGACACTAACTCAGTATACAAGCATGTCATGAAACCACAAGGTTTCATTTAAAGCTGTACTGCTGACGTAGTGCTACATTGATTTTCCTGATTCTGATCAAAACAAAGCACCCAAGAATTAGTTTAAGGAAAAAAGTATGTAGTAAGTGACCTATTTATATGAACATAATAATGATTAAATATTATTTTTTTTATATTAGTTGGAAATTAGACACAGTGGTTCCAGTGGATGATGTATCCCGGCATGCCAGCAGGTTGTCAGACAGAAATAAACAAACGCCAAATGAAAGCAGTTAACAAAAACCACAACACAGCACTCCAATAAGGTTTTAAACATTCACAACAGAGAGCAACATCTTTAATGCATTTTCAAGAGACAGTTTTCCTTTCAGATGTAACTCCACCATGGAACTATTTTCCTGTGGCACAAAGGCAGATCTGTGATCTGTCCAACTAACAAAAAACATATTTCTTAGATTTCAGCACTATGAGATGAGTTATGATCTCGAGTGAGTTACATGTTTGGTAACATTTAATGAGACATACGGTGTGCTTACATTTCATGTATGTGTTTTGTTCAGGGACACTGTGAATTAGATCTGTAAGTGCAGATCAGGGATAGCTCTCCTACTTCAAATACATATGTCCAAAAATGCCTTAATATTAAGTGAGACAGAGAAACACATTGTCAGAAGACCATATGAAGTTTAGTTGAATTCACAAAAGTGCATGTAATAATGTCACAGTTTGGGCCTCTTGTTGTAATTCTGATGGGGTTGAAATATTGTCTTTTTCAGTCTGTCAAGTCTTCAGTGGAGCTGTGATGCACTTTTACTTTTCTCCACTCACGAACTGTTTGTCTGCAACTTTATTGCAGTTTGTCTGCAACTTCATGAGAAGACTATATAGGCTCAGCTTCATTTTTAAAAGCAGACAAAACTGGACAAAAACATGGGAGCATACATCATGTGACAGTTACAGCCTATAGTCTCAAAGCCAACATCTAGCAAAGCACAGAATATCTAAGAGTGGATTTTCCTATGTCTGTCTACGCTGCAAGCTTTTCACTGTACTAAAGGCCAGTATTGATCCATTTTGATTGAAGCTCCAGATGGCAGATATTTAAGCCAGTAGAAGTCTTTGCTGCTGAGTAACACACTCCCAGACTGAGCTGGAGAATAAATTTGGTCGGGCAGAAGCTTAATTGATCTCAGCAGTGTACAGAGTTACTCGTTAATGTGTGCCATGTTATATTTTTCCACCTCTGTTGTAAGCTAAAACCACACCACGCCTGTTAAGTTTATCAGCTGTATGAAGTTTACAGGATGAACTCTTTGGAGTTGTTGATCCACAGAGTTAAGCGTGTGCGCTGTTGATCCCCAGGAGATCGTCTACAGCAGGAGCAGCTCCAAGCAGCCAGAGCTCAGTACAGCCGCTGGAAGAAGCAGCTGCTTCCTGACGGCAGCAACATTAACTCAGCAGACAACAGCCCCGTCCAACAATTCAAGTGTCACATGAAAGGAAACCTGGAGAGAACTCAGGATATACTGAAAGATCTGCCAAAGAAATATTCACTGAGGAAACCAGGCATGATACTTAAGGTACAGCATTTCCACTCATTCCAAGTGGCACTCAGAATTCAGTACAAAAGAGTACAGCTCAACAACATGAAAAGCCTTCAGAATAACCATGCAGACAACTAAAACTGATCATTAAGGGAAAGTTAAGGTCAGAACTCTTGTATGTGACTGGATTAGCTTAAGCTAGAGGCACTTAACAAACGAGCAGCTAGGTGTGTTTATTCACGACTATAAAGTGTTTTATTTATTTCACAGACCTGCATTTGTGTTTATTCAAGGGTTACAATAATACTCTCATGACAAATGGCTTGATAATCAAGATTTTTTTTATTATTATTGGATAAATCTTTCATATTTTACATGGTTCAGTTTCAAATAGCATAGACTGTATATAAAACTGTGAAGTCACCTGTGCCAAAGATGCATTTTTTGTGGGACCCTGAAGTCACCATACCAGACAAGAGGCTGAGATTATCAGTTAATGCTTGGTCAGCAACACAAAACTGTACAGGTGTAATACATGAACACTCAATGAATCCAATATTAATAAAATACTTTTAATATTTAATATAATTCCTAGAGTATTTAAAAGTAGAATGGGAGGCAGAACCTTCAGTTTTCAGGCCCCTCTTCTATGGAATCAGCTTCCAGTTTGGAATTAAGGTATTTTTTAACTTTTAAGTTTAGGCTTAAAACTTTTCTTTTTGCTAAAGCATATAGTTTGGGCTGGATCAGGTGACCCTATAGGTGTATCTTGCTGGGGGATTCCCACAATGCATTGAGTATTTCTTCTTCAGTCACCTTTCTCACTCACTGTGTGTCTATAGACACAGTCTCTTCCTGTTAAAAAGGAGTTTTTCCTTCCCACTGTCGCCAAAGTGCTTGCTCATAGGATTGTTGGGTTTTTCTCTGTATGTATTATTGTAGGGTCTACCTTGCAATACCTTGAAGCAACTTTTGTGATTTCACGCTTTATAAATAAAATTGAATAATTTCACTCTCCAAATTTGGAGCACAAACTTGCTAGATTGGACAATTATGGACTAGAGGTCTGGTTCACTCCCTTAAATTAGCAAAGGTGGTACCTCAGTGAAGTCCAGAAGCTAGCGCTTCTTGTTTAGGAGGTTGCTATGGAAGGAGAAACTAGCCATAGTGACAAAATAGTGATGGCTGGCAGCCTTAACCCAATTTCCCTCGGGATGAATAAAGTATGATCAATCAATCAATCAAAAACACATTAAGCCTAGATTATAATCCACTGCGGATGCAGACAGCTGGGGATCCGATGGCCAGGTCCTGTCACACTACTTTGATGTCCACTTGAAGTCCACCACTTGCGGAGCATGCGTAGTTGGTGCAATCTCATGTAAGATAACAGTTTCCCATGCATTTTTTTTCAAGCTACAGCAGTTCACAAAAGTGTTAACAAAAATGCAACTTTAAAGGCCATTTATGCTACACATGTTTAGTTTAGATCTTGTATACTTGTTTTTCTTTTATCGTCGTGGCTCTTCTTGCACCTAACTGAGGAAATCTTTGATCCAAGAGCTGCATTTTGTGTCACAGCCTTTTCCTCAACTGTCCGTGATGAACGCTGCTGACAACAAAGCAGAGGAACGGGAGAGAGTGCCTCTGGCTCCAGGCCCATGCGTGGCCTGCAGCCTGGGAAGAAACGCCTTTCCCAGACACAACTCTCAGTACAGCAAGTACCACTACAAGTGAGCTCAAGTGCTGTTTGAAAAGGCAAATGCTGGAGAAATGAAAGAAAGATTTCTGAAGTAATATATGCTTTTTTTCTGTTGCCTCTTACAGTGGATTCTGTGAGCAGCATTCATTTTTGTACAAGCGGACTGCCCTGCCTCTGACAGACAGGGAGAGGAGCATCTTCAGGTTTCAAAAGTAGCATTAAACAACAGTAAAGGTCAGCCATTCAGGAAAACCTGGTGTCCAAACAGGCTCATTAAAACTGCTATCCTGCAAAATTATTCATTATAGCATTAAAGTGAAAGAGCACTTAAGGTTGAGTTTCATGTAATGCCATCAGAGTAGAAGTCTTACCCACTGAAGTTATTATTAATATAAAACAGCTAATATTAATCTCTTCATGTTTTACTGAATGTAAAAACAACCACTAATACAAGATTGGAGACGCATCATTGGGACTGGTCAAAATAGTCCAATCAGAATACAGGAAACAGTATTATGGTCTCAGTGGAGAGCTCAGTAAGTTCTTTCGAGAGGGTGAGAGCAGATGTAGGCTCTGTTCTCCAGGACCTGTTTGGCAATCTTCTTGATGTTGGCATCGTTGTTCTCAGGAGAGTCTGAAACGAATTGAGACAAGAATCACAAACCACACCACACACTCCGATCAGATGTAAACACAGCACTTGATCATAGCGCTGGTTAGCTTAGAGGTCATTAAAAAAAGTGCACGGTGTGAAAATGAAAAGCAGCGGGTGGTTCCAGTGTTGGTATGTGCTGTTTGGTGGGGAAATTCCACAACACATGCAAGTCTTTTGTACTAAGATGTTGCTGAAAGACGAAAAAAAAGTCCCACACGGATCACGGTGCTGTTCTCAATTACCGTTTTGTGTTGTACTTACGTTTTTGCAGCTGAACCATCCAGTAATTGTTCTTAAAGAAGGCATCGTTGCAGAATGTGTTTGCAAGCAGCACCTAAAAAAAAGCAACACCAGTAAACATTTGGCACCTCTATCTGCAAATATTGTACACATAATTACTGAAAACCAAAGGTGTATTACGTGCACCCTCACATTTATGGCTTTTAACTACAGTGCAGAGACAGCACAGCGCTGCCCATCTGAAACACAGAGGATAATATGAAGCATTCGCTGCCCTCTTTAAAGGCTTTCTTTCTTAAAGTCTTTGTGTTGAGGTTTTGTTTTGCATCGCTGTTTCTCATTACGAACAGGACTCTTTTTCAGTCGTCTTTACACTCCATCGTCCTGCCCTTCACCTAAATCTGCTCCAGGAACAACCGCTGTTCAAATGAAGGTAGTGTGCTACAGCTTTTACCTCGATCAAATAGTAAAGCGAAAGTAATAAAAGTGACGGCGAGTTTTATTTAACAAGTCTAAACACAAGCTGATCAAAAGCCTAATTAAACACGTCAGCAAGTGAAAGAAAAAAAAGAAAGGAAAAACACAAATAGAGAATAACAGAGACGTGGAGCTGTTTTAATTGTTTGCAGAAGGAACCGCTGTCCTGCAGTAAGTGAAAACAGCCAAAACAAACCACACCAGATAAGATTATACGATTTAATAGAGCCTAATAGTGAGGAATAAAAATCACATTCAAATTCTCCGTGGGGACTTTGATTATGAGCCGTAATGCTGGAACCATCCAAAGTAAACTTCACACGAGCTGCTAGACTCTGAAATGTGTGAATGATGACATGTGCTCCTGTAGAAACCTCATCTGTGTGATGTCAAAGAACTAGTCTAGCCACAAACATCAGTTTGGGTGGTAACCATCAAACTCACAAATAAAGCACTATACCATATCAATAACTAGGGTAGACGTTTGTGTACACACACACACAGTTCAAAACAATTACACAATACGATAATGAAAAAGGATTAAATTTGATAAGATTGGCTGTGTGACTAAATTTGTAATTCACCTCAAAGAGCTGAGACATATCCTGCTTTATGCTGCTGTTAATGTGAAAGTCTTGAGTGTTTGGCCAACAGCAGAGTGTGACTGCACTGCATGTTTGGGAGATTTTCTTCTTGCATCTTACTAATAAATCAGGAAGCTCTACATCCGGTCCACTTCATGTGTACGTGGCATGTGTGTTACTGGGGACCTGAGTAAGTGCTTTGCTGAATGTGATTCGTCATACGTTGAGAAAGTTTGTCCGGTTAGGCCCCTCCAATGAGCCGTTCAAGGGAAACACTGCCAAAAGAAACAACTTGTAACCAAAGTGTCCTCATGCTGACGGTCGAAAACTCAAAGTGGGTCCTACAGAGACAGCTGGACAAGTGAACACGATTGAATCTTTTTGTCTTTAGTTTCTTACGATAAATGTGGATGAGCAGTTCTCTAGCATTCGTGTTGAAATGTTGTCCAGAAGTGGTTGGCATGGCTCAAAATTTCACCTGCTGCATTTTCCTCCAACACTAAGACGCAAGCTGAAATTACAGTTGTGTAAACTCCAATTCTTTACCGACTCCTCACGCACGTGAAAACATTAACTCAGCCGCTGTAGGTGTGAGCTGGGCTGCTGCAGGCTCCGCAGTGAACATACCGATGCTTATAGTGTGGGCTAAGTGAGGCAGCTGTTTACTGTCAGCCTTAAACAGCGTAAACACAGAGGAAGTGATGTGTACAGAAATCCTATGAGATCGATGGAAAACTGCTCTCGTTGTGGCAAACAAACAAGTTCAATATGAATATTTATTCTGCGTGTGCGAGACTTCTAAACTGTGTGAGTGTGCACAGAGCGTACAAACCTCGTGGTCGTGATTCCTGAGGCCGATGCTAATGGAGCGGCTCGCTCTGGACAGGACGGCTGTCATAGCATACATGTGGATCAGCACGTCTGCCACCCTCTTCAGGACGAGCTGTTCGTCCACTATGGTCTGACATCATCAGGGGAGAGGAGGAGAGACATGTGAGGGACAGTTACCTCAACTTTAGCTTTTGTATTTTAGTGACGAAAACCTAGTCAAGTCACTGTGCAAGTACTGAAGAAGCACACGGTTAAACTAGCATCGAGCTTTATTGTTGTCCTGTTGCCATGGGTAAAACATGTGAGTAAAACTAATCAAATGAATAAACTGACATAGTTTCCATTTCCATCTAGATTTCAGAGTGAAATAGCAGCTTGGGGCTGATGGGCAGTTAACACGTAGAGCTAAGGAATGAGTTTTCCCTGCATTGTAACACTACAGATAATCAGTCCTGTAATGACACTGACTCAGCATTACTGTACAATTACAGCATGAGCTGTTAGAGCATGACTTTGATCCATAGCAACAATTTTCTACTTAAATGCATCAGTTCCTCCACCCTGCCTGCAATGAGACCATCTTCGTCCCAATTTCCTGAAAATATCATTAAAGAGAAGAAGAAATGATTTGCACGTGCTGTTAGCCTTTAAACTTTTCACTGCTTATTTTCTTACATGTAAGCAGCCTGAACCTTGATATTCAAACTCTTGGCAAACATTTAAGTCCTCTGAGGAAAGATTGTGCGTGCTGGATCCAGCACGCACAGTCAAATGATACAGGAACTGAGAATCTGGAAAACTATCCAGCTACCAAAAGGTTTATAGCTTCTTTGGGTAAAGCTGTGATTACAAAAGCACAGTCGCGAAACACAATTTGAAGCAGCTGTGTAACAGACAAACACCACCGCTCATTATGAAACAACTTTTATATTTACATGATGAATGGGAAATTTGCTCATAGAAACTAGAAAGCTTTGAGTGGGAAAATCCCACAGCTGCTTTTCCAGAATCAAACGCTACCTTTCCATATCTGTAGAGCAGGCTCTCCACAGTCGACCCAAACAGGCTGACGTTCTGCTCCAGCTTCTTTGCACTGTCCTGCAAACGGAAACAGAAGATTGAAGAGCCTCGACAAAAAACACTTCACTCATCTAACACCACAATTCTCTTACTTCCAAGCTGGGATGCACCACTCCATCTTTCCCCGTCAGGCCGAGGTCTACTGAAGCTCCAAGCGAGGTCCTCAGTTTCTTGCTGACCATGCCTATCGCAAGACCTATATTTCCTTTCTTCATCTCCCTGAGGGCACAAACAACCACGTGCCCCTAAGCACAGGCAAACAGCTCCATATTTTTCTTAGGAAGTGTGAACACAACACAACTAACAGAAGGGGCGATGTAGGACTTAAAAGCAAAAACCTTCAAACCTCAACAACACCTTCAGATTCTTACTTTATTTTCCCTGTGAGGATTTTGCCAGCATACTGCATTCCAGTGAGAGCGATGTACATCCTCAGGATTTCATTGGTACCCTGTGAGCAAACAGTGGAATTGGACTTAAGTTAAGAGTTTTCTGTGTCATGGGAAGTGGCTCTCTGATGGTTGAACAGAGAACTCTGTTGTGAGCAGGCAATGTTTTGCTTTCAAAATCAGCTGGAAACGTGACGGTTTAACGATTTCTTTTATTTACTGCATGTCTTAAGTGAAATGCTGATTCTCTGCTGGGGAGCACGTTTTATTCGTGCAGGCTGTCAGGCTGTACCATACTCACATCACAAATGAAGCCCAGCTGTAAAGTTACATGTACTGATTTGGTGATGCAGAAAATGTTTATACACTTGATTCTAATCACAGAACACACAAACCAAGCCGACCTCAGCTGCACAGTCAATAACCCCCAAAGTGAAACCTGTTATCTCTGACTAACGAAGAACGGATGGCCGCGTTGAACTTCCCTCGCACTGTACCCCGCAGGTGTGCGTGTATGAGTGTGTGGGATTGTCTGCTGTAGGAAAGCAGGAAATTTTGCTACATTGTATTTTCAAATTTTAAACTTTCTATCAGTAACAGTGAGTGTGACTGACTGACACAGTGAGGGGCTTTGATAATGATGGGTCTGGAGCTTTCTATGTAAAGTGCCCGAAGATGATGCGTTTCACCTCAAAATTAACTGTTTACTTCAATTTCATCTATTAAGAGCTTTGTTTCAACAGTAAAATATGCCACCTGGTGGTTGCTGACAGAATGAACCGTCTCAACAGTCCAGTATCTTTCACACAAGGATTTTAAATTTGGCAGCACAGTGGTTGCCTCACAGCAAGGACGTCCTGAGTTCAATTCCAGTTCCAGTTCTGGGGCCTTTCTGTGTAGAGTTTGCATGTTTATCCCATATTTGTATGGGTTCTCTCCGGGTACCGGCTTCCTCCCACAGTCCAAAGACATGCAGTTAGTGGGGTTAGGATAATAGGTGTGAATGTGAGTGCAAATGTTTGTTTGTCTCTGTGTGTTGTTAGCCCTGTAACAGACTGGTGACCTGTCCAGGGTGTACCCTGCCTCTCGCCCTAAGACAGCTGGGATCGGCTCCAGCGACCCTGACAAGGTTAAGCAGAAGATTCAAATTCCCAATGACCAGAAAAATACTGGGATTTGATACAGTGTAGCGGCAGCATTACAGTTTGGAAGACAAGGTTTAACAAATGAACTGTTAACAGTTTTTTGATGTGTGTCATGGAGAGGAGAGGGGGGCACAGAGTTCATCTTAACTATGGCTGGGCAAAAAGCTGAAGGGCAGGCAAGATTCGTTTTTTGAAAAGGAAACAAATACATACGGTTTCACTCTAGCACAAACCAAGACTATATCTAGCCCTCAGAGTTTAAACACTTATGTATGAGTACCTCAAAGATGGGCAGGATGCGGCAGTCCCTGACGAAGCGCTCAAAGGGATAGTTCTTGGTATAACCCAGACCTCCGAGCACCTGAAGAGCCTCGCTCACACAAATCCAGCCTCCCTCCGAGCTGAACACCTGTACCGAAGATGAGGAACACACACCGTGAGTAGTTTCATAAAAGTTTCACCTGAACACAGACGACAGAGCAAGTGGTACCTTGACCATGGCTGCCTCCAGAGAACAGTCTGGAACGCCCGGTCTGTCCATCATCCCTGCTGTCAGGTATGCCATGCTCTCCATCACGAAGGCATTGAGGGCCATCATTGCAAACTTCTCCTACAGAAAGCATAGAAATCACAGTATTTAGTCACTTCTGATCAGACTGGAAGGTGTCACAAGCTTCCAAGTGAGGGGAGAGCATACCTGGATCATACCAAACTCACTCAGGCTTTTGCTAAACTGCTTCCTGGTAGCGGCATACTCAGATGTCAGCTCTACAGAAGGCCAGACAGAGAAGCCAGACTTAATAAACTTAAAACACTCACAACTGTTACCCAGTTAAAACAACAGCTGAGTGCTTACCGATCAGCTTTTTAATCATTCCAGCACAGGAGCTGCCCATACTGAACCTCCCCGAGTTCAGGATGTTCATGGCGATCTGTCCGACACGCAGCACATGTTTACAAATATTACAGAATCTCCGTTGTGTAGACAGATGAAGCTGGCTTTAGAGCTTACCTTAAATCCACCTCCAATTTCTCCGATCACGTTCTCTACTGGTACTGGGACATTATCGAAGGACAGCTCACAGGCTGAAAGGTTACAGCGTTGAAACATAAATGACATGAAAATGGCCCAGCGTCTATCAAACTGCCTTTAAGTGTTGATGAAAGGCTTACTGTTGGATCCCCTGATGCCCAGTTTGTCCTCAGGCTTGCCGCTGGCGATCCCTCCAAAAGCCCTCTCCACGATGAATGCAGATATCTTGTCTTTCTTTACACCATCTACTTCCACCTCAGTCCTGGCGAACACAGTCATGATGTCTGCCATGCCTCCATTTGAAATCCAGATCTGACAACATGATTCAAGTCAGGAGCTTCAGTCAGAGGCTGAGTTGAAGTCTGAATTAAAACTTGGTGGAAACGGTTCCTCTCACCTTGGAGCCGTTGATCAGGTAATGTTTTCCATCTTCAGACAGGGTTGCACGGGTCTGAATGGAGGCTGCGTCACTGCCACTGTAACGGACAGGCTGAGTGTCAGTGGAGCAAAGACAGCTACATGCTCAGGCACATGGCGTAGATGCCATCATCACTGTGTTAACGCTGGCTGATGCATCACATTGGGTTTTCAATGATGACTTTGGCTTGCAGTGATTTGAAAACAACCTCACTGTATAGTTCACTTCAAGCAAATAACACAATGAGCCTTTATCACCAAGTACTAATCAGAGGAAGGAAAAGTGGGAACACGGGTTCTGTGGGTGTTTCTGTGGAGTCCAATCCAAACAGCTAATGGTCTCTATAAATACATAGTATTTCTAAAGTCATTGGGAAGTGATTCAACATCTGTGATATCAGTCTTTATCTTGATTAAATAATGTCCTGATTTAGGCTGTAATCATGGTGCTCTGTACAGTGTCCTGAATCCTGTAACCGCCATCTTTAACCACCGTTTGGTGCCCTGTGGGCGTCAACGCTGAGCAGTGACTGAGAATGAACCTGCAGATACAATCAGCTGAGACGCTTATTTTCAGGTTGCTGGGTTTTAAAATGTAAACTGCAGCCAGTTACCTGGATGGAGCCTGACGCACACTGACAGTTTTCATACTGGGAGACTACTGGCAGTTGCCAGGCTACCCCACAGCCCCCTAGTAGATGCAAACGTAGAATAAATGTGATTTTTAGGAAAGCTGACATCTGATTTTGAGGTCAAGATCTCCAGGATCACCGCTTGTCTGAGATTTTCAGTAGCTGTACCTACGCCACCTCGTTCTCAGGTTATCTTATTCAAAAATTAGAGGGGCCACGCCGCCTACCTCAGATGTTTTACCAGTCTTCTCCTGTCCAGCTTTGTTAAACCTGTGTGAAATGTAGCTTCAGCTTTCTGTTTGTTAGCTCACAGGAGGGACGCACTGGTTTTCTGCTGTTGTACCACATCTGCTTCAAGGTTCAAAATGTTGTGTGTTCATAGAGGGTTCGTAGAGCTATGTTCTTCTGCATAGTGAGTGTTTGTTTGAGTTACTGTTGCCTTCCTTTTAGCTCACAGCAGTTTGGCGACTCTCCTCTGACATTTTCTCGCAGACAGCTGTCACTCACTGGATAGTTTCTCTTTTTCTGACTAAACCCTACAGATGGCTGTATGAGACAATCCTAGTAGTTTCTGAGATACAAGAACCAGGCCACATTCAACGCCACTAAAACCACCCTTCTTCCCCACTCTGATGCTGGGTTTGAACGAGTTTATATGCCTAAATGACTGATATTGAGTTGCTGCCTTGTGACTGGACGATCAGATATTTGTTCTAATAATAGTTCAACAGGTGTACCTAATGAAGTGGCCAGTGGGTGTAGAGATAACCTGTTATTTGTGTTCATCAGACTGTGCTTCACTGCTGTATGAGCAGAGTTGGAGCCACAGAGGAGAACGCTGCGGGTGACATGTGCATGGTGTTCTTTACCTTCCGGGCTCTGTCAGACAGAAAGCTGCGATGTGCTCCCCTGAGGCCAGCTTGGGCAGATACTTTTTCTTCTGGGCTTCATTGCCTGCTATCAGGATCCCCTGAGAGCCCACAAATGTGTTAGCAAATCCTCCAGATTGTCCACATTGCAGACAACTCCGTATTGTATTTTTACCTTCAGTCCAATGGCTTGATGAGCAGCCAGTGTGACGGCGATGGAGCCGTCTAAGGCGATGATCTCATTCAGTCGTGCATAAATGGTGTGGGATAATCCAAGACCCCCTGGGATTGAAAAACAAATGATAAACAATAAAAACAGAAACTGCCCCACTGTGTCTCGCAGTGGGGCAGTTTCTGCATTTCCATCTAGCACGGATGTGTCAGAGAGACAGCTGTGGAGCCATGATGAAGTCAGGATCGTAGTGATGTTTCAGGGAAACCCCACTACGGTCGATATGTAGCTTTGACTTGAATCTGTACGTGTAGAAGCTGCACTGAGGCAGGAACCATATCTAAATCTAACAGCATGCCACCTGTTCATTAAAGCATTTCTGCGCTGAGCTCAGAGTACCATTTAGATGTCAAGTGTGAGAGCTTAATTGAACCTCTTGTGCCATAAAATACACCCAAATATACTGACCTGATACTTCAAACGCTGCTGATTAACAGCAGATAACATACTAATATACTCATAAAGTAATGACGTTAAATGTTTAAAGTCCATTCAAACAGTATTTCAGTATTTTAAACTGCGCTCTGGGATTCATTTCTCCATGTGTAAAACAAAGCTGTTTGTAGAGTCTGTGATCTTCTTCTTCTTCTGTCTATCCTCAACACCAGACCTGCCATAGCAGATGGCTGCCATCACTGAGCCTGAATATGCCAATTAAAAAGGAGTTCTTCCTCCCCACAGTTGCAAAGTGCTTGATTACAGGGGATTGCTGGGCTTCTCTCTAATACCATACAATTGTCATCAGCCGTGCCACGAGATGAATGCTTTGTTTTAAACTGACATACATTAAAAAAAATGTTCTGGGAAGTTAAATCCCCGCAGTGGGTGCAGCTACATATTTGATTTGGCACAGATATGATGCCAGATGTAGTTCCTGATGCAACCCTTCCATTATCCAGTGTTGGCTGGCACTAAGTGAACACTAGCTTGCAACCTCCTGAGGCTGGGCTTATGACCAGATGTAATACCATCTGGAAAGCATCTGATTGACAACTGCCTCATTTTTTAGCATGATAATGAATCCAAACACAGTAGCAGCGCAGTAAAGCCATACCTGGAGAGACAAAGACGCAGTGCACACTATCGGTCATGCACTGGCCTCCCTAGAGCCCAGACCCCAACATTATCGAGATCATCAACACAGAACAGAATGAAAGGCAGCCGACATCCAAACAAGAGCTTTGAATATCATCCAAACAGCCTGGAGAGATATTCCTGAAGAACACTTAAACAAAGCTGCCTGAGATAGTTCAGACGGTCATACGAATATGGAGTTCCAACATTATTGGAATTGTACAAACTGTGTTTGTTATGTTT
Source organism: Simochromis diagramma (assembly GCF_900408965.1). Taxonomy (NCBI): domain Eukaryota; kingdom Metazoa; phylum Chordata; class Actinopteri; order Cichliformes; family Cichlidae; genus Simochromis; species Simochromis diagramma. The sequence continues at coordinate 1,854,368 of NW_024387279.1, read as the reverse complement.
ACACATTTCAATAAATCTCTCCGTGTATTTCCCATTTTCTGAGCAGAATGTAAAGAAATGAAGGACAGCTCCAGCACATTAGTGTAAATCACTAGCTTGAAACCATAGATTATATATAAAATATGGATCCAGCCACTGTGACGTCATGCTTTGAATGTTGCCATCTTGGTTTTCTGAAACCAGCTGTTATGAGCTAAATGTGGGTCTGACTGAGAAACCAAAGGTCATACTGTTGGTGGTTGTGGTTTGTATCATATCCAATTACACACCAAGTTTAATTATGGAGTTCCACAGGGTTCAGTGCTAGGACCAATTCTGTTTACATTATACATGCTTCCATTAGGAAGTATCATTAGAAGGCATCACATACATTTTCACTGCTATGCATGAAGCCAGATAACACACACCAATTAGTTAAACTGCAGGAATGTCTTAAAGACATAAAGACCTGGATGGCCGCTAACTTTCTGCTTCTTAATTCAGATCAAACTGAGGTTATTGTACTCGGCCCTGAAAATCTTAGAAATATGGTATCTAAGCAGATTCTTACTCTGGATGGCATTACCTTGGCCTCCAGTAACACTGTGAGGAACCTTGGAGTCATTTTTGACCAGGACATGTCCTTCAACGCACATATTAAACAAATATGTAAGACTGCTTTCTTCCATTTGCGCAACATCTCTAAAATTAGAAATATCCTGTCTCAGAGTGACGCTGAAAAACTAGTTCATGCATTTATTACTTCCAGGCTGGACGACTGTAATTCATTATTATCAGGATGTCCAAAAAACTCACTGAAAAGCCTTCAGCTAATCCAAAATGCTGCAGCAAGAGTCCTGACAGGGACTAGAAAGAGAGAGCAGATTTCTCCTGTTTTGGCTTCCCTTCATTGGCTTCCTGTTAAATCCAGAATTGAATTCAAAATCCTGCTCCTCACATACAAGGTCTTAAATAATCAGGCCCCATCTTAATGACCTTGTAGTACCATATCACCCTATTAGAGCACTTCGCTCTCGCTCTGCAGGCCTACTTGTTGTTCCTAGAGTATTTAAAAGTAGAATGGGAGGCAGAGCCTTCAGTTTTCAGGCCCCTCTTCTGTGGAACCAGCTTCCAGTTTGGATTCGGGAGACAGACACTATCTCTACTTTTAAGATTAGGCTTAAAACTTTCCTTTTTGCTAAAGCATATAGTTAGGGCTGGACCAGGTGACCCTGACTCCTTCATTAATTATGCTGCAATAGACGTAGGCTGCCGGGGGATTCCCATGATGCATTGAGTTTTTCTTCTTCAGTCACCTTTCTCACTCACTATGTGTTAACAGACCTCTCTGCATTGAATCATACTTGTTGTTAATCTCTGTCTCTCTTCCACAGCATGTCTTTATCCCGTCTTCCTTCTCTCACCCCAACCAGTCGCAGCAGATGGCCCCGCCCCTCCCTGAGCCTGGTTCTGTCGGAGGTTTCTTCCTGTTAAAAGGGAGTTTTTCCTTCCCACTGTCGCCAAAGTGCTTGCTCATAGGGGGTCATGATTGTTGGGTTTTTCTCTGTATGTATTATTGTAGGGTCTGCCAATATAAAATACCTTGAGGTGACTGTTCTTGTGATTTGGTGCTGTATAAATATATAAATAAATAAATAAAAGTGAGTTGAAATAAATGCCACTAGGGGTGTCCACACAATCAGACTTCTTTTCTGCAACCACAGGAGGAAGTTGCCCTCTGCTGGCCAATGAAAAGGGTGCAAGTTTCAGGCACTGCTTCACCGGCTTTGCTTTTCAGAAAGAAGGAGCTGCATCCATGTTATGTATAGTGCAATGTTGAAACTAACTAGTAGCCTTAGAAGAGTTGTGTATAAAAGCTACATAGTCACACAAATTATATGAGGGAGGTGTCATCCTTAAAAAATACCCTAAATAAAAGAATGTAAAAATAAGTAACAACACAGATCAAAGTATTAGTATAACGTCCAGAACATTGCTCTTAACCTCTAACTTCACTTTGGGGCAAAGTCGGGTGGAGTTAAAGTTCATCTCAAAAATGCTTTGAAATCAATTTTCACTCATATTTTCAGATTGATCCCGAGAGACGAGACTGGCTTTTAGAAGGGCTTTGTTAAAATCATCTCACCGTATTCTTCAGGAATCATGATTCCAAACAGCCCGAGATCCTTCAACCCCTGCAGAGTCTCCAGGGGAATTGTGGCCTCTCTGTCAATTTTTGCCGAGTCAACTGGCAAAGAAACCCCAAAACAAAAACAAACAAAATCCAGCAATTCCAATGTCAGTCATTTAATTCCTCTGATAAATCATATCTGAAAGTCATTAATCACGTGCATGTACTCAATTCCCACCTCACCATCATCACTGAAGAACTTCTCTACCGGTGCAACAAGCTGCTTTATCTCCTCCACCTCATCATTTCCAATTTCTGGATAAGGGAAGACCTCAGCCTGGAGAACGAAACAGGCCTTTTTAGAGATCGTAACAGGGTTATGCATCTATGTTACCGTCCAAGTCATATTTTTGTGTTATATAGTTATATGCTTCTAATCCATCATGTGGTGACAGTGTGAAGCATGAAATCCTGCAGATAAAGCTGATGTTCATATTAACTATGAGAAAGGAGAAAAAGGTCATGTCTGTAATTCTGACTGTGGCCTGGGCTGGTTTTAAATGATTCTGAACCAGCTCACCTGCCCATCAGTCTCCAGGGTTTACTCAGAATGGTGCAGAAACCACGCAGTGAGACTGCAGGCAGCAGAAACGTGACTGAAAAGTAAAAGCTGGTGTGGTGAATCCCTGTTCTGATTGGAGAATCAAGAGCATGATTCCCCTGTGCTGACCTGCCTTGTGCCAAAAGTAAAGACTGATGTTGCTGTGTAGGGAATCTTTTCTCTCCACACTCTGAGATCCTTGAAGCAATCACAGCACTGTAAGGGTTGTTGGTAACCATGTGCATCCTTTTATCGACATGATTTACCCTCTTTTAATGGCCTTTTCCAGACTCCAGAAACAAATCCTGCAGAGAGGCCTTGGGATGTGTTATAGAGGGAGACTGAAAGCGTGAATGGTGTGATGATTCATGTCAACATGGAGGACTCTAAAGAGAGACGTTTCCACTGTGTGAGATAAACCGACCTTCCTACACGGTAGCTAGTTTTACTTTGGGTAGATATTTAAAGTCTCTTTCACCATTTACCCCAAACAGGTGTGACAGTGCCTCAGCCTCAGTTTTTTCAAGCTTCCCTGCATTTTATGTGTCTTATTTTTCTGGTGTTGCGTCTAAGGCCCTTTGTTTCGTAAACGATACTTCTTTCAAAGCTAGAACGCTGGTGATTGTTAGCTTTGAATATAGTTATCATCTAAAGTACAAAGTCTTTTCTGAGACGACTTCCTCCGCCCGTCACTAACTTTGGAGAGGCTTTCTGGCAGCTCTTTTCCTTTACCTTGTTCACTTGACCGAGGAACAGATCCTTCGCATACGCCAGGTGTCTGCAGTGAGTTTTAATGCTCCTCCGCTGCTGCAGTCTCAGCTCTTCTTGCCCAGCATGCCTCGCGTGACAGCCAAGCAACCGCTGTCCGATTCGAAAGGTTCGAGAGACGATTAATCTGTTCATGTTCATCATTCTATTAGCAAAAATCTCTACTTCATATAGCCATCGGTCTGCTAACGAACCCAAGCAGCAAAGTACCTTTCACCCGTTTCTGTCCCATGCTGATGACGTAAGAGATATGTTCGAGAGGCGTTCTCTGACCCATGTAAACTATAGACTTACAAATGTGAACGGTCTTCTAACACATACGTACCGAGCTTACTGGTAGTGTAACTTTGAATAAAAATTATGTTTTGTTTTGTTTGTGTTTGTGTTTACAAAAAAATCAATATCTTTGTAAAAAATAACTCTCTTACCAACTTTGATTTTTATTTTTCACGTGTTCTTTACAGAAGACCGCGGTCATAAAGATCGTGACTTTTAAAAAGTGTTTGTTGAATTTTATTTTATTTTATTTACCATGTTATCTGTATATAATGTATATGTTCACTCATGTTTTATTACTAAAAATATGCAATTCGTATTTGTAGCTTTCAAGTAGAGCAATCCCAGGAAAAAAACAAAAACAAACCCATACGTGACTCCATGATCCTCCGTCTCGCTGACTATAAGCCCTCGAATTTAAAGTTGGAAAGCACAAGACCTTTAAAGAAATTAAATTTCGTGTACGTCATGAATACTAGTGCCATTGGTTTTTCGAAATTTCCGACGGTACTTGAACATATCATAGCAATACCTGCAGGACTCCACTAGATGACGTATTATGCAAAGAAACCACTCAGCCCTAGAGTAGAGAGGGCTCTGCTTCTGACTTGTGCTGGAAACTGGACCTAAATTATGGACAATAACTTTTTTCTTTTCTTTATCTACATGTGTGTAGAATAATTTTCACCACCAACTAAGATATTTAAAAGCTGTATAAATAAAAGAAATAAAAGAAAAATATGCACACACCCTACTGACAAAAATAAAAACCTGGAGCTGGTTTGCTTCTGTATCATTGAATGTGTACTTGTCTAATACATGCTGTTCTTTGCTGGCAGAGGAAATGAAGCCCTGTACTTGGTCCCTCCCAGGCCGCATGATGACGTTGTCCTGCTGACACTACGGATGTGGCCCTCATTGCTGGAATCTATTTTTAGATCCAGCCTCAAGGGCCAGACAGACAAACAGGGCAAACTGTCACTCAGACCACCTGCCACAGTTAGGCAAGTAGCCAAGGCATGCTGGCTGTGCGAGACTGAAAAAAAGAATAAGAGTACTGCAGTTGTGACCTTCATCAGAGGCTTCAACTTCCTGAGAATTTTGTTTAGGTTGATAGAAATATCTCAGCGTCCCTGGTGGCCTCTGTATTGTTGGAGCTACGTGAAGGGGAGGAAAATAGAAACACACATGTATCACTCATGTGCAGGACAATATAGCTGCAGCCGAGGACAGTGGATATCATATCCTCACTATTGTTTCATGGAATGTAGGGATTTTAAAGGGGCGTTCCACTAAATTCACACATAAAGGTCATTTTATTCGTCACAAGGTAGTACTCGCCCTGTTGGAGTACTTGTACAATGTTTTTTGTGCTGCTGAATTTAAAGCTGAAAATAAAATCTAGATGATGTTGTCAGGTCAAACTGAGGATGTGGAGTTTCAGGTTTGCATGAAAGTTCATGACCAATACAAGATAATACATAAATGCACGAATACATGCATAGTGTGCACTAAATCTAATAATGGAAACACTTTAAGAAGACCAATTCTGAGCTAATCTAGTCTCAGTTACTGTAGATAGTCCTGTCCTTGCACACTCTGTTTCAGGAGCCAGTGGTTAACTAACAGGGTTAATAGTTTTAACCCCTGCCCACCCTGCTCTTGAGCAAGACGTTGACCCCCAAAGTGTAAACACTGGCAGTGCTAGATATTTCAAAGCACTTTATCCTGCTAGAGTAGACTGTGTACTGTCACACTGGCTGTAGGCTGAGTATACAAAAGCATACATAAGGGACACTAGGCAACTTTTAAGAAGAATAGGCTATAAAGACTGAATATATCCCATATACATATTAAAAAACAGTTCTTTAAAGGCCCTAGTTTCTACAGCTATGGGACCATCTTTGGGTAGAGAAGCCTTTAAAGCACTCTTGAGAATATTCTATGACTTCTCTCAGAAATGTAATACTGACACCTTTAAGAAGAATGAAGAAGCAGCCAGAGGTCTGGAGCTCTAGTACATCTTTTCCACTGATGCAGTGCCAGTGGCTAAAATAGAACTCTTTAAACGCTTTAAAGACCACACTGCTACAGAAAAGCCCCACATGCTGGTCTTAAATTTGTACCCCAAAGATCAGTGGCAATCAGAAGAAATTCACGGGTGATTGCTGATCCAGTGTGCTAAGATTTCCTTTCCCATTGGAGTCACTGCAGCTTCCATGACAGTGTTTGGTTCTAAAACTCTAAAACAAGGCTGGTTCCCCAAAGGTGCCAAGGAAGAAGTCTTGAGGAAGTCTGGTCACATGACTAGGATGACTGCATCACAGAGATGCTGTCCTAAGATGTTTTGGACTCATATAGAGTTCCCAGATTCTCAGCCACCACACCATGTTTGAGGTTAGGAAAAACCTTCTCAATTCCCGGCACGGAACCCTTTGAAGTAGAAAAGCCTGGTGTATTTATTTTCAATTGTTGGCACCTGATAGAGTCCAAAGTGGCCACTTTGACATGTTTTGTCTGGATGCGCTTTAGTTTCTTATATTTTCCTCATTTTTTGGAAACCTTTTGCTCTCAGTCTCAGGTGGAGTTGTTGGACTGGCATTAAGTCTCGGGTTTTCCTGTCTGGACAGTTCTTCCCACGCCTGTTCCTAATGGTGTAATTAATTAATAATTTTGTTGATGGGTGGTGATTGTCCTTGCTGTGGTTGTCTGTAATCTCCTGTGCCTGTGTAATGCTCTTTCTCTGTGAACAAGAGAAACATGCTGCCTCCAAGTCACACATTCCTGAAGACTGTGAGCACCATCAGCCGCTTTTCTCAGCTCTGGCATGCCAGCGCAGTCACCCTCAAAGGACTAACCTCCTCTCCACCTGCTTGCCAGCTCTCCACCCATCCCCTCTCAGCAACTAGCTAACCAAGTATACCTCCTGAGTTCTGAGTAAGACACTTGAAAACTCTCACTCTTACCAGTATCCGTCTTGCTGCACTTCAATAAACATCTAAACCTGCCAGCGTCTGCTCTTGGTTGGTTGTTCAAACCAGCTTAAGACACAGTAACAGGTGAGAAATCATATTTCATTACAGAATGAGTGTGGACATTAAAGGGAGTGGTAAAGCAAATATACAGAGAGCTCATAAGGCACATCTATCTGCACAGCTGAGGCTATTAGAACATATCTGCCTAACTCTGGTTCTAATGTATACACCACAGTTCTGCAGTGAAAGACCTGCAGTCAAAACAGTAACCTGCAATACTGCAAGACTGACCTGACCTGGGAAATGTTTGCAGGTGAGACTGATCTGGAAGACTATGCCAGTTCAGTTCTGGGATGCAGACACTTTTGCGTTACAAAAAAAGGACAATAAAGCTGTACAGCAAAGCAGGAATGCAGCCTTCAGGTCAGGGTACAGAGGAGCCTACAGCTCAGCCATATTTACTTCCTCCTCTCCATCTGCTTTCACGCATTCACTCATTTAGGGATCTGAATTCAGCCTACAAGAAGTGTAGCTCCTTGATCTTCCCAGTCATTCATCTGACACCAAGAAATACCAAGCAGGATGCAAACAGGCAGACAACTGCTCCGATTTGACTGTATATCATTTTATTTTGCGTTCTCAACATTGTCACAGTACTAGTTTTACATCAATGGGTATTTTTCTACTTAGAAACAGAATGCATAATAAAATAAGAGCACTCCTCTCTTCCCTTTGACTTCAGAAGTCTGGCTGTGAGTGTGAGAAAACAGAAGCATCTCAGGAAAGACGACAGAAACGGTGTTAGCCGTGTAACAATTGGCTGTTCATCTCTAGATCCTATGATAATTCAGTCCTGTCGGAGGCAGAGAGAAGCAGTTTGATTATGTAAAGATCACAAGGGAGCAGGAATGCACCTTCAATGTAACTGTAGACACTGAATAGTAATAATAAGAATAATTAATAACAATAATTTACAGACTATTTACATATGTTACTCATTCTTTATTACCAGCTTGCCATTAAAATATTTCCTCCATGTCCAGCCCTCTTTGCTTTTACTTCAAGTCACATTAGATTCCATATTTACACTCAGCAGTACGCTGCCAGGTCTTTATACTCTACAGTGGAAATATGGGTGAAATGCATGCCGGAGGAGAATGATGCACAAACAAAAAGACACACTAGCAGGCCAAAACTCGTCTAGATGTAAACAAGCACAAGTCAGGGAAGTCGTAGCTATGCTGGAAGGTTAAGTTCTAGTCAAGCACGCCGCTTGACAGAGCAACGGTTGAAAAAACAACAACAAATGAAACCAAAAAAAGAGAGTAGAAGAAAGAAACAGTAGGCATCAATGGCATGCAGCAAAGCACCTCACATGGAATCTGGACAGGTTTCACAATAGATCAGTGCTCTGAAGGAACTGGAAGGTTGTAGGGTAATAAAAGTAACTCGGGCTCCTTTTTTGGTATCTGCCTGTACCTTTACTCTCTAATAGCCTGTTGGTGTTCGAATCCTGGTCTGAAGACAAACTTTGTGATTGGTCGGGTACAGCATTGGGTTTTAAATACAGCCCCCAGTAGATTTCATGTTAAACTGATTTCAACAACGCAATATTGGCACTTTCCTGACACTGTAGCACAGAAACTGCAGCCAACTATAAGGTGTGAAAGTTACAGGAGCCTACAGTGCACGGACACAACAAAATCTATTTTAAAGGTACTTTTTGTAAGGACATATTGCAAATTGTACACATGCGTTAATAAAACTTTCACCACCAGGAGGCAGTGGTTTTCTCAGCAGGTGTGTTGAAATGTTTACGGAGGCGTCGTTCTTTTCATTTTTTATGTTTTTTATTGTGTTGCCTTTTGCAGGCTACCATTGCAAATAGGAATGTTTTCGTAATGATTTACCTGATTTACAAGTTATAAAGTTACATTTATTTCAGCACCATCTTGTGGAACAAATGTGCATTGCATGAAAGTACGGCTGGGCCTTATTTTAACTTAACCCTGTAACGCCAAGTATATCATAATTTATACATGAGATTTTTAGACCCTTACATTATCAGTGTGATTTATTTTTTCCTGAAAAACCTGAATAAACTGCACAATAAATTTTTAAGCAATAAATTGCATAAAAATGCCAGTTGTAGCAATAAATTAAAACTCATATATGCAAATTGATATTTCACTTCTTTTTTTGTAAAAAATGAAAAGTGAGGTTGAATAAACACTCTCAAATGAATTTTCTGGCAGTTATTTCTTGGGTCAGGCTTTTCAGGGTTAATCCCATACAGAGATGACGTCGATGAAGTCATAGTATTTGGTTTTTTCCCCACATTATTTGATGGCTTCAGTTCATTTCAGAAGTTTTTTATTCTAATGGAATAGATTTTAAATACGTACCTTTAAATAAAATTTTACCTTTTCTACAAAAAAAAAAAAGATAAAGCATCTAATTGTTTTTTTTAAACATTACTAAATGCTTTACAAAATCAGTAATAAAACTTTAAGAAGCACAAGCTCTGGGTTGCCAGGTTGTAAGGTCTTGGCAAATCTACATCCTCACTGAACATTTCCAGGAAATATTGAAGCAGTTCTCATAGTTTTTGTATCTTATTTGCTTAGAGTATCACCTCAATAAGAGGCAGGTTATACTGTTTTATGTGAGAGTTAGCACATGTGGAGGGGAAACTGTGCCAAGTGTGGAACCTGCTTTGTATATCAACGAATATCACTTGAAACTGCCCTATGGACTTTGCACAAACTCTAAATTCTGCTTGCACACGTGGGAGGTTTTACTTGTGCTTTCCAAACCAGAGTGGAATCATATAAAATTGCTTATTAAACCTACTAATGTTTGGAAACTCAACAGAGCACCTTTAGCCTGTGGAAAAAATTTGAAAATTACATTTGAAAATCTATATACTGATAACATTGTGCAGCCAATCAGAAACTAAATGGCTTAAAAAGAAGGAGAACAGAGCTGTAACTGCTTGTTTCAGACAGCGCTAAACTGAGCATGTAATGGATTATTCTGAACAGTGAAAAGCATGCAAAGCTACTGCAATAAAAGCAGAGAGCTAAAAAACAGTGTAGCAAATACCATTTATAATAATCAGCCAGCTGCAGACTACGGATTCCTGGGGAAAAAAAGCTACTTTTGGCTGCTCTTTGCCAAAGCAGTTAGCGCCTCATGTTTGATGCCCGTCCTTACACAAACACCAAGGGATCTGTGTCTCTTCTCTGGGTTGAAGAGGGGACGTTTGGCTTGTTGGGTGAATGTGTAAACTACTAGACTGTTAGAGAGAAACCTTAAAAACGTGTAATTTATAGTATATCATAAAAATGTGTAATTTCCTGTAGAACTGGGTAAACATTAGGCCACAAGACACTTTCCAGAACTTGGCAACCCAAAAGTTGTCTTATAATGAATACAAAGAGCATTTCTAAGCGTATTAATCAATCAAACATTATGAAGCAAGTATAAAGTGTGGCTTTAATTGAGGGCATATATATTTAAGAATACTGATCTACTGGACACCACTTGAAAATGGTAACGTGTGTGCCGCTGACAGACAGAGAGAAAATGTGAAGATAAAAGTTTCCTTTTTAAATAATCGATTATCACTCTGATTTTCAAATGACAGAATACACAGAGCTTCCCCGTTACAGCTTTGATCAGGTCCTGCTTTAACTACAGTTGAACACTAACGATCCAGTTTAACTACTGTACTGCATGTGGATCGGGTTAAAATACAGATTTGGTTACTTATCGTCTGGAGTGACATGAACACATCGCTGACTTCGGTTAGCTGTATTTGAAGAAGTCAAAACTATTCTACCATTCTTTTTTTTTTTAAACAACTGTCAACTGTAACACTGATATAGTTTGGGAGTACACAGTTTGAAAATAGCCTCAAGATATAACGTTACATGCAGTTCTTTTCTGTGACACTCTGCATCAGTGTGAAAGGTCCAGTTCCTCCAAATCCATGTGGATACTTGCACTTCACTGAAACACTGAGAAAGAAATGCCAGAGGACGCCAGAGGGAGAAAGTAAAGGGCGAAACTAACAGAACGACCAACAGATTGAACTTGTTCTTCAACAAAAACAAACAACAACAACAACAAAAAACAGTAAATACATATTGCACTAGTTTAAAAAATGCATCTCACAGTCTTTAAGCAGATACAGACTAACTCCTGCCATTGATATCAGCTATGTAGAATGAGCGCTGCATCTGTCGCTTTCAGAAACAGAAAATATGCTCCAGGACAGCAGCCCCCCCTGCCTCCGCTCCACACACACACCACAGATACTGTGCACGGGATGACCGGGAGGTACAACCAGCCATCCCATAATATGTCAGAAAGATGATTGATATAAAACCGCTCTCCGTAATGAGTCAAGCATAAGGGCGCTGTCACCATCACAGAATGATAATTATTGATTTTTGCTCTGTGGCGTCCATCCCAGGGAAAAAACCTCAAGACAAAACAAAACAGTCAGTAACGGCACGCTCGCCGTTCCAGCAGACGCACGGGGAAACCGAAGAGGGAGAGGCCACGCTCAGCCAGCTGAGAGCTTCCACAGTGGGACATGTTTCCCTGCTGCACAGTTTCTCCCTCAGTTTCCACATGAAAAACATCCAGCGTCCTCCTCCTCCCCCTGCAGGACAGACTTGCAGAGTCCCACCAGGCTGCAGGACAGCCTTTATATATTCGTATTGTTCATTGGATTCTAAAAAAATAGTTAAAAAAATAAAAGGAGGGCAGGCAAGCAGCGAGTGCCGCTGGCTTCCTTTGCTTTCAGAGCAGGAGAGAGAGAGAGCTCCGGCCCGGAGACACGTGCAGTGGATGAGACTGTAGGTGGGCTGGAGTGCAGCAGCCCTCAACAATCTAACTTCTAGCTCAAAGGCAACCATTCACAGCAGTACTCTTGCGTCCGACTGCCTAACTAAGAAAAGCTTTGATTGGTTTCTTAACAGTGAAACTACGCCATCTATGTGCAAGTATAATACTGAGAGTTTTCATCGATGCTGTTTGTTCTGTAGTAATAACTATAATAATAACATTTGATATTATTATTTTACAAAATACTATGCACAATATACATAAAGCAATCTGTGTGACTAAATTAGTAAATGCTTTAATAATTGGCACATTTATCACTGCTAACAGAGATATCACAGTGCACTGTGAGCTACTGCTACATTAAATACTTGCACAGCCACGGCTGAGGCTGAGCTGTTGTCTTCGTGTCTGTTCAGCCAAACCGTCTTGACAACGTTTAAAGTTACTGTGTGAAGATTAATATGTACTTCTTGTGTAAAATACTAGTAAGCGAGTTCCGGTAGTTTACTGAGAAACAAACAGTAGTTGTGGTCTTTGTGCATGCTCTTGTCTGTTGCTCCTGAAGCGGGTAGACATGTCTTATGTCCTGAAACAAAATGACAGAAGTGGCTCTAAAAGAAAGGAAAAAAATCTGAAGGAGGCACAACGGGATCTCGTCTGGCTTCGTAGCCCCAGACCGGCGATGCACAGTGCCACCATCATGTCAGCCCAGGAGGAAAAAGTTCAGCTGCAGGGTCCAGAGAGGACGCCCTGCCCCTCACACCACTGTGCTGATGCCGCTGTGCTTGGGCTTGGTGCTGCTGGGTCCCTGGGAGGATGGTGGCGGCGCGCCGTGGTGGTGGGGAGGGCCGTGAGTGGGGTGGGTGGAGGAGTGCGGTGGGTGGCTCCCATGCCCATGGGGCCCGTGAGGATGAGCCGGGTACGGCTGCTGTTGGCTGTGAGACGGGGGAGGGTGGTACTGGTGCGGTGGGTGCTGCAAGTGGGCCGGCGGGTGGTAGTGGTGATGGTGGTGATAAGGGGGTGGGTTCTGGGTCATGTGGCAGAACTGGGCGTGGTGCGGGTGCATGGGCACTGGTCCTTCCGTCTCCACGCGGGCCGTGTGGTGCAGGTTGGCTGGGTGCGGGGTGTGGGAGATGAGAGTAGGGTGCAGCTGGGGCTGAGGGGTGGGGCTTGGCGACTTCACACGCCTGGTGCCGAACAACGATCCGAGCAACGAGGAAGAGTTGGGCAGGGACTGGGCGCTGTGACGGGATGGGCAGTCTCGGCTGGACGGGGCTCTCCGCCGCATGTGAGGACTGCTAATGATGGACCCCTGCAAGAGAGAAGGCTGTCAGATCACACAGACAATCACGAGATCCACAGCAGACAAACGCACACCTGCACTTTCGTATGCTCTGCAGCGTGCACAGCCTCGCTCAATTCTTTTCACAGCGGCACCGACCACATGACCAGCTACAGCTGATCTCAAATCTCCCATGATTGCTTGTGCTGCCTTGTGGAAAAGCATCTCCATTTCCTTTTCCAGTTCACTGCCTTTGTTTGTCTATCCATGCTAACATCTCACGCTCCACTCTCCCTAAATGGTCTGGAGGCTCAGCTTGCCGAGCCTGTCAGAGCCTGCAGTGTCTGCGCTGTCATGAGTAGACACACAGCTTGTACGTCTTCAGCTCTGACAGCAGATGCTTTTGTGAGTTTTCATCACTCCTACCTCTGGTTTCTGAGCTCTCTAAATACATGTAAAATCACTTATGGATCTGTGGACAACAATCTGACACTGCAGACCTGAATAAGGTTTTTTGCCATTTGCATGCAGCTCATACTTTTAGATTTACTGTCTTTAACTTAAAACAGAAATTTCCCCCAAGCCTGGTGAAGAAGTAATTTGTACATTTTCTTTACATTTTCATAGCACAAAACACACAATAAACGATAAATATAACATAAGATAAATACAACACAGTCTAACCAAAATTAATAAAGCCATGCATAAAGTGCACAATGAACTTATAATAGATGATCTTCAAAATCCAAAAATTCAGCCTATTTAATTATGATCTATATGTGTGTTTTTATACATGAATACTGCTAAATTAACAGAGTTGCATAATATTCTGAATGATTTGCGATGGTGTCAGCGTGCTTTGAAGGTAGTGCATTTTATTTAAATGACAAGGAAGGGTAGTTGTGAACTGTTTTTAAAAGTTAAACACTTTGAGCTGGAACTAATTGACTTGTGATGTTGGTTTATAGTGCTGAAGGAATTTAAATCAATCTATTTATACGGCGTCAAATCACAACAACAGTCACCTCAAAGTATGATATAATGTAGGGTAAAGACTGCAAAAATACAGAGAAAACTCCAATAATCAGATGACCCCTATGTGGAAGCCCTTGGTGACAGTGGGAAGGAAAAACTCCCTTTTAACAGGAAGAAACCCCCAGTACAGCTTGGGGGAGAAGGGATGGAGTAGGTTCAAAGTAAATGTGTTTTAAATGTGTTTTAAAGCCTTTAATATTTCTGTCTTCTGTTCTACAACATAAAATACATTTAAAAAAAATAGTAACGTAGCGATCATGCTTCAGTCCCAGTGATTCTGAATCTAGTCTGAAGTTTTTCAGAGATGGAGAAATAGTAAGTTGCGGTATCTCTCCATGGGACTTGTGTAGTAATAGTTAGATTCAAGCTATCATTGAAGTAAACTAAAAATGTATGCTAGTCTCAAATCATTAAATCAAGTTAACTGTCAGCCATATATAAAACAGACCAGGTCATGTTCTCATTACTTTATAATTTACAGTATCATTTTTTTATTTTTGAATTACTCATCTGAATCTGCTAACATAAGTTATCAATGCAAACAATAGGGTAAAGACTTCCATATTATCCTGTAATACAAAGGTAATGCAGAACACTGGACTGGAGCACAAACTGGAGGAAGTTCAGAACAGTCCCACTCTGAGTAGGTACAACATATCATACTCTATGTTGGATAAGTGCAACAGTGAAAAAGGAAAGGACAGGACTTTCTTGTTGATGTCAGAGGTCTGTAAAAGAAACTTCAAACTGTGTCAGCATGCAGTAGAACTGTCAGGATCATCCTGAGTGATCAAAAAAAGGACAACATTCGGGTAATGGCTAAAAACTGTTCCCACTACAAAAGCCAAGATAACTCAAACGTAAGAGCCGATCATCAACGGAGCTGTCAGGACTTTATTAGTCGTGCCATGCTGTGTACGTGAAGGGTTAACATGCTAGATGCAACATCATTCCCGTTCTACTCAAAACATGCACAGCAGCCAATATGCTCACGACTAAAACACAAACACTCAAAAAAAGAGAGAAAAACACTATAAAGAAACAATGAAACAGAAACTTGTGATCACAGTGAGCAACGTAAAGTCGGAGGACAGCTCAGCATCAGTTGATCCAAACTTACTTCCATATTGCTGTCTAGTGATCCTGCACTGCTGCGTCTCCCACGCTTGCCTGCCCAGAACATGTAACATGACAGATAAGACATGCCTGGTTAAAATATGGAGGTGCACATATTTCTTGTCTGCGACGGCAGGATGCTAACACGCTAAAGTGGTACACGGCTAGCTGGTGGCAGACTAGCGTGGCAGAGGGAGGCGAATAAGAACTAAAGGAAATGGGAAAGGAACAAGACACTGCTCCGAAACAAGGTCAGAGATAAATCTGTGCAGTCAACTTGAGTCACTGCTGGCAGGAAACCTTCCCATCAGCAAAACAACTGATCTGACTGCAAGAAAATGATGCTCATGTCCATTAAGATGAAAGACTCCCAAGGGACAGTTCTAAAAAAGACTGGGTGAAATCAGGGGCTAAAATATGCAATTATAAGCAATATTCAGTGTTTTAAACTCAATGTCACTAACTAAGGAATGTCAGTGAATGTTACTGACTCAGGCTGATGGTCTAAAATTCGCAAAGGAACTATTACACCCACAAAACTGTGGCTCTCCTCATAACTGGTACTTGTAGATGTGTAGAGCTCCCCTTTAAAGATAGAGAAAGTTCCCCGAGAACATCTAGGCTTCCGAAATCCAGATATTGATCAGGCTTTTAAAGGCTGTCCCCTCATTTACCAAAAAGACACACTGATAAAAAACGACAGCTCACTTCAGTCTTCGAGGTTGCTTCCTCACTTTGAGGTCATTGAGTGTGCTTGTGCAGAGCCGACTGTCTACACCCCGCCTGAATGGTAACATTAATTCCTCTTACTGCTAAGACTCTCAAATTGATCGCACTGACCTACATAGCACTGCCTCCTCCCCCATGCGATGCAGGATTATTAGTTGATAGCCTCTGGTAAATTATACGTAGGCCCATTAGCAAACACACCCATCTCTATCTCCTTGCTTCACTGGCTCAGACACTCTGTACCGGCAGGATGGCCGCCATGCCGTATTCCAAGTTTCTAAATCGATTAACATCCAGAAGGAGTAAACAGTGTCATGCCAGCATCTAGCACAGGTACACAATCTACTCAGCCTAGATGAGGGATGAGACAGCATGTTACTATGGCAACCCCTGACTTTACCTGCATCTGAGAGATCGCGTAGGGAGCTGCTGAGGGCGCTTCTCTTCAGACCTTCACCGATGGCATAGCTGTCGTCGAGGCTTGCTCGGCTCAGGTTTCCGTTTCCTGCATCCTTCTTTAACCCGGAGCTCTGGGACATGCTAGGCCTCACCACGCCCTTCTGTTTTTCCAGCTCAGCTGTGCAAGGAGAAAATACATATGTGCCATATACTCCTGGCTTCCACATATTTTCTACTGATGCGAGACAGCTGCTGATATCGTCTATAAAAAAATGGGAACAATTTACTCACATTCTATCCGGTACTTCTCCATCTCTTGGACTTCTGCAATAGATTCTCGCAAATCATCAGTGAACTTTTTGCGGTCCTGAGGATTGGGTGCATTGAAGTTGATGAGGACTTTGATATCAGCTCCAGGAATGGCTGAAGTCAGGCGAACGCCATTGGGATAGTCTAAAGAATGATGAAAATAACATTTCAGACATTATACTATTGAAGTCTATTAGAGTTAGGACTGATGTTACCAGTAGGACATAATAGGATCTGAAACCAGCTGCGGGATATCAGAACTACCATCAGAGACAACAGATTTAGGATATTAAAGTATGTGTATGTGGAGTATGTGACTTGGATTATAGATATAATTCAAAGTTTCCATGATGGCAAGCTCTGAGGTTGGCTGTTATCCATCAAAAAGGAACTTTCCAATAGACTTTCCCATTGGGATTTCTGTTAAAGGAACCATGTTCTGACTTAAGTTTAAGTGCGAGAGTTTAACCTTCAAACAGTCCTTGTTTAGGAGGTTCTGTTGATGGAACATTTGGGATCTTTGACTTTGTTCATTTGTATTCTTGTATTTTCCCACTAGTGTCCATTGGCCATTTATAAGAACCTGCAACTGCAAACAGTTATTTTTTGTGCCCGCTTAGCTTTGAAAAGTCATGGAGCTACAGAGGAAGTCCTGAACGGTCTAGGAAGTTTTTGCATAGAAAGGCATCAAACCGGATTTTCAAGCATGACTTTTGTTGGTGCTATATAAATAAAAACGAATCAAATGAAATGAAATTTGACATAACAGCCTACAATGAGAAAGTCAGCTTTAACATTCGTAATAATAATTTAAAAAGATGCAGTTTAAAAGTAATAGTTTCTTAAAATGTCTGCTAATCAATTTGCGTTATGAGATCAGACCAAAAACAGGGCTAAAGAAACTTGTGGTTCTCTAAATAGTTCCCTAACATTAGTTCCTAGAACTAAGGGGTCTGGGGACTCTCAGTGGACACACATCTATAACACAGTGAGTGCTTCATGCAAATACTACTTACACTGATTCTCAAAGAGGAGGACTTGCATGCCATAAAGAGAGAAGGACTGTCGAAAGCTGTATGTCACAGAATTCTTTTTCTTCTGGAAGATTTTTGTAACCTGTGAAAAAAGCAAAGCACACACTCTTTTTAAGACTCTTTCACTCTAAAACAGAGTTTGTTCTCTTTTTACTGAAAGTAACATCTGCCGTACCACTAGCAAGTCATTGAAAAGGAAGATCTCCCTTTGGTGCAGGCCCAACTTTTGAGGTTTGTTGGGGTCGGGCACTTCAAAAAGTCTGCAGTAACAGACCAGTCTCCGGTGGGGTAGAGATAGTACCTGCACAATACAATACAGTATAATTTCTTATTCTGTCTCTTGGTGCTTCACAGAGAGCTTTCAAACATGCTGCTTCAAACTTTATGCCTCATACAGCCTTGAGGAATAACAGAAAAATCCCACTCAGTGCTAATATGAAAATAATTGAAAGGAAATACTTACACAGCCAAGACCATGATGTAAAGAGCCAATCTAAGGAGTAAGAAATCAAACAAAACACATTTCAGAGCTTGAGGGACACATGTGAAAATGTATGCAACAAGAATGATAAGAAGTTTCAAGCAATGTTTAAGACCAAATTAAAAACCAAAACAGTTTTACGGATGA
The DNA here is from genome assembly GCF_900408965.1 of Simochromis diagramma. Taxonomy (NCBI): domain Eukaryota; kingdom Metazoa; phylum Chordata; class Actinopteri; order Cichliformes; family Cichlidae; genus Simochromis; species Simochromis diagramma. Next base: position 1,836,249 of record NW_024387279.1, on the reverse strand, counting down.
CAGAACCACGCTGCCAGAGTCCTTCACTTTCCTCTTTTCCGACTCCGTCCCCCATAATGGTCATGACATCATAAGGATCATCTCTCAGGTATCGACCCACAGAAGGAGTAGTTTTCAAATAAACGGCTTCAAGATCATTATGAGTGAGGCTGTTTATCTCATTTTTACACAGCTTGTTAGCTCAGACTTTTCTTGTGGTTGGTACTCAGGGCAAACAACATACTGCAGTAATTCACAATGGTATAGTAGCCCTGAAGAGTCACACGGTGAAGAAAGCTGGCCATGAATTAACCATCACACTATAGCAGTTCAGAGGCACACTGGGTAATTTAGTGTTTTAATGCTCCTGCTTGGATTCAGCTCTTGAGTGGAGGTTTTTAAAAGAAAAGGAGTTACACTTCACATGTAGCTGTCCAAGGTCAAACTCCAACTTACTGGCTTTTTTCCAACGATTAGCTTTTCCACTTTCTGAACCTGGGAAACGTGGTCTTCATTAGTCTTGAGCTCCCGCTTGCGAATCCGTTCGTATATCCCTACGAGCATCTCTCGGGGGATGTCCTCCCCATCATCGACTCCTGCCGGGGGATAAGAGGAAAAGAGAAATAGAGAAAAAAAGAGGGATTAATGATTAAATTGCAGATTTATGCAAGCCAAACCTCTAAATATACTTACTTGCTGCATTGCTTATGTATCTCAAAATACATACAGAAATGTCCTTCAAAGCTCTTTGTGGACAAGTATTTTCTCCTCCATTCAATACTGTACTTTAATTACAGACACTTCAATAGGCAGAAAAATTATTCAGTCATGCCATAAAGCCATTTCCTAATACCCTCAAAATCTGTTGAGGACAACTAAAAAGTACTTCGCTTCGACAGGAAAGCTTTCTTGGCCATGACTTCCAAAAAAATAAATACCTTATTGACATAGCCATTAATCAAGGCAATGTGCATGCACAAAACTCAATTTTAAGATGAATATTTATCCTCAGAGAAACAGTAATGTGTCAGGGGAATACTGGTTTTGTGACAGAAAGTCGGATGTGGTGCAGTGAGGGAGAACAAAGTACCTCTAAGGTTCTTAACAAAGTCCTCCAGCTTCATCTTCCTCTCAGGCTTGACGTTGGGGCTGTACATGTCAGTGTTGAGGAGGATGATTGCAAAGGCAAGGATGAAGATGGTGTCGGGGTTCCTGAATTGTCGCACCACACCGGGGTTGCAGATGCAGTAACGCTGGCTGGGAAGGATATGTAAGGGGCAGAAACTGAATGCAAAAATCATTGTTCTGATAAAAACAATATGTGTGTAAATTAATATTTGGGCCATTAATCCACCTATATTTACCCCTAACAGACAAAAGCAAAACTATTTACTTTAATAGCACAACTGTGCTATTAAAGTGCAGCCATTGCTAACTTTAGCTAGATAAACTAATATATTAACAGAGCTATTGTATGTATTATAAGAATTTACTATGATGTCTTTACATAGTCTACATCTAAATATAAGCATTACATTAAATGCATCAGTACTGACTAACGTACAGTAGGTGACAATATGCTAAAATTAGCACGCTAGACTAATTAGCTCATTTAGACTACCCAAAGACTTGAGACCTGAGCCAGTTTCTAAAAATGACCTTAATGCTACTGAAATAACAACTAATATTACATCAATTTCACTTTGACTTATGTTAGATGCATTCTGGAAAGTTACAATGCAATGTTTTGCTTGAACATGGGAGCTAGTTGATAAGAAGGCATCAGTAAGACAACTTACTGGCAAAGTAAAGGTGTAAGCTTCCCTGTAAGCGATTAGTTCGGGGCATAGGTATCAATGCTTCACCTGATATTAATATTGAGCTCTCTGCTATCTGTTCTGCAGTCAAAGAAATAATGTGCAAGTACAGTAACATCTGTCAATACAGGCTCCATGTATTACACGGGCAATTTCTGAACCACCACAAAGGGAGCTTGTACTCATATCTGGATATGGCTGCAGGTGAGCACCAGATGAGCAGTCATCACTATCTCTCCTGTAACTGTGCTGTTTACTGAGGCCGAAATGTCCTTGCTCACTGCTGATCGAAGCGAATTCTCTATGCACACGAGGGCACCTTTTCTGCTGGAAGTTTTGGAAAAGTAAATGAGGCACAAACAACATCTATCAGCAGCCCTGAGGGAGGTATTCCTTCACTCTTTGAACTAATTTTCTCTAAATCATTTTCTACAATGCCTTGGTCGAACAAAAGTCTGGATTTGAAATGGCTTTGCACCGCTCTATTGCTTTCTGCTCGCGACCGTTACATTTAGACTTTTTGGTGTCACCTTTGTTTTAGAGGATAATGGTGTTGTTGAAATGGAGCAAAGCTGGTTTGTGCTATCCATTAATCATACACGCTATATTGGTGGTAAATACTAGACACGGCAATGAACCCCATAATGACCATCCTGTCACATAATCAGTTAGTCTAAATTGATGTATGACCCTATTTGCAAAAACATCATTTTACACCTCCTTTCTACAGAAAGGCACATGAAGTGGTTTAGATTTAAGCTACCTACATTGGTTTGGGAACTAAAGCCATGGTTTTGCACCCAACTTTTAAAAGCATGCCTTACCTGAAGGCCTCTATCAGTCGCTCTACCTTCTGTGCTTCCCCTTGGACTCTGATGTGTGCCTGGAATTTCCTGAGCGCTTCATCCAGCTCCATAGCTGAGAAGTCCATTTCATCCACTACGCAGCTGGTGAAAAACACACGAGTTCACAGTGAGCAGGAAGTTTGGGAGTGTAACAAGCACCTGCCAGTTCAACTGAGAATATTTTAGAAGTTGTTGGGGTTTTTTTTGGCCACGTAGGTGAAGAACAGTTGCAGAAGTTTAAGATTAAGGATGACTACAAACTTGGCTGTTGTCAGTGAGTAAGCTGATCTGCTGTTGATTTTTCAGATTATATGCAGGACATGAAAGGGAGCAAGAGTTTTTCTGCTCACTTGACACTTACTTAAGTAAAGGAAATGTTCATTTCTTCCTCTGCTGAGAAGAGGATTGTGACTCAGCACTCCGGAGCAGTGATACCTTGCATGTCTAGATTTATAGACATTTTCTCAAGGAGCCCTTTAGTTATGCCTGTCAAACTGACACCAGCGGACCTTTTCTGGCCTTATCCTCCAATGAATCTCAATAGGCTCTGACAGAGCCGGTGTATTTCAAGTGGGTCTAAGATAAGTCTGTGCAATCTAAAGCACGAGGCACTATTGGAATGATACAAAGGAGTGGAGAGTAGACAATCTATACGACTGCTCTCTCATATCAAAAAACCTGCAAACTATAAAGAGGATCTGTATGTTTATCTGAGCATCATGGCAATTTCCTGAGTGGATTCCATTTCTGCTTATTTCCTGCATGTAACTTGAGTCATTATATAGTCCTTAGACAGTGTGAATGAGGGTAAATTACAAACTGCCAACCTTATGTGCAACTAAATGATGATTTATATTTATGTTCCCAGGAGGCAAATAAACTAACATTTTGTGCACTGGCATAGTTGGCAACTTAAATCAAAAGCCTGAAATGATTCATCCTCAAATACAAATATTCCAAAAGAGTACACCGGCATGATCTACTGCAGACTCACTCGAGGACATCCCGGTTGAACTGTTTCTGCCGATTACCCAGGAACTCGCCAATCATCTGCCTACTCAAGCCTTTCCTCTGGAGCAGGAAGTGGGCCACACCCACCGGAGTGTCTGGAACAAAGTTTCGCTCTATCAGATACTGAATGCCTTTTTCTGGCTTCCTAGAGACACAGGAAAGAGTAGAGAAAGAGAGACCAAAAAAGAAAGAGGCAAAATGAGAGTGGGTGAGGACACATTCCAAATCTGTGATTATCCCATTGCGCTCCTAACCCGGCCAAATGTGTGTCGCATGAGGGACAGGACGTAGGGAAGCCAGGAGAGAGTTACAACTCTCTACGGTGTTGATCACAAATGATTAAAAGGCATTTTATAGCGGGCTCAGAAAGAAACCAAATCCACAATCAGCAATGATTAAACAGATTCAGCCGGGCTCAAACGAACTGGAGCAGAATGAGTTTGAAGCTTGCTTGCACTTTACGCAGAACAGGCAGAGATAGTTCTTGTTCCAAACAACTTCATTGCATTTTAATGTGAGGTTCATTTCGAGTTTCTAAGACAAAACAAACAAAAAAAATCCCATTTTGTAAGTCATGTGAAATGAACTGCATCGAATTTGAACAAGCCAAAGAGTGTGAATGTATCATGTGTTAAGTGACGTTCTATCGTGTGGACGTACTTGTTGAAGAGATTTAGGCCAATGCGGTAATGCCTCTTGCGAATGATGTCATTGCTGAATGCAGGTGAGTCCCAGCTGTTGCGAGTTTCTTTGTGGTACGTCTGCTTGCTGAGCGTCTGCTCACGCAGGCTGTCCCTGGACGAGGATTCAGAACTACAATTGATGGTATCGTTGGAGTTCGATGTGCTGTTGATGCTGTCATTGTCGCCATCTGAGAAATCCGACTCTGACTTGCTCTGCCGGTTTGCTGTACCATTGATTGCCAGATGGGCCTCCAGCTGTCGCGATCGATGTCGGGAAGTGTCTTCTTCTCTGGAAGGCCCTCGAGGTGGCAGGCTGTGGCTGACTTGTTTAGGGCTACTCTGCTGGTTGCTGATGCTTCGTTCGTAGGCATTCTGTCTCTTTAAAGAGCTGCGGTCAGAACGATCACTCAGCTCCACTGAGCTATCACTGGGAGGCTCTATGGTCAATAAGGGTAGGTGATCTACCCGTAGACGTTGCTCTTGGCATTCCAAGGAGGGTGTACTGCGGCAGCTGGTATCGGTGTCCCCTTTTTCATCCTTATGAGCAAGAGACCAATAATCTTGTGAGGAGTTGAGCGAACGCTGGCGCAAGTCTGATTCTGTGCTTGAGGGCCGGTCTACAGACTGAGAAAGAGGGAGGGGTGGTGATAACTCCTCTTCGTCGATGTACAGGGTGACATCGCTGTAAGACGCCGTCATCTCATCGAGTTTACGGTGTTCTGAGGCGCTGTGGGAGGGTTTCACCTGACAGGTGACCTCTCTGTCCATATCCTGGAGGCCTCTCCCTGGCTCTGACTGACTGTCTTCACCATGTAGGCTGCGGCAGTTCAGAGCATCATCTATGGACTCGGCTAGAGATTTCACCTGCCTTGAAAAGGCATCTTCTAGTTCTGTGATTGCATCTGTGAAGTCGCTCTGTGTGGTGGGGGTCTTGGCCTGCACACCCATCTCCCCGCCATGGTCTGACTGCCTTAGTGCACCAATTTTAGTGCCATCATCTGTTAGAGAGACCTGCTTTCCCTCGAAGTAGGAGCTATGGACTTTTTCAGGTCCTTCAAAGGAAAACTGCATTCTCATATTGGATAGGACGATCCGTCTGGACATACGGTTCTCAGACATAGAGCTTCTAAGACGCTCAAAGTTTTTGTTCATCTGGTATTGGCGGAAAGCTGTCTGTATGGTGCGGGCAGCATGCCGGGTTATGAAACGCCCACCATATTTGCGCTCTAGCATCTCCACCTGTAGGGAAAGGAGGGGAATTTGAGAGAAATGAAAACGTATTGGAAACATGGGAACACTTTCCTCAATAGTCCCTTTAGACGTGTTCTTACGAGACTTGAGACTTGCAAAAGCATCCTACAATGGTACAACTGAAGCAAAAAACAAAAAACTAAACAAAAATAAGAAAACCCAGAAAGCTAAATTCCTGAGCTCTCTGGCAAAAGATATTTGTCTGACACACAAAAAACATCGTTATGATAAAGATGGTTCATCTATGATCACACAGTGTAATTAAAGAGACGTGACCACATTATTTTTAAGAGATGCTAACACCAATAACTAAACAAGCTTTGTTCACTGAATGAAGCCTTGGGAGTAACAGCTGAAAGCTCTGAAAAAACTAGCAAGGATTCTAATCCTTCTGTCCAAAACAACAAAATGTGTGTCTGTACGCCACAGCCTGTAAGCACAATAGGTACAGGTGGCTTGTTTTATGAGAAACAGTACATTTTCTAACTGTATGACCACTTTAGTTCATTAACATAAATGTAAGATAACCAGAAACTGCTTTTTTCTCTGAAACTGAAAAGAACAAATCCTACTGAATCATTGCAGTGCTTGAGAGAAACAGTATCCTGTCTTGTATTCTGTATATGACTATACTGAAAAGTCTCAAACTATATGCCTCTAATTAGAATAATGTCAGGGCTGAATTGCATTGTCCCCCTCTCATTCCTGTACCGCTTACACTGACCTGGTTTCCACCTATGGACTCATAGGGGTAAAAAATGACACTAAATCTATACCACTTCTGTATGGGACGGCCAAGGAGGCGAGTGGGTTTATACTTGCCACAAATGGAACATGACAGGAAGTTTCAATGCAAGAGGTTAAGCAGTGACAAAAGGATTAAGCGGTGATATCATTTCCTATCGATAATGTATTACTAATATAGATGTCATACAGATGCTATTTATTATTGAAACACTATTATTTTGAAACAATGACAGTTTGACGTGTCATGTGATAAATAACTCAGAAGAGCATTTAGCTACATTTGACAGTGTGCTTAGTAACTCTGGTCTTTCTGGTTCATTCTAAGTTCTTAGTGCTTTCCTGTGGGCTTCAGATATGTGAAACTATAGAAGTAATAAATAAATGCAAACAGACTCTAGATACTCTATATAAACAAACTATGCTGTGAGTCTGTTTGGTTGGCACACAACCAGAGCTAAGGAGGGAATGATGCTCTCTACTGGGGTCACCAAAGTCACTAGATGATCTTTTATGTAGTTCTTCTAAAGGCCATGCACATATTTTCCTGTCATGTCCTTATACAAGAGTCTCAAATTCTACTCAGCAACACACTTTAATGCCTAGTTGCCTGCTTTTTCTTTGGGCTTGCTTACAGATAATACGCTGTATGGTTTCCACTACCCATAGTCCTCTCCATGTTGTGGTCAAGCCACAACCTCTGAGGCTGAACAATGTCAATTTTAAAATGCCAAAAACTTCAGTTCCTCTAATGAGTACCTGAGGATGGTAGCAAATCTCAATATACGCTCAACTTACTCCTATTTAAGTCACTGAACAGGACCCTTTGACTGTGTTGATGCCTAATTTTGCTGCTAATTAAGTTATTGGTGTCCTCTGGAAAAAATGGAGGGATTCACTGTCATGTGGACCCTTAGTACTTGGCTGAAGACCAAGCAAACCATCCATGCCTACTACTGCTGGAAAAAGAAATGACTCTGACTATGAATTTTTTATGTGTTGAAAGCCTTTAACAGTCTGCACGGCCCTAAATACACATTACAAACTAACTGGACTTCCAAACTAGAAGGACTTGATGCACCACATCAGATATCATGGGGTGTAAAGCTAATAGATAATGGTGGGCAGCAAACTAATGAAAACATTATAAGAATACAATACAACAGGTTGCAATTTTTTTTAATGTTGACAGAAGTTTTGTTTTTATACTTTCAGAATGAATCAGTCAGAAAGTGAAAAATGGAAAAACCTTGGCAAGGAACTGCAGTTTTGGCTAATAATTCTCCTTTGATGTGCCACGAAAAACTAGGATCTACTACACATCTGCTCATAATGCCTGTGTGTTCAAGCTACTCATTACTCTAAGTTTTAACAAATGTAAGTTAGTGTGGCCCTTTCCTGTCTCACCTGCTTGTCCTGTAGGTCAGATGAGAGCTCATAGCTCTCTGACAGTGAGCGGGAGCGCTTGATTGCCTCCTCTTCTGCTTGCTTGCGGAGGATGGACTGAGAGTGCTGAAGCTTGGGCCGTCTGGGCCGTGGGTGGCCTGGCAGCAAGATGTGCCCGTAGAGCTGACTGTCCAGGTGGTCGGGGCCGAGCCCGCCGCTGTGGGTCACTGGGACACAACTGTAGCCACCACTAGGGTCCACAGAAGCTCCCACTTCAGTTCCTGGAGCATCACCTTCCACACTGCGGCACACAAACACACAGAGAGCACGCCAAGTTAGTCTGCTTAGTCATTTTCCTGAGTGCACACACTCCCTTGTGTGTGTCAGCACAGAGCACGTGACAGATGGAAAAAGTGAACTTTGATACTGCTGGCAGGGTATAAATGCGAGCGAGTGAATTTATAGCAGCAGTCAGTGTGCAGCCTGTCGTCTTTACACATTCTCTTTACAGAGCAGGAAAAACCTCAGGCTATCCCAAGCAGCCGTACGAGCGAGGCACTATGTCTTAATTAAAACAAATGAAATGACTGTGAATAAAAGCTGACTGTTAAAGACACACTTTAACTCCACCGATGCTGAAATTAACACAACATTATCAGAAACCCAATCTTACTATAAACAAAGGGGCACCATGTCAGAACTGATTAAAGCATGTGAAGTAGTGCCTTGAATATTGAGATCAATACAGACCTTTGTTCTCTCACAGAAGTTCAAACATCAGTTTGGATAAACTGGCAATGACCGACCGGCTCGTTCCAGACTATAGATCTGTTCTCCCAGCATACAGCTGGTCTCCACACATCTTACACTGTTGTGATTTCCTACCGTATATTTGGTTCTCAAAGACAGCTCCATAAGTATTCCTGTAAAGAATCAAAGATTCTGCCTTACAGGACTGATCTGACTGCTTTTTGAATGTTTGACGTAGTGAGATCTTCCTCTCCACTGACAAATGTTTGATTTAAGAAACTTTTTCTTTGTACAAGACTGGATGTCAATGTAAGGACATTAAATGCTTATGAGACTGCAGATAAACATTTTAGTCAAAAGTGTGAAATTCCATGAAAAAGGAAGGAAGCTGAAATGAGGATTGCTGACGATAGAAAAAAAAAAGAGATGGCAACTGAATCTATCATGAATCAAAGTGAATCTGCACTTCCTCCCTCCCAATAGTTGCAAATCATTTTTTGCTCATTTACGGCTTATACTATCCACTGCTATCTACACACTTAAAACACAAAGTATAGAGTTGCAGGTGACAGCAGCGTGTCGGTCATACAGCTGGACAGCTGTGTGGCTCACTTTAAAGTTGCTATCGGCAGGCTTCCTTTTACTTCTCTTTTTACTTCTTCATTTTGAAATAAATGTTCATTTCACCATGTAGTGGCTATAATAATGAGAACATGCGTGTTCCCTATCAGTCACACATTTACTATGCAATTCTGTTTATCACCTTGTATGATGATGATGGCTACCAAAACAGGAAGAGCATATCTACTGGGAACTTACCATAAGGAGCTGAAATACTAATGGCAGAGACAAAATTAAAGGAAACCTGTTAGCCTAATACAGGTGTTTAAAAAAGACGTTTGTCTAGCTTTGATGGGTATTCTAATGACTTACAGCTGGGAGACATGAATTTAGGTCCACGACATGAAACATCCTTTAAACTCTACATCCTTTAAACAAGCATTACTACTTAAGCATTACTGCAACTACTAAAGGTTCATTAGCTTGCATGCCCCTTTGCAATCCCCCTCCACCCCAGCTCCTCCTTTCATGCCATCATGTCACTGATTCCTGCTCTGTTCTGCACTGGGTCTTGCTGATGCTCTTACTCCATGGTGTTCCATGTATGCACATGTGTGGAGGTCCCAGAACAGAGCTACACAGCCAAATATAAATGACAGCAGATGAAATAGCTGCCTCTCTTTAAATGCCGTGGTTTTGATTGAACTGCAAATACAGTCCAACAAAAGGTGACTGCTGATATGTTCACAGTGGACTGTTTGTCATGCATGCAGTTGGTTTGCTTTCTGCACATGCCATTTTCCCGTGAATGTAGTCATGGAATTATTTGTTGCAAAAACAACAAGAAGGAGATCACACTGAAGCAATTGGTGAACACCTCAGGTTGGTGGCCTCTTAATATGCAGTGAGGTGGGGATAATAATCATGGTGCACAACTACATTTGTATCTTTTGTTGTAGTTCTCACATATGAGTTTGAGTTGCTCTTCAGTACTAATCATTTAGACAGCAACCACTGGAGACAGCTTAGCTGAAATTTTGTGTCTACATTGTTTTGTGAAAGATATCAATCAACACTACAAGAACAGGTATAATATAGTACAACTCCAATTGCTACTTCCTATTCGTGCATGCTGTCAACTGCAGTCGAGCTCACTTCTAAATTAGGCAGAACACTACATTAAATTGCTAATCAACAAAAAAAAAGACAAGCCTATCATTAAGGCTGGCTGCAAACCCCTCTGTTCACCACCACCATCTAAGAATGGGTAAAACCACCACATGTGGTATATATCATGACTTTTTTTTTGGTTTATTTGGTGAGGTCTCACTTTGGGGAGGCCTGAAAAATAGATTAGCCTAGAGCGTGGCCTCTGACCATTGATGTGTTTTGGCTCAAGTGGGGTACTTAAAGGACAGCCCAGCTGCTTATACAAAGTGTGTAGGCATATTTCTGTATGTGGAGAACTGCTGTTTAAGAAACTCTGTGGTATCAGTGCAGAAGAATGGGATGCAACATTTGTTCACCAATTCTTGATATTTTGTAACATGCATCCATGGTTGTTACTCTTCATCTGCATCTCCTAAACAATTATTTCTGCATGACAGACTCTCTTTTTCGGCCCTCAGGAAGCAAATTTACAAGTCCACCAGCAACCAGCAACCAGGCTGAGACATCACACAAATCAGAAAGTTTCCAATAGCTTCATGTGCAATCGTGATTTGTAAAAGATCACACCAACTACTGCACTGGCATGAGGAGTGAGACATCCAGAAACACTTAGCAGATATGCTTTTCATTATCAATTCATTTCACATAGCAGTACACAACGGCAATGTCAGAAAAAACAAGACATCCATGTTGCAGGATGTTGGCCTATTGTTGGCTGTGTACCATCTGACCTGAACAGTCAGTCAGAGACAGAAATGTGTCAGTGCTTCATCAAGCCAGGACGTGATGGGGTCTGACTTTAAAAACAATGCATAATCAGTTTGACCAGATTTCAGCAGTTTTCTCTTAAAACAAAAATGTTCCTTTTGTCATCAGTGTGATGGGTGAGGTGGAAAGGCTCATCTCTGTGGGAGAATGTGTCAAAATTAGATAATAAAGGGTGAAGTAAAAGTTTGAACAGGAAAGAGATTTGACATCCAGGATAGGGTCAAAGCGGTAGACTAATGATTCCTGTCATCATTCTGAAGAGGATGATATTTAAATGGGCCTACATTCACATAAGTTAGACTTCTGCTGAGAAATATGACATATCAAAGCAAAACAGCTACATTTTTTATTGGTGGTGTTCTGAGATAAATCTGAAAAATGATTCATTTGTTCAGATGCTCTAAAGAACCAAATGTGTGTTCATCTCCACACTGGGAGGTGTCCGCTCTACTCTGACCCACACAATCTGAGAAGTCCATTTCTAACATTTGTTTGTGCAATTATATTCTTTCAGTCTAGTCTTTGGACAAGTCCCAATTTGGTTCCAATAATGCTTCGCTGACATGGAAACCTTTCTACTCCTGTCCTTGCATGGTAGTATGGAGTTTAAACAACTCTGAAAAACAGCTGTGGTGTAACTTCTCCTGAAACCACAAACTACTGTGTTCCTGTTTTGCTCTGTGTAAAACATTTAAACAAAAAAAAGAAGGGTTGTGTTAGTTTGTGAACTTTGAGATGAGTGAGTCGACAGATATTTAAACACTGAGAGGAGCTACGTTAACTATTTCTCCTTTCTTCAAAACTTTAAGCTCAAGTTTGTACTGGGAAAAAAAAAAAGTGCCTAAAATTAACAATAGCTTAGCCATAGTAGTGGCATTTAGAACAAATTTGGAAGGCCACACATTCCTGTGGGATACTTTGCAATAATGTTTATTTGGCCAAGTCACTGTAATGAACGACAGTTTCTCTGTCACGTGATAACATCTCTCATTAGGGAAAACGTCCCCGCTCTCCAAGCTGGACACTCACGCTCATTTTAAAACCACTTTCAGCATTTTCATTCCCTTCCCTGTGCACCCTCAACACATTTTTAATTTTTAAAGGAACTAATCTAATCAGACAGAGAGAGTCCTTTAATTAGACTGAAGGGCGGGCCATAATACATCTGCTCCAGCAGAGGAAGTTTAATTGGAAATATCAATTCCGTTAGACGGAAGAAGAGCTTGGCATGCTCGAAACGTGGCACCAAATTCAAACCACTTACAGCATGCTGATGTCTTCAGTTAGCTGGTTATGTTGCATGAGAATGACTGAAGAGTATGTTGCTTATATTTCAACATATATGAAGTAGTACCCCAGCAGTCAGAGAGGGAGAGAGAGATTTGTTCAGAGCAGGAAGAATGAGTGTGACAGGTTTCAGAAAACACAAAAGGATCTCCTTCCTAGAAAGCTCCAGTCTTCATACTGTAGTACTGTATAGGTGCATATTAATTAGAGGTTATACATGTAGCCAATTAACTAGCAAACTTCTAAAAAGAATGTAACTACATATTATTGCTAAAGAGATATCATAAAGATGCTGGAAGAACTGGGATTGGCACCTCCAATGTTTGAGATGCTGATGGAGGTAATTCCACTACCGCAGTTTGGTACGTGTTTGGATCAGTGCTGGACCATAAACTGAGGTGCAGCAGCGACTGTGGGGAGCATGACTGAAGCAGGAAGTACCCGGATCACTGATATTTGTTTAAGCTAAGTGTATCAGTGTTACCGTGTTGGGACTCCACTTGTGTTAACTATAATCTGGCTTCAACCTAACACACTGCTACAGCTTCCAAAATGTCAGCCAGTTGAATAATTGAACTGCTTTCATAAGAGTAGCTCTTTCTATTTCACTTATCCTGTTAGCAGTGGAACATTTCAGCCTTACATCTGAACACCCCGCTCATATTTCAGTGATTGACAGCCATCTTATTATTACATTAGACCGAGTAACATTTCTGAATGAGTTTCAGTGCAGAACAAACACGAATGCAGTTGACAACTGACAAACGCCTAACAGCCACGTGACATAATCCTAGAGCCTAATCCTTAGCAGAATTCCCCCAGGAGGACTCTTTGTACGGCAGGCATTTGTTTATTTGCATTGATTATTTTAGAAATTAGTTTAAGAATACTTAGTTTGAATTATATATCCATCCAACCTCTTTTCTACTATGTGTTAATAATAAATCTGATTCAACAAACAGCTGCATCTGAGTGCAGATATTTCACAGACGTGCATAATTCAGTTCCATTCAATTTTCTTTATATAATGGCAAATCACAGCAGCAGTCACCTCAAGGCACTTTCTATTGTAAGGTAAAGAGCCTACTATAATACAGAGAAAACCCCAACAATCAAACTTGGCGACTGTGGGAAGCAAAAACTCCCTTTTAACAGGAAGAAACATGAGACAGGGCAAAAGACACACTAATTATTGATAACTAACGATTAAAGGGAGAGTGTGAAAAGAGGTAAGCAAAGAAGAAAGACTCAGTGCATCATGAGGTCTGTAAGATTAGTTGGGGCTGATTACTCAAGACCTTGTATGTGACGAGAAGGATTTAAAACTTAATTCTGAATTTAACAGGGAGCCAATAAAGAGAATCCCCTACGGGAGAAATGTGCTGTCTCTTTCCCTGCCAGTACTCTCAACTGAAGCCTTTTAAGGGAGGTTTTAGGACAGCCTGATAATAATTATTTACAATAATCCAGCCTAGAAATAATACATACATGAAGCAGTTTTTCAGCATCACTCTGAGACAAGACATTGCACGTCACAGTATTTACATTTCTGTGGAAAGAAATGTAAAGAAAGTGTAACTTCCTCTTATGTCAGGGAGTCAGATACATAATACTGGGCCTTACTGCCAGATTTCACTTGGAAACAGTCAGTTTGACTGCAGATACATGCAGAAATTGGTCTGATGCCGAGATCAGAGAACTGCTCTCCCTTCATGTCAAGGATAAGATAACGAGTGTTTAACAGGACTGCAAAGGTCTTACACGTAATACCCAACTTCCTGCACCGCCTGGTCTAAATTAGATGCCAAAGTTCTCTGAAATCCTCAGCATGTCTGTAACAAGCTGTAAGGAAGCATTAACATAACAGCCACCCACGTGTGTATAACACAAACCCAAACCAATAATATCGCGACAACCCCAGAAAATCACGTAAGGGCCTCGGAGTTGTTTTCTTCCCTGTCTGGAAAGTCCATTTGAGAAATGGTCCAAAGCGAACGATTTATTTACAGAGTGGCTGAATCGGTGAGACGCTCTGCACATTAGACCCGCCCTGTTTTATAAACAGCCGCTTCTTCCGCTTTCCATGATAAAACTTCAGTCTCCTGGTTCAAGCTAACATTACTCCAATGACGTTGCAAATCTCAGGTTTCAGAAAACTCCACTGGAGCCACTGAAGACATTACGCAACTCTTTTCACCATTTCAAAAATATTAACCTCTTCCTGACGTTTAGAGGTCCTGCCGTCCAGCAGAGGTGCCAGATGTGGTGTTAAAACGTGAAGTCTTAACACAAACAATCACACCCACATTTCCTCCAGGGTGCACCTTCCCTCTTGTTTCATTACAGCTGCAGTTTCGAATCAGAAACTCACAAAGTGCCTCAGAATCCCATGACAGTGCATAAATTGCGGCCTGATAGAATTTTAATGATGTGTTGGTAGCGGGCGCTGGTGTGTCAGAGCAAGTGGAGGGGGAGGGAGGGGGAGGGAGGGCAGGTGATGCAAGGACAGTGCTGGTGTCACCACCTCCCCTGGAGACATCCTCCCTGTGCTGCTGTGTGACTTCTTCAAAAACCAGAGTCTCTTCTCACTGTGACACTCTGCAGTGATGAATTAATTACTGCGACCTGCCACTCACACGTTTGCCGTGCATCCACGCTGACTTGTACGTTTCATCGTGAGCTGATTAAGCCTAACTTGATGAAACCTGAGTTAGAGGGCACTGAGTTGGGAACAGTAAAATATGAGTCAGCTGCATTCACTTGCTTGGCACTCAGTGGGAAAATCAAAGGCTTTCATGCAAAGCGGGCTTCTTCATCAGCAGCTACACCCTGGCACAAAAATCTACTTCATTAAATGCAATTCATCTAATAAGCAGTACCAGCAGTTTTGTTGGACATTTATTAATGCTTTTTCAATTGAGCTGGCAGTGGCTCCTAAATACAGCAGCTGCCATTAGTGAAATGTTCAAGCTGCATCACGAGACCCGTTCAGAGCCAAATCAGAAGCTAAGTACGTGTCCAGCAGCTATTAAAAGACTCAGAGCAAGCACGCACACACTTACCAGCTGTATGACTCCAGCTCCAGTAAGGACTGAGTCCTGTCAGAGGCACACTGCAGACACCACATGTTACCCTGCGAGCCCCTACTCTAGACCCATCACCGCCCTGACCTCGCTTACTCCATCCCTGGGCTAAATGTTCATTTGCTGGCTGACTGTGCTGTGTTCTGACAGAGGACGGCTCCCCTCTCCTTCAACTCTTCTCCACTAAAGCTCTGGCCTCCCTTCTCGGCTTGTGAGGAGGGGCGTTCGCAGGAAGAGGGAGGGAATTCCTCCAGAGGAAAACTGGGTCGTGTGGCAGCGGGGGCACTGGTGTCCCATGGATCTGGAGGGTCTTTAGCAGGAAGGGGCAAGAAGTTAAAACTGGACAGAGAGGGAGAAAACTCTGGTGGTGAGAGAGAACTGCAGTAAGGATGAGGCCTGGGAAAACCCCCTGGATATAGCGTTTCAGCTGGAGTTGGGACTGCATTAATATCAGTTCACCTCAGTAGATCTGCCCAACGTTCAGCTTTAATCAGCACCTGATAATCAGCTCTCTAGGACTGCTGATCAAAGGCCTTGAAAGTGTGCATTAGAAGATAGTATCACAGCCACAGCTTTCCAGCCAACATTACCCAAGGAACAGCTGCTCAGCCAGCTGACTGGCTCAACCATCCTTTAAACAAACAATCCGAGTTTAGAGGGAATGTTTGACTCACAACTCTTTGCATCTTTGTGCTGATGATGTTCCCACCTCAACCACATAAACCAAAGCCCTGAGGAGGGCCCCTCCACTTCCGGTTCATGACATCATTACCTCTCCCCCCCCAAAAAAGATGGGTGTGGACCAAAGATTATATCAACCACATATAGTAAAGCAGTGTGATAAGACAGCTAACAGTGGTAGCTGGGACTGTAAGGCATCTCTGGTTACACATCTTATATCCTATTTCCCCTCAAGAAAACAAAGAATAATGGAAAATAATCCTGAATACAATAAGTCAAAGGTAAAATAAAGATAGAGTATGAGGTGAATAAGCCATTACAGAACTTAGAAAAGAGGGCAAAACGTCTCCCTTATGGAGGTTTTATATATGGTGCAGCAGAGTGTAGTGATAAGAGTTTAGCATTCATTACAGCTATCTGTGGTACACAAGGGAAGCTCAGCTAGCAGCAGAAATGTTTTCACAGCAGAAGAATATTGAACTAAAACGGGTCTGAACTGAGCTCAAGTGATGCAAAAACCTGGATAAGATCTGAAAATCCCGCAAAGTCCCCGTCACTGGCTGAGTCATTATTTATTAATTAAAGTATTCACCCCCACTGAACATCGCCGGGGGAACCTGGTTCTCCTTTAGCTTTAATCATGACTGCGCAGCTTAAGGTAGAGCAGCAGCATTTAACACACACTCTGCTTGAATGCAGAGAGGGACAGTTGGAGCCAGCTGCCTTTGATCAGACCTTGGGTTATTTTGGTCTCTCGCATCTCTATCGTGACAGCGATTACGGTACAGTAGTTAACAGAGATGGGATGTATTCTTACCTCCCAGATGAGTTTGAGACAGTGCGATAAGCTGACATGGAAGGACTCGTAAACACACTGCAGCTTGGTAAAAACGTTAAAATAATCTTAAGTGTTGCCTGCTCCATATAAAAGCAAAGTTGCTGATTGCCTCTCATTCATCTTAGATTAGGGATCCAGCTGGAACCCTAATCTAAGATGTTAACTAATGTGAATTTCTGTGTATGGAGACGCAACAAATTTGCAATCAATGGCAAGAGATATTCACAGCTATATCACACCTAATCACTGTATTATCGCAGGCGGATTGGTACAGCTTTTGCTTTATTGCCGTCTCGATGCATCAAAGACGGTTTGAAGATGTTTGACCGACACTATTTTAGCTAGTGTGACTGTAGCATTGCTGGACCTTCAAGCTATTTCCAAGGTTGAACCATTGCTCACTTTAAGCTAACCAATGTACATCTTGATATAGTTTTCACATACTCTATAATTTTATATTAAAATTTCAGCACAACTAAGAGACAATCAATAGTTTGTGAAATAAAATAAAATTCAAAATTTAGTACTCACTGTGTGAGCCATTAAAATACATATGACACAACAGATCTTATTATTCATCCAGTGCTGTCTACTTCTCCCCCACACCACCTTACATCAGGTTCCCCCTGTGACCTTTGAGCTACGTGAGCAGAATCACATCATCTGAATATCTGTATGTGACAGGAATAACTCAGAACATTAATATTACAAATGTGTTGATTTACAGACATGTTGTCAGTTTTTTAAGGTAAGCTAGCTTTTCTGTGCTTACAGTTAACTCCCATTTTTCACTGCACTGGTATGTGCGTCCTCGTGTGTTTACCCTTTATTGATCCGACACAAAAGTACACGGAGGAATTCATAAAGCAGCTGGTCTTTTTCAAACAGCCGAACAGTTTCAATTGAGTGCATTCAAAGCGAGTTTAAAGAGTGACAACTCATCACAGGATGGCTCTTTTAAGGGCTTGAGTTACAGACACACCTGTCACACTCTGTCTAGACTCCAAAGTGGGAACAGCAGTGCTCCTTGTCCTTGTATTAATCCCTATATCACTTCCAGTTCCTCAGCGCTGAGGACGGAGGGTGTGACAGCTCCGGTCCAACTATAACGACCAGATCTTACTCTCGTCTTACACACACTTCAGTCTCCGTCTACGGCAGGCAAACTTTAGCTCTTCTCACTACCAACACCTCCTTATACAGCCAGGATAACAACATGCCACACCCACAGCTGTGTGGGTGTGGCACATTTCACATACTGCACGAGACACCAGCGGGGGCAAAAATAGAGTCATTGACAGACACTACATTTTCTGCTTCACTTGGTAAGTAAATTGAGCAGTCTGTGTGAGTCGGGTACCTGGAGACAAATGTGTCTGCATGTCCACCTTCCCCAGATGCTCTGATCTGTGGTTTAAAACAACAGCAGCACTGATTAGAAGCTCAGGGAGCTTACCCGGATTCACTAGGCAGAGTCTCAGAGGAGAGACATTTTTCACAGGGAGAGGTGATGAATAAGTGGCATCAAATAATGAGATCATCAGCTTTAAAGATCTGGGGGCCTGATGCTTTTCCCTGTGTTAGATCATTGCTAGTTAAATAACCTGACAGTTAGATAACCCGCATAGCAGGGAAACATTTTTACAGACACATCTGAAAAACTTAAGGAAGCTTGGTCACAGCCACGGAGCTGCTATTTTTAGTTTCTGTTTACTTCCTGTAAGTTCTATTCTGATGAGTTGCGCTCTCGCACAGAGAACAAATATCAGCTTCTGTTTCAAACAGACTCAAATGTTGCATCACTGGTTATGAGAGCTGTTCCTCCAGCTACGATTGGGTTGACGGGCCCGAGGTTTCCAGGCCGGATAGTGGCTGAATGTTCAGAGAGTGCATCTTCTTTTTGTCTGACATTCACCAAGAATTCATCTTCTAGGGTGAGACTGTCAATGTTGAGCTCTACTGTAATTTCTGAGAACACAGAGCAGTGCCACAGTGCACTTGTGTGCTGGCTTAGAGCTTTTCAGGAGATTTTTAGCCAAACCAACACAATCCCGGCTAATCACCAGATCACTTGCCACACTTGAGTGCCTGAAAGTTGAGGCATTGTTTTGACACACTCGAGGTGATTCAGCAGGAACCATAGAGGTATGGTAGAAATGACAGCTCTTCCATTGAATGTGATTCATGAGAATATGATCTTGAATAAGATCATACTGAATAAGAGATCTTCTAAAAATATTTTCTTTTCATTTTATCAGCAGCTGACCTCATTCGGTTACAGCAACAAATCACCTTTTTCCCCATTTTTTTCTACCAAGCTGTTTTCATACATGTAAAAATGTTTGAAGAGAATAAGTTAAAATCAAATCCTGGTGTTTCAGAGATGCAGGGTGGGGGAGAAAGAAGGAAAACTCACTTTTCAAGGTGCTTGGAAGATTTCACAAAGAGTAAAACACAACCTTGTTTGCAGTTGCTATACAATAAGCATGGTCTGCGGTGCACTCCCTCCCCCCCCCGTTACCACCACAACAAAGTCTAATTCTATGGGAAACACTGATGTGACTCAGGAAGTAAAAATATTTTCAGAGTTGAGAATGTCTTTGTTATAGTTAGAAATATGAGATTATATTTGAACTGATTCTTTTTACAAGCCACTTCACTTTAATTATGGGTCAGAACTAAACGTACACAAACAGGCACCATTTCAAAAATTCAGTGGAGCCATAAAAGCTGTTTTTCCATTAACCTACACCGACTTGGAGCAGAAGCTGTAGCATATTTTCACAAGTACCAGCTCATTCCTAATTATCTCCTGTTTACAGACGCTAGGGAATACGTTCATTTAGAAGTGAAAACAAAGATCCAGGCCCTTGTGCTCTGTTGGAGCTGGTCACACCACCCACAACCCAAACTGAGCGCTCCTCAGGCCCAACCCAGAAAGCAGACAGGGCGTCTGGCTGCCCGTTCTAAAGCTGTTTGGCTCCACTTCAGCCCTGTAATCCCTGAGCACAGAACCCACCCACGTGTGGCCTTCACGGGGAGGCGGTGGCCCTGCCCTCTCAGCCTCAAGCCTCTTCATGAGAGAGAGAGACAGAGAGGGAGGATTAACTTAACTAACCGCTGGTTCTCATGCTCTGTGCTGGTCATGTTGCTCCTAGCCAGCAACAGAGCACATGCAGCGCACAGCCCACATTACTTAAAAACAACATTCACATGAAAGCATCACCCATTAAAAGCTATGAAACAAACACACACATACTGCAGATACAAGAGCTGGCAGATGAAAACATACTTGATGGTTTGTTGGTGTCCTTATGGAATAATATCTGTTCACGTTTATGCTCTGCTGTTGTAGCTCCTCCGACCACCACGCAGTTATTTAGCTTATCTCCTCTAATCCTCAAGCCATAACTCTTCCTCCATCCTGTATCTGAGCTGCCCATGAGCTCTAATACCAAACCGTTAACTCACAACAGCACAGGGAGAAGTAAATATTGAGCAGCATCACAGGACGTTATTACAACCCGAGTCTTATCATGTATCGTTTCACTTTTAAGAGCTGTGAACACAGTGATGGATGCTGGATCAGTGGTTCTGCAGCACTCACCAGGATACAATGTAGGCCTCTCTTAGAGAATAAAAGAAATATTCTCTTACTTTGCTCTTATGTAGAAAACAAATTAATATATTTCTCAAAAACAGTTGACGTCAGTTTTACTCAGTTTGGGATCTTCCTTGCAGAGGTCACATAACTCAATTCAATTCAATTTTATTTATACAGCGCCAAATCACAACAACAGTCACCTCAAGGTGCTTTATATTGTAAGGTAGACCTCACAATAACACATACATAGAGAAACCCAACAATCATATGACCCCTTATGAGCAAGCACTTTGGTGACAGTGGTAAGGAAAAACTCCCTTTTAACAGGAAGAAACCTTCGGCAGAACCAGGCTCAGGGAGGCTGCCCAGTCGTGGCAGATAGCCGATCACATAAATTCACAGTGATATGTTTGCACTTGCAACAACTTGCTGATGTTACTTTCTACATTAACAAATACAAATAATACTTTTTAATATAATATGACATTTAAGGGCACTGTAAAGGTTTAATCTGTTCAGGTAAAGTGTTTATAGTAAAAGTCAAGATTATTTGACCCTGGTTGATTTATTTTTATTTTCTCATCAGTAGAAGTTTGACTAAACCAATCCAACTATATTTTAAAATCTTTTCAAATCTGCTAAAGGTTTCCAGTATTACTTAAATAAAACCAAAGTTTTAATAAACCACACATATCTGTTAATCAAGCCAGACAGATTTATTCCCAGCTCTAGTAAACAAGATTTATCGCTGCCTCGGATTCTAAAATCAATCAGTGTCACTCTCGGGTATAAGTCCGTGCATGGTGTTAAGTTCTACTTTATGTATGTGTTCCAAAACAGGGCTGAGCTTTTAGAACCGCATCCTATCTTCAGCATTTGTTGTTGTAATGTCTGTGCATTCAATCCACCCAAACCATGATGCTATCAGGTGATTCAAGACAGGAAGTATTTTTCAGATGTCCCCCACAGATGGTGATGCTGTCTCGTCATTTTTTTTTTACAGATTTTTTTCCATTAAGTAAAACAAAAGAAAAAACAATCAGATTTCGTCCAACCAAATGACAGCAGATAACATTTACTGAAGCTCATCGTGTCGGTGTCTCACACAGAACACATGGCAGATCCCGACACGTTTAGTTTGCAGTAAAAACAGATGAGCATCTTGCAGTGGCATAAACCTGAGGCGCTCTCTGTAAAGCTGCTGCTGCTTCATTAGTATTCATAAACATTTTTCTATTCCAGGCAGAGCGGCTGGCTGAGTGTGCTCAGTTTGAGTCTGAGAATGGCTGGACACTGGCTATGCGTGACGGGAAAATGCAAAAGTACCAAGGGGAATAAAAAAAACAAGGCGCGCTGACTTCAGATAAACTGAAACAGGATAGGAACACGGTTCACAACAAGGACGCTGAAACACTCAGTCCGCACTTTACTGGGACAATTTTGACTTTCCAGATCTTTCCTCATTTGCCTTGTGCATAAAAGCAATTTTTATTTCTTCCAAAATTTTTACCCAATCCAGTTATTGTCCACTGGTCAGTTCACAGCAAATCAAAGTGTAACTACTAACAACCAGTGGTGTGCCGATCATCATTATTAACTGCGCTTCTTTTTGAAATTCTTATCTAAAGTTCTGATGTCAGGTGGCATACTCACACAAGTTTCAACCTATAAGAAGTTGCTGCATATGAAACTAACATCTGCTACCTTGTTCCACTAAAGCCTTGCATTTTTTGCATGTTATGATAATGTTCTTTTAAAATGAACAAGTCTTGGAAGAAGAGAGAAGAGGGAAAGTCAAAGTTTCAACCCACTGTGGTTTGGTATTACCCACCCACACTAACTATCAAATGGCTTGAGACTGTATAAAATCGAAAGCAACAACGGCTAAGCAAACACCCTAGAAGTGAATCAGTAGACTGAGCTTTGGTATTCAGTAACCTCTGAATGTGAAAGTTGCTTCCTGGTACCAGGTGCGTCAAACTAGTGAAATGGGATTTAATTCTAGGTGGAGCAGAGACGCGCTGCCAAGTTTCCTTTTCCCTGAAGCTTCCACACGCTTATGAAGAAGCTGTGTCCTTCTGTTGCAACTTTTAACTTAGCTTTTATAGACTGCACATTTACACCCTTTACAGGCAAATTAAATATCAGTTTGCATACAGGTAATAAGCACTGATAAGTGAAATTCTGAAAAACTGCATTGTAGTGTCTGCAGAATTTGACTGGTTGGTGTGAATGCTGTTGGGATAAAGGGCATAAAGGGAAACAGACATGGATGGATGGCTAAAACACAGGACGTCGCGTACAAGACTGACTTTCAAGTCTTTTCCCATTTTCAGTCGTTCTTTGGTTAGTTTTAGGCAATAGAACTACAAAGTCAAGTTTAGTAAAAGGTTATGGTTTAGATTTTACAAACTGAAGACAAACTTCTTTGCTTTCTGCCAGGCCACAGGAAATGAGAGAAACTGATGACGGCTGAATACCCTTCACGGGTCCCTCGGATCACCTCCCCTTTCTCTTTATGTCCCTTCTCTACTATCCATTGCTCATCGCTGGCACCGAGTGGGCAGCACTGCTGCCAAAGTGACTGATGGGCAGCACCCTCCGCTGTCCGCTCTGAGCAGGACCATCAGGCCAAAATTATGCAGTCTGAGATCCTGGCTGAGCGGTCATGACAGGTTATGGATTTGCCTGCTGCCCCTGCTGGTTTCAAGGGCATTTTATCCAGGCAAGGGAAACGATTCAGAGGCTCAGGAGAAGCACCTGTACATCATCTGCTGCAAGACACAAATGATGGAGGTGGTGGTGGTGGAGTGGGGGTGTGTGGGTGCTCTATTATCAACCAGGAGAAGAGACGAAACCCATCTGGTTCAGGCCTAACAGGATAGTTCCCAAAATGTCACAGATGATACAGGACAAGAAATGGAAATAATCAGGACCTTAAACTAACAAAGAAATGAAATGTCATTCTGTGTTAAAGACAGAAAATGAAAACAGAAGAGAAAATTCGTTCTCTGTGAAGCACGCATGCTGTACGACTGTTGACACGAAGAAAACCAAAGACACCAGAGGTTTAAAGACAAACTCCAGCCACGGCAAGATTACGCTGAGAACATGAACCTACCTTCATTGTAGAGAAGCTCAAGTAAGGACAGAGGCCTGTCTCGACCTAGGGTGACCCAGCTAGACTGTTCATTGACAAGTCCAGACAGCCTGTGGCAGCAGGGCACCGGCTGACGCTACTACCACTCTACACCGACAGACTTCCAGAGAAGCACGGCTCTAGTTCTGGTTAGTGTGAGTGGTAGACGGCTCCTTTCCCGCCCCTTTTTCTGTGATGTAGAACATACACACACATATACACACTGAGGCTGTGAAGGACAGGCAGCACCTCTGTCTATACACGCTGGCTTTGGGCGCTGCTGATGTTGGCATCTGCAATAAAGACCGCCTTTCTCTTTGCTGTGCACTCCTGCCTTCCCGCTGGAGTTTTCACCTCTGCCAAGGAGAGCTGCAAGGCTGAAATGGAAGAAAGGTTGTATGACGGCATTGTGCTGCCTGTGTGTGCCTGCCTGTCAGGGGAAGGGAGTGGCAGCCTGGTGTGACACACTCAATTACACTGGCTGATTGGGGATTATTTTTGGCTTCTACTGGCACCCTAATAAAAGCGAAACACTATACTGCGTTTTCTCCTATAATTACCTCTTCCACTCGTTGCATTAGTTGACCATCGTTCATCTGACATCAAATTACCCTGTTTTATTTAGAGGAAAACATGCTATCACATAACCAATCTTTTTAAAGTGCAACATATGACACCCAGAGTCCCCTTTTCCTCCTGTCAACTGACACCCTGTGCGAACTTCAAGAAACAGGGAAGTAGTTCAGTAGGAGTGGCAGTAAGTTAGAGTTATCAGCATTTCTGGAACAGAACATGGTAACTTGCGTGGTTTGCGAGTAATAATGGAGTTTCCATTCTTAATCTAATTGCAGATAATTAAGTATTGATAATCAGTGGGGCGAGCCACAAAATAGCTTCACGGCTTAGCCATCTGGAATGCCCTAAAAGTACTTGGACAGAAAAAAACACGGCTGATTACTACCATATTTTGCCAGAAGACAACAAAATCCTAAATCCACACTAACTACCGAAAAGTTCCTTCTAGCATTTTACTGACCTGAGTAGACTTTTCATTTTTTTTAACATCAGGCTTGAAAAAGCTGGGATGGCCTTTTCTTTTAGAATGAAGAAAGTCCCATGTAAAGATGGTTTAACACAAAGATCAAGACATTACAAGCTGCACTGCAATGGGATGAAATTGTACATACTTCCTGTATCTTCAGTAGGCACAGCTGGAAGTCTTGTAAACATTACATGGATAGAATAAAATAAAATTGAGTTGTGTACTGTATGTTATCAGTAGAGGTAAATGGGTTTTATAGGCGTCCTTGTACTATACTGTATTTTTGATTTTTGGAAGCAATATGTGCGTTCATGTCCAGTTTGAATTGAATAGACAGAATAATCTGCCACTAGTCTACTGAAGGGGCAGGGAAGTGACAAAATCCACCAGACACAGATCAAGTGCAACCTGAAGAAAACAAAGAAAACCAATGCACACGTTCATAAAAGTTCCTAAAACTGCAGTTACTCTTTTGGCCACTGGAGGCTGGCGCTAAAAAAAGCCAACCCGATTCGAGTACCCAAATGCCCAACTTTACAAATTCATAAAAATGCAATGTTAAGGGATTTGTTACCTGTTTGATTTTGTTAAAGATCAATCAGACAGATAAGTTGATTACTAGGTCTCTTTCTCACTGGGACCTCTCGACTTCCCTTTAGAAAATGTTTCACGATATCTTGTTGTTGTTTTTTTGCTGAATGCTGGTGAGCTAGCATGTGATTTAGTTAGCTGTTAGATTAAATGAGGTCCAAAGAATGCAGAATGAGCTTTATTACTGCCTACCAATAAAAGTAATGTGCTTTACTTTTACAACTGACCCCACCTCTGTCAGGTAGACTAACCAACTCTAAATCCTCCACACACACCTTGTATCTTGCATTTAACATGTGTAGAAACAGAAAACAAGATTCTAGATTAACAGACAGGCAGCTATCCAGTTTGGATGAGTGACCACCAAGTTCAAATAGAGCTAAGTGACTTCTGAATGTTCTCAGAGCTTTGGTTAGCAAGCCAGCGAAGAACATAACAATGTTTACATAAGACAACTCCAGATTTAAAGATGCAGCTACAACATCAGCAGCAATTCCAACTAGCATCAACAGCTACGTTCACTGAAAATAGCATCAATCGTCTGTATGTCTAATATTAAAATCTGTTTGATGATCTGAAGCATCTAAGTGGGAGAAATAGCACTTTCTTATTGTACTGTCCCAAATATATGTGTATTTTTTAAATTTTCTGATTTGCATTGAAGACATGTGCGTGGTCTTTACACAAAGACCTTCAAATAAAGCTAGGTGAATTCTCAAGGTACTCAGACCTGTTAAAATGTTAGCTAGCCAGCTAAAAGCATAAAGATCAGTTCCACCAACAGTCAGCAGCCATGTTCAGTCAAAACAAGTGTAATAAATCCTCAGACAAAACAGCTACAAGAAATATACAGTGCAGTTAAAGACCCTCATTCTTTTTTCTGTTCTCCAGACAGAAACTGAGCTTATACACCATCACCCACTCTACACTAATTTAAAACTTTTGCTGCAGTTCAATCATATAACTCCCATTCACTGCCTCAGCTATAGCCTAATCCTTAATACTTCAAAAAGCAATCTACCATATGTTAAAGTCAATCAGTATAATTTATTTCCCATTAATTTGCTGATACAGGCTTTGAAATGGCCACTTTCAATCATGCTCTGCGGCATGTACTTGTTGTTAAGCCTTTAAACATTTCATTTGCATTCATGATGTATGTTGCCAGGCGCATTTTGTCCTGTACATTTGTGTAGCATAAGTAATTGGCCAGCTGGCCGAGCTGTCGATATTAGTTTTAATGAGCAGGAAAAAGAGGTCCAACATGCATACCAACATATACACTGCCAGTTAGGTAACAGAGGCAAGCGCAAATTTATTTTAATGCCATTCAAGACAGCACATGCTGAAAAGACTCAGCCAAGCAGAGGTCAACCAGGGGCCACTGAAAATGCTTACTCTTTCCCAAATAGATCCATAGACTGATGAAAGGATTTTTGGTTCACTCCTTCTCCCCGAGAGATCCATTCTCCTCACCTTGAACGCTTCCTCTTCAAATGGGAATGCTGCTAACCTTTTGAACCAGCACTTCCTCTACAAATCTACACGCCAAGGGGCCCCTTTTTCCACAGTTCGCTCTTACTCTAGCATGTCTGAAACGGAAACCTGAAACACTTCAAAACATGACAAATCTGAGCAGGCAGACTGGGTGGTGTTAAAACATGCAAGTACTACTGGTGACGTACAAGTGCAAAAAAATCACTGTAGAATAACCGTAAATTTCAGGGAAATATGATTTGGACAGTTAGAAGTTATTTCCCTAAGCTAAACAAAATATGGATGTCATGAAAAGGAAGGAGATGGAATTGTTTTTAAGAATGAGAAGGTGAACAACACAATATATCAAAAAGAAGAGGAAGGAACATTTTTTGTATTCTCTTCCACTCATCATTTCCTACACTGTTGTGGGCCTCAATCTCAAGAACTATCAAAAGCTTTTTAGTGAAGTGAGCATCACGTGTCCCTAGAAACTATTTGTCAACTAGTGTTCTGAAGTGTTTGGTGGAAAAAGCAGACTGTGAGGTACCGATGACTAGTGGCTGTTTTCTAAAAAAAATCCTACTGAGGTGGATTCCCAGCAGCAAGAATTCCCAGAAGACAATCATCTTTTTCTGTCTCCTGAGACTATGAATACACCATTTGAATATCTTTCCAAGCAGGCAGCTGAATGGCCTGATAAGACCTGTAGGTTTGAACACGATTGCCAGGCACATCCATCCACTCCCTCCCCTTCACAAGGTTACGTGTACGCTTAACGACATGACATTTTCTTTCCAAGAAGCGAGATTATCACCACGATCTACTGAACTGATTCTGAAATTTCCCATATACACAGCTAATATATTCAAGAAATCATTTCTTGAGTACAAACTCAAAATTGTTCCATCCCCTAATGAGCCCCCCCACTCCCCCACAGAACTGTGACATTTTGACACCAAATTAGCAACAGTTCATGTTTGCTATGGTGCTGTGAGACTGTCATTGCACTTCTTTAAAACTTAAAAACTGTGATGATTCTCAGCAAAGTTTATTTTTTATGCATTTTCCATTTAAACCACATTAATTCATGTTTATCTTTTAGTTCAGTTTTTTCTCAACTCGGTTCTCTATTTCATACAAACTGGGAGATATGCACATTTTCACACAGCTTGGCTGATTGCACTAAAGCCCCGCCTACCTTTGTTTTAAACTTTTGTGTGTAAAGGACAGCCAGTGGGATGGAAGCTTGCTTTAAAACAGGGGAAATAATGCTAAAACAATGTTTCAGGCTCAGTACAACCCTCAGTTCATCCTAAATTGTACTAAGCTGGAAATAAGAGATGAATGTGGACTGGACTACATCTTTAACAACAAGCATGAATTTGATGCCAACTCCAGCAGCTGGGTGCCAAAACTCATCACGCTCAAAAAGAAATCTAAATTTTGTCATTAATTCATTCCAACAAACATGTTTTTCTGGGTCTGAGAAAATGGCTAACATTTCTTAGACTAAATAGAGATTGTAAATGTCTCACACAATTGTTTCAGCTGCTGAACGTCCACTTGGGTGCATCAATTAAGCATTTAACAGCATTACATTCTTCACTTTAAGCTCATTTAGCAGTTTTAATTCCAGTTAGGAATCTATTTGAAAATCCATATTCAATGAAGGTCACCTACTTGATGTAGAGCACAAAGCACATGGCTGAAATTATTTGCCTATCTGACCTCAGTCTGCCTTAAGAATCACATCAAGTCTCATTTGAGAAATAACAAAAATTAGTCTGCAAATGAGCTGCTATTTGCTTATCTTGAAATTCCAACAGCTCTAATAAGTCTTTCTTTTAAGCATTACATCCAGCGGTACATCCTCTCTCTTCACATTCCAGCAATTGGAAGCTGACTAGCTGCACCTCTGGAAGTGTTTTCCTTGAGTAGAAATGTGGAAAACCCAGCTGCCAAGCCACAGTCACCATGGCCAATCTGGTGCAGACCTAGAGTACAAATGGAAAAAAACTGTTCCAACTTTTCACACCACATGCTGTAGACTCAGGATACACTGTACTTTATAACTCAACAATAACATTTCAACTAACTCAGAGAAATGACAGGGTGCAAGGGGACAGAGAACATGAGATATTACAATTCATGATCAGTGCATTAATTCCCAGAGGGCCAGTAAGTTACTTCAGCTTAAGCATCTGTTTATTGAATGTTTGGTTTTTGTTTATGTGGACAAATGAGCCGGGATAGAACCACATGGTTCACACTGACACAGGGATAGATAATCTTAAGCAGCACACAAAGCGTGTGAGGAGATTTTCCACTGATCCTAAATGCAAAGCACACAATCGTATTCCCATTTTCCTTGGCGAGAGTACAGGAAAAGTATGCCCGCTATGAAAGCTCCATTCACTTTATGTTTGTAACAACACAGAGGTACAGTGTGGATTTATTTGAACCATTAAACAGTCACAAAAACAAGCTTCATTTGTATGTGTGTTTGCACATTTTGAAAGCCAAGAACAGAAGAAGTTTATGAATGTCTTTTGTTTTGGTTTTTTTTGTTCTTTTTTTGTTTTTGTTTTTTTGCCATGTATGAGTTTAGGTTCATTTAGGTTTGGGTAAACAAACACCCAAGTTTTATTTTTAATATTTGCTGTTTTGCTTTTCTGGACTTTGATGAATAGTTTTCCTAAGACATTTTACACTTTCATGTAGGGTTAGGATTAGAACTAGCGTTAGGGATTAAGGGGGACTTAGACCACGAGCATATCAAAAACAGATCAAATGGAGGAATCTCCTTTGCAAGGTTACACACCCAACAAGAAAAACACAGTCACATGAAGAAGAAAGTTTACACAGAAGTCTGCATGGTCCGCAGAAACCTAAGCATACTGTTACTGCTTTCATTTCTCAACATGACTGAAATGCTGTATCAGGACCATAAGAGAGCTGTGCATGTACAAATCCCTGCAAATGTCAATGAACTGAAGCAACTTGGCAAAAACAAGATTGCTCCATAGTGAGGTAGAGAAAATGATACAGAATAATGGGATATACTATATTTTTCACAGGACGACACAGGGTAGGGTAAAAACTTTCTTTTTCACTTGATTGTCACT
The DNA here is from genome assembly GCF_900408965.1 of Simochromis diagramma. Taxonomy (NCBI): domain Eukaryota; kingdom Metazoa; phylum Chordata; class Actinopteri; order Cichliformes; family Cichlidae; genus Simochromis; species Simochromis diagramma. The sequence continues at coordinate 1,806,415 of NW_024387279.1, read as the reverse complement.
CCCACCCCTTAAACCACCCTTTATTTAAAGGCCTGATTTCATCCCACAGGAAACTGTCAGCCTGTTACAGCATGCAGAATACTCATTCCTGTAGTGGGTTTGCCATTCTGCATCAAAAATGCGTTGTAGTAGTGAAACTAAATCACTATGACACACGATCGTTCACAATTTAGAGCATCTCAAGAACCCCTGTTATAGCTGTTGACAGTAATTGTGGTAATAATAGGAAGAGACGAGGTGAGCACCAGCATAATAATCCCCTGCAGCCTTTCCCTGCCACATGTTATTGGGCTTTATGGCAGCCTGTTGACACCAATCCTAGAGACTCAGTGGACCAATGCTGGGCAGGCATAAACAGGCTGTAATCTCTATGGCAGACTGGCTGGAACCATACGTCTTATCACTGGGCATTTGAGAGGTGGAGAATTGTGTGTATACAAAGACTTGTACTTTCGTCTAAACAGTAATGCCCACATCCTCAGGTATAACGTAGAGCCAATCAATTAGTAACACAACAATCAGAAGTGCACGGCCACCATAAGGCCATTTGTGTGCCTGTTCTCTAGAACCATGCAGGGGTCAAAAGTCACGAGCGGTCGTCAAGCACGGCAATAAAAAAGACAACAAGAATGGGAAATTGTGGTGGTTCCAAAACATGACGGCTTGGACTTGAACAAGTTTGTTCCCTTCACAGTGAGCCTGCACCAGTTTGGAGTGAAAGGCCTGTCTCACCCTGTGCATCACGCTCCACCACTGAAGGACATCTTGTGTGCATAAACTGGCAGACCACATGCTTTGACCAAATGGTCAATGACACTCTGCGAATGAGAAAGGTTGGACTGTGCATGTGCAAAAATGTAAAGAGTAACTATAATCTAAAAAATCTCTCAACATTTCTATTCAGGATTCTTTGAGTGATATCACTCTAGCATTCTTGCTGCATATGATTCACTTGACCAAACACAAAGAGGGCAACTCAAATTTAAAGATGAGAACAAATGTGGCTCTGATGACTCTGTGCATCAGATTTTGGATTCCATTCAACCTCAGCAAACTCCAATCAGAATCATTATCCTGGAGTGGAGTCTCCTTGGAGTGATAATGACTGATGGGCCAGCAGAGTGAGCCTCTGTCCGGCCGGCTGGGCCCATACCTAATGCCTTTCAAATCATATGCAAGATGAGTCATCAGGAGCTTGTCAAAGCTTCCTGGCTCCTTTTCACCTCCTTTGATTCGTCCTCCTCCTTCTGATGAGCCTGTGATTTATCGAGCACTCGCTGATGTAGTTTGCATTAAAAAAAACAGCCTAAACCCTTCTGCGTGCTTCACTCTTGGAGTGATTTGGATGCGTTCTCTTCTCAGAACACTTATGGCACCATCCGCTTTATTTTCTGCACCCGAGCTGCAGATTCAAAACAGGCAGGAAATGTCTTCCTAAACGTTGGACAAGGCAACAAATTTCCTGTTTAGCAACAGCTGTGATGCACTGAATCTAAACCCTAAAAAAAGTGTAGAGTCACAAACATTCTCATGAGTGCAACACAACGGCAGAGCTCAACCCATTTTAATTCATAACCCTAGAGGATTTCATCATTGTAGAATTATCTGATACCAAGCAGCTTAATGCTGCATAATCTACCCAACCTGAAAATCCTGCCCCTGAGGACAGAAACCAAGAACCGAAAAAACAGTTCTGGCCTCAGAGCCTGAAAGCCCTGGATGTGGGCTGTCAGGCTACATACAGGAAAAAAAATCACACAAGTTAGACATAATCCTGTGCTGCGGGCCAAAGCAGGATGAATTAATATTGAATTAATATTATTAAACCGTATTGAGACATGCAAGCCAATGAGTACTGGTACAAGGCAGAGGGGAGTGACTGCTGAGGACCCTCCATCTCATTTGCAGTAATGGTTAGTATGGCACAGGAGCCTGTCCACTTTGTACGCTGAATGCTGTCTAGGTCAGCAGAGAGAAGCCTGATTTAATGAACTATTCCTGGGTCTGTTTAAATGATCAATAGGAATTCATCACACGGACGCCTGCGCTCAGCAAAAGTAGAACCGGGATGCAGCAGAGTTAAAGACAACACCAAAGAGAAAAAACATCAACAACAAGTGCACAACCCCTGGTTTGCAAGGCTGCTCGGAGGACACATCTGCCTCTGCATAGAGGGAGAGCAGATGGGGGGAGAGAGAGAGATAAAGGACAACAACAGTCCAGGCGCTGTCTGAGAAGTTGGACTGTCCCTTCAACCCCAGTTTGCTACAGCGAGCAGCAGGCAGCAAACATCAGCTGCCATGACATCAGACTATTCGAGAGAGATGGGAAGAGGGAGTGATGAGCGAGGGTGGAAGTGGTGGGGCGTAGGGTGGGGGGTGGGCACAGTGCATTTGCAGCTGCTGCAGTCATCCCTGCCAGACACCTGCTCAGGCAGCGGGTGTAAACAAGATCATACGTAGCCCGCAAGCACTCTCTTTCTCCGTCTCTGCTCTCACCTCACACACACTCCAAAGATTAGAAAAGAAGAAAAAGCAGTCCCAGCTAGGCCAATATGCAGGTATGACATGACAGAAAATGAAAATAACAGAAGCACGAGGAGAAGCAGCCCTACCGGCAGGGAGAGACAGCGAGCAGCCCGGCATATGGTCGACACTGGCAGCGTGAAGGCAGGGGACCATCCTTCCACATTCACCTCCAGCTTCAGAGAGAGAGAGAGACAGCTCGGGCCCTGCTGTACTCTGAGTCCCCTCAACACCACCACCACCACCACTTTCTGTCACTCTCTCAGTATAGCCCCTCCTCTATTCCCTTTCTCTAACTCTCTGTTTCTCTCTCTCTAACCCCCACTCACTCCCTCCCTCTCAGTGGAGTTGTGTGTCCAGCCTGACGCAGCCTGGCAAGTCCTTGCCGCTCGCTGCCAGCACAGCAAGGTCAAGGTTTTTCTCTGCACCTAGTCCTTCATCCTGACAGAGAGCGAGAGAGAGGGAGGCAGCACTGAGACCTGAGTGCATGCAGCCTTTTCATGCACCGGCTTATTCTCCTCTCTGGGCAAATGTGCAGTAATTAATGAGATGAACTGCTCCGAGTTTGATTGCAGGGAAACATGCAGACAGCAAAGTGGGAAATAAAGAGGCGTAAACATCAGTGATTCTTCTGGGAAAATGGTGAATTTAATCCGTATGACTGAACAAGAAATGATCTGTTTTTGCTGAGTAAGCCTCTGAGTTTGATATTGTGAAGATTTTAGACTGACAGTGATGCCAATAACTGATAGCTTGCTTGGAGAAAAAAAGTGTATATTTACTCCATTGAGCCAAAACAAAAAAAATATTACCTCCATGTTGTATGTGGGATCAATCAGCAGGTATAAAGATATGATTGAAAAAGGCAGGGCCCAAACTGCAAAGTTCACATGATGGTAATTCGACAGTAGAGAGACCACATTCTGACGGTGGTGTGACTCACCATCAACAGCAGCAGGATGTTGGAGGAAGTGTTGGAATAAGTCTCATCCCATTCTAAGTCACAGCTTACATGACCTATAGGATGTGCTGCTAATGTCTTGGCACCAGATAGATAGAGGAATCTTCGAGGCCTGGACTCTAGAAGACCTGTGATCGGTTAGAGGTAATTTGGCTGCATGCAAAGACTGACAGCATATTAGCTACTTAGGTGGTCAGGATGCTTTGGCACATTGGTAACCTTTTGTGATTTGACCAATTTTAAATGCTTTCATTTAAGAACTTTGACTATTTGTGGATTGGAATGAAGTGGTATTTAAAAAGCCATATTACCTTTTTCACATGCATTTATGAATCCACGCACTTGAGCAATTTATCTACCTTGTATTAAACTCATGGCAAACTGTGGAAACTCACAGAGAAACACACAGAAAGGCCTTTACCTACCAGGAGGTTTGAACCAGCTGCCTTCTAGCTGTGAGATAATGCTACTTTTTGGATAATAACCCAAAGTATCTGAATTGAAAATACCTCCAAATCATTACTAAAGTTAAAGTACTACCATTAGTACTGACTTTGAGCTCTACTTGGTTTCTATGTTTAGCTGAAACCCATTACTACAACACCACCACCATCAACAATAACACAGCAGCGTGGCATTAAGCCAATGGTCTAAATTTAGCTAAAACTGTGAGGTGATAAGCACTGCTGAAGCTGACAAAACTGGCTGAAAGGTGGTGATGAAGCACGCAGTCCTGCATCTGACAGACGATGGAAGTCAATTAAACAGACTAACAGAGAGAAGCGTTCTTTTTTTAAATGAAGGAGCTTCTAAGAGTGTACGACTCACTGTTTCGACAATGAACTGCAGCTGGCATGGAACGGCATTAATATCCTGAGCTCGTTTCTCTGTCCACTTGCTGAAAGTTTGCCAGGGGTCATGTCCTCTTCCAAGACTGGCACTCACAGGCTTGTGGCCACTACTGTTTATACAGCGAGGCCACGAGAAACCGACATAAGGAGAGAGTGGAGACTACTTACTGTGCTCCTATCACTGGGCCTATAGGATTACTAGTAATGGGATTTCCCACTAATGGCTCCTCCTGACAGGTGGCGTCCCAGTTTAGATCACATCACCTAGGTTTAAATATTTCTCTTCCATGTGCTGCCAAAAAAAAAACTGCCTTAGCTGTTTACACCAGCGTGTTCCCTGCAGCGAGAATAAAAATAACTACTAGTACCTTCAAATAATTCATTCTGCAACCAAGTGACACCGACATGACAGCACCTTGAAGAAAGCCAGATTACTGAATCAAATCGTGTTTTTAGTTTGCTGTTTCTAAAAGATGAAACTCAAGACAGCAAAAACAGAAAGACAGGGCAAACGGGTGGATTTGGAGTACATATACCTACCTATGTAGTGCTAACAGGCTAATACAATGCTAGGATTTTAGTCAGAAAACCTGAAGCATGGATGAGTTTAACCCCACAGCAGGTCAAATTATTTCCACTAAAATGCTCCAAAAGCCACAAACAGCATTACACAAGAGAGAGGTCGAGTTCAGAGAGGTATTAGCTGAGCTAACAAAAACCTAGCAGGATCCCATCTGACACTCAACGGAGACCGAATATAATAATGCACAAATTCGAGCCTGAACAAGTTTAAGAATAACCCCTATGAGCTTTCTGTGGGGAATGATGCAGTCAGCCTCACAGCAGCTATTTCAACTTCCACACTAGCTTCATTTCTCAGTCGTAGAAGTTGCTGTTGAGTTAGGGGAAAACTGTATGTGCTCTCATATTAGCTTTAACAACACTAACTGGATTCCACCAGTCACAAGCACAGACTGCATAAAAAGATATGGAATAAGCTCTGGGTCAGAAACATTGATTTGATTTTACATGTCCATCTAATGTATATCAGAATATGTGTTTTAAAGAGACACTCAGGAGTTGCTTTTAGCACCTTTCTCTTGAGCAAATGTAGTTTTTGTGTTTCCACCATTTCTAGTGGGACAGAGTTGTAGCAGGCAGCCCTGAGATTTCCTCGACAATGTTATGCTTTCCTCACGTGTCTCTTCTCCAGACAAAGTTAACTAAGATACACCTTGTCTGGCTGGTTGTGTCTCAGGCAGGGAAGGGAAGGAAAACAAAGGGGAGACGGAGAAAGACAACAATAGCTAGAGGCTACGTCATAATGTAATGGCGCTAATGAGGATAAAGGAGCTTGTTATCGTTTCTCCATAAGCCTCTGAAAGCAGGACAGCCTGTGACATCACAGGCATCAGCAGCAGCGCTTCAAATGTTGCAGAGCAAACCAGAGGAAGAGCACGAAGAAAGCCAGAGAGATCTTTCAGCCTTTTAAATCTAGCTGGAAAAGGCTGATAATTTTAAAAAAGTGCAATTTTTAAAAAGTATATTTTTTTAGTATATGGTAACACTTTCCAGTTTGAATCCAGTTTAAGTTTCTATGTGCAAGAAAGAGGCTCCTATTTATGTGTTTTATGTATAAAATAAATAATGTAGCTCTGACTTCAGATAGAAGAGATTCTTGGATGTTCCTTGTCCTATTTGGCAGTTTGAGGAAAAATTCAGAGCCAGTGCCTGATCTGGGACCACAAGATGGTAGTGAGACCTGCTATGGTCTGTGGTTCAGAGATGGTGGAACTACCAAAAAAATCATGAGGCTGAGCTGGAGGTGGCAAAGCTGAAGAGGTTAAGATGTTCAGGTTTCCAAGAGAACCAAGAGTACATCACAGGGACAGCTCAGGCTGAGCAGTTTGGAGGAGGAATGATTGAAATGGTCTGGACATGTGCAGAGCAGGGATAGTGGATATATTGGACAAAGGATGTTGAAGACGGAACTGCCAGGCAGGAGGAAAAGAGGAAGACCACAGAGGGGGTTCTTGCATGTAGTGACATGCAGAGAGTTGATGTTATGAAGGAGGATG